>NW_027526203.1:472451375-472996375 GCF_048455015.1 Haemaphysalis longicornis | reverse complement strand
TCCCATTCACTTTCTGGGGTATTTATGTTAGGTATGTTTTGTTTCCTGTGCTTGGGGGTGGTAGCCAGCGCCATTCGGACTAATCGGGGTGAAGGGGACCTTCTTTTTAACCCCCGGGTCGTGACTCGAGTGTCTACGACATGTCCAGAGTGGTCGACCAGCTTTGAACCCTCTTAAGCTCCCTTTGGCAACAAGACTGCCAGAACAGAGGCCCTCGCTATGCATGTAGCGAATCAGAATAGGAAATGAGGGGCTCGTTGAAAATAACACAGAAATAAGGGTTGGCAGTCGAGAAAACCTCGGAAAGCAAAGGGGAGGATGTGGTAGATCATTGAAACAGATTAAGAATTTGGAAAGAATTCTTGCAAGTGAATGCAAGTGAAGAATTTTTTCTTCACTTTCTTTCTTTCTTTCCAAATTCTTAATCTGTTTCAATGATCTACCACATCCTCCCCTTTGCTTTCCGAGGTTTTCTCGACTGCCAACCCTTATTTCTGTGTTATATATATATATATATATATATATAAAGAGAGAGAGAGAGAAATAAGAGTAGCAGTCAAGAAAGTCAAGGAAAGCAAAGGGAAAGCTGTTAGGTAAAATCACGTGAAACTTTAAAACTGGTGCCCCCAAAACGTCATGAAACCTCAAAATGACGACAGCACATGTGCACACATTCACTTTGTGGGCAGGAAGCACCAGACAAAAAAGAAAAGCCAATGAGACAAAGCTTTCTGCGAACTCACGGAGTCGAGAAAAGGGCCCCAGGTATTCCTAAGGATAATGCTATCGACGGGGCAACGGGCAGCTCTCAGCAAAAATATTTCACATCGATGATTAATAAGCAAGTCATTTATGTCGATTATGAGTGACAAGGCAGATAAGGTGGCAGCCTCAAGGACGCAGGTGTTACTCTGGTTAGATGCGATTGTTTCCGTATGCTAGCTGATGAGAAATCTAGTGTCTAGGAACTTTTTTATTGGAGATAATAATGCCCCTCAAATGATAGCCATGAAAAAAATGTAATGATAAGAGGAACAATAATACGGGTAGTAATGCAAGAGGAATGCACTGGCTACCCAGTACAAAAAAAATATCTACAGTCGAAACTCGATCTTACGAAACCCGATATTACGGATTTCTCGATCTAACAAACAATTTCGGATTCCCGCGCAGGTGCCTATACGGCTCATTGCGTTTATGAACTCGAACTAACGAAATATGTTGAGCGCCGATCCCCATTTAACAAAGTATTTCGAGAAACACATATGTAAAAGAGCAATTTCGAATGTGTTTCCTCAAAACGCCAAGGACATCATTGCGCCACGTCAGAAAGAAAGAGGCGCCTAGTTTCATTTTTACGGAGCTCTACGAGATACACGCAGCAGCCCCGTGGCCGAAGTTTAGTATACGATGCGGCAGAGCGTAAGCCCTACTGTTAAGAAGATAATACTTGGTGATCTCATTGCATGTGGAAGGGAAGTCTATGTTCTCAAGGCGCGAAGCAGAGTGGACGGTAAGATCTCGCGTTCCCCCATGAGCGAACTCATTGAGATTCAGACGGGCTCCTTGAATCACCCGAAGATGAGCAGGAAACCCACATAAGTGGTGCTGAAAGACCTCAGGGGTCTGCATAATTCTGAAAGCAACCTTAGCCACCGAGCCCTTCTCAAAAGCCCTAAAGGCCGACTTTGACTTACGTTACTCATACTACAGACTAGGACTTATCCTTGCCCACGGAAGTCCAACATGTTTTACCCTGAGATGTATACGTAGCCTAATTTCCAGGATTTTCGTGCTTCAGCCACGCTCGAACACATGCGAACGAATCGAAGTCTCGGCGATCAAGAACACGTCCAGGTGGGAGGCTGCACTTCGCAGTCCGAGCCTGGATGATCAACTCTGGGCTGATCAGTAGGCTGGCAACATGGCTTTGAGGCTTGGCCTTCCAGTACCGATTTGGGAGCGGCCCGCTTAGTGGTTAATTATCACTCCCTGCCGAACCAAATAAAGTTTTCTATCGTTCCCGTGGCCGCAGACCACGACATCCCGTGCAGCACGCTTACCACGATATTGAAGGAAGAGGACGCCATCATCCATGCCAATTCGCCTGGAATTGCGCCTAAGAAAAGGGACCCCAAGACCACCCCGAACGAAAGGTTGGTGAAGCCCTGTTTACAAAGTTCAAGGATATAAGAGCCAAGAACGGAACGTTCCGTTCAGCCCGAAAGGCGTACAACAATAACAAGCACTGTGTTTCGCGCGTTTCCTGGGGTGCGGAGAGTTCACTGCAAGCCCCGGCTAGCTTATTATTTTCACCGCTGACTGCTGGTGCATTCGCAGAGGCTATTTATGTTACGCACAACTCGCCAGCTTCATTCATGACATACATTCACTTATAGATACCGGAGTCCACGTAGATGCCAACTTCCAAGATTTTTCAAAAGCATTTGAACATATCCCTCATCGTCGATTCCTACACAAGCTTACTAAACTGAACATTGACCCTACTGTTTTCACATGGCTAAAAGAATTTCTTTCTAACACGATGCAATTTACAACAGTTAACAATCACAACTCATCTCTAGTCCCCGTAACATCTCCAGTACCACAGGAAAGCGTGCTTGGACCTTTACTTTTTCTAATTTATATTAATGATCTACCTGACGGCGTCAAATCTAGTATCAGACTATTTGCGGACGACTGCGTAATATATCGTAATATTCAGTCTAACTGTGATCATGACATTCTTCAAACTGACCTAAACGCTGTAAACGCATGGTGTTCCACCTGTCTAATGCCTCTAAACCTTGCTAAAACAAAATTAATGTCTTTCACTAATCAGGCACCCCGCCTATTAACATCTTACATCTTAAACAACAATTGTGTGGAACAGGTATTTACCTACAAATACCTTGGCGTTCACCTAACCACTAACTTGAGGTGCAATAAAAACATTAACCATATTTTTGCAAACCGTTCTCTTGGCCGTCTTAACCTAACCTCAAACATGCTCCTGCACACTTACGCAAATTGGCATACACAACGCTAACACGTCCTAACATAGAGTACGGTTCAGCCACATGGGATCCTCATCAAGCATACCTAACAACTGATTTAGAAGTCCTGCAAAACTGTGCTGTACGCTTCATCTATTCGGATAATTCACGTCACACCAGTGTAACAACACTAAAAAATCGCCACGAGCTTGAAGCCTTATCCAACCGCAGTTGTGTATCTCGTTTAACACTATTTCACAAACATTACTACCATGCGTCTCTTCTTAATGATTTCATGTGCGTACCTTCACCCATCTTCCCGCGTCGTGATCATCCGCACAAAGTCAAACGCATCTCGTGATGTTCCCTCGCATTTTCTCTATCATTCATACCTCGAACCGCGATAGAATGGATTGATTGATTGTAGCGTTTAACGCGCCGACGCAACGCAGGCGATGAGGCGCACCGTAGTGGGGGGCTCCGGATTAATTTTGACCACCTGGGGATCTTTAACGTGCGCCCAAATCTCATACACACGGGTGTTCTTGCTTTTTGCCTCCGTCAGAACGCGATAGAATGGAATAATCTGCGGCGCAGTTTCAGGCAGGGGGCGCGCGAGCATTGCGAAGGCGGGAAGTTTGCATTGCATTTGGTGGCAGCAGTGAGCGGATAACGGCGCTACAGCCAATTATGGCGAATCACTGCTCTGCACTTCCGACAGCTTTCACATTGAACGGAACGGCTTTAATTTTTTTCTCATTGTACCTCGGAGAGCAGTCGCACTTACACATGGGCTCCTGCATTTCTATGCAATTTTGGGGGTTTGTATATATGTAATGACGGGTCAAGTGGCATCGCCAGAACCGCCAAGTGGAACGGAACACGTGGACACAAGGCTTTGACCGGTACGTGGACTCTGCTAATCAGAATCGCTACTGGAAATGATCAGCGAGTGGCGAAGGTCGCTAGGCCTGGTCGGAAACATACCCGCCAACTGCTGCGCACTGCACGAGGCGCACGTGTCTACGTGTCGCCCGATCGGGCACTAAGCTGTGGTCAGCGAAGAGGGCGATGACCGGCAATGAAGAGCACGAGGTGTAACAAGAAACCCAGCAGACGGCAGCTCAAAATGCGAACCCCAACACCCAGGTCGCCCATAACGTGCACACTGGAGAAGAGGAGGAGATGCGAGAAGAAGCCGCGGAGACTACAATGCAAAGCGGGAATAACACAGCCGTGTGAGCTATAACGCACATAGCGGAAGAACAATATAGCATTCACTGTGGGTGATGGAAGTTAACAGAAGAAGCGCTAGCAAGAGGGAAAAGAACAGGAGGGAATGACCGCTGCTGCTGCCCAGGGCAGGGAACTTCCAGAGAGGCCCCAAAACGGGTTACACCTAGCAAAATGGAAAGACTCAGACGCTGCTATTGCCATGTCGCAAGCAATGAACATGCCCCTACGAGACTTTGTGAACAAGATTACTGTCCAAGTATACAATGGACCCGAACCTGCTTGTAGTCAGAACGGTCCATGAGGAGCTGATCACCCAACTCAAAGCAATCCGCCAACTACAAGTGGGCCCGAAGGTTCCCAATTTGACTTCATATCTCAAACCATTGCCAAACACGAGTGCGGGAGTAGTAGTAGGAATCATTGATTGGCTGACCAATGAAAACATTATGGAATACATAGCGGCAGAAAGTAGCGAAATCGTATCAGCAAGACGCCTGGGAAACTCGACGGCAGCGGTAATACATTTAAAGGGACCGCACGTGCCCTTTGATGTTAAGGTGTTGGGGACAATAGCCCGTTGCCGCCCGTACCGCAAATCCATTCAGTACTGCAAGGCATGCGGTGATATCGGCAACAGACAGGACGTATGTCCATCACCAAAATCGGACGTATGCACCAAATGTGGCACTACAACAGCCGCTGAAGATCATACGTGTAACCCAAAATGTAAGCTATGCAATCTCGCTCACGAGACAGCCAGTAAGCAGTGCAAGAGGCGCCTAAAGCCGGCCCCACCACCGTTGCACGTCAGACAGGCTTTGGCACAGAAGAGGGACAATGCGGCGGGTCGACATCCTCGTCAGACCGCAGCTTTACCAGTTCAAAGAGCAGCATAACCTCCTAGTCGTTGCCTGTGAGCGTTCTAAAGGCAACCATTAATTGCTCGCTTAATTGCTTTACATCGGGGGGCAGATCGCGACCCCGTTCAAAGTCGGGAACCAGAAGAAACTCGAGGTCCACGTCGCGGTCGATTTTACGAAGGGACTACAGTACAGGGGACGAGCAGAACACTAACAAAGTTGTGCTCTCGGATAAACATTTCCCGCCTCTGCCCTCTGCTACATCCTGCACTGCAAATCATATCAAAGAGGGACACGCCTGACTGGGTAGCCCCTTTTGAGGCACTCCGACGTACCATGGAAGAGAACACGCGGACAACCAAATAATTTATCAAGAAAAATGTTACGACGAGAAAATACTTAGAGGAGATAGTGAAAGATATTCAACAAATCCAAACAGAACAAGCCCGGAAAGATAAATAAATTGCACAGATGAAAGATGATCAGGC
Organism: Haemaphysalis longicornis; assembly: GCF_048455015.1. Classification (NCBI taxonomy): domain Eukaryota; kingdom Metazoa; phylum Arthropoda; class Arachnida; order Ixodida; family Ixodidae; genus Haemaphysalis; species Haemaphysalis longicornis. The sequence goes on along the minus strand of NW_027526203.1, from coordinate 472,990,795 downwards.
CCAAACGAAGCAATGCCAGGCCGAATTTCAACAAGCGGCCTTAGAAAATTTCCAAATATCCAAACGCAGATCCAGGGCATAAACGATTCCCTGAAATAAACCCACGAAACGCCACAGAAAATACAGGAAACTATGTCAGCAATAGTGACGAAGATATCGGAGCTAGAAAAACGGGTAACCGCTACCGAGGAGAGAGACAAACTTCACAAGAAGCCTAAGAGCTACTCAAGCAGAGAAGCAACGATGGAAGAGATGCTCGAAAGTGATGAGTACCAACTCCCAAAAAACAGAAACAAAGCAAATCAATAGCATAGGCTCAAAATTTGCAAGGGAATTGCAGGACCATTGAACATAAGAGACAAAATTTGTTGCATTTCAGCGAGAAAGAGAAACCGGACATTCTGGCCATGCAGAAAACCCAAACGGAAACCCTTAACTTCAGGGGTTACGATACCCACATTGCCGAAGGCAAGACCCGCACTGCCATCCTCACCTTGAAGAGCTTAACGATGCAACAGCACCTAATACAACACAGGATCGAACACACGCTCGTTGAATTCATACCAGCGAAGAAAACTCTGCAGAGCCTCTTCATATTCAACATATATAGTCCTACCGCCGACAACTTGGAAGACTTGGACGGATTCTTCCGTTCGGTCCTCAAAGTGACCAAAGGGCATAGGATTGTTGTTGTGGGCGATTTTAACGCTCCTCGCGTAGCGTGGGGATATGCTAGAACACTAAAGAAAGTAGATAAAGTTCATAACCTTGCCCAGCAACACCATTTGACCCTGTGGAATCATGTCCAGTACTCGACAAGAATCGGCAAGAGTGTGTCTAGAGACACTACTCTAGACCTGACGTTTTCTAGAAGAATGCCCTGCATATAGAGAGGACGAAGTTGGATGAAACACTGGGAAGTGACCATTATATTGTCCAACTAACCATTGACCACCACCATATCTGGCCACTTACCGGGTTCGGGAAAGCACGAATCACGAATTGGAAAGCCTTCAGAGAAGAAGGGGAGGTAGGAGAAGACGACGATCAGTTATTTGACCTCGAAGAATGAACCGGACGATTGGTGGAGAAGGCCAACAAACACACAAAAGAAATTCAACTAACGACAGATAATCCTAACGGGAACCCCCCCCCCCCTCCTACACCTTTGGGAGGCTCGACGAAGCGTCACCCAAAGGTGGAAGAAACAAATATGCAACAAGAAATTGCAACGTCGCATCGCCCTATTAACAAAAAAAGCAGCAGAGTACGCCAATCAATTGGAAAAAAATTGCGCCCACCTCCGCGCGAGGGGAACCCTGTGTAGATGCGACGCATCGTGGGGTTCACTTGGTGTTTCCGTGGGATTTATTCTGAAATTGCGTGAAACGTGTCAGGAACGCGTATGACTATTGTGTTTTATTATTATTATTATTATGTTTTATTGGCCAATCTTGGTCAATCTCTCTAAGTGGTATGCTTGGGGCTTCGCTGTCGCAACGACCTTTACTCCATCATTGTTGCTGTAAGTGGGAGCTTCTTTTCTTTTATTGCAAGTGTTAATCATTGCCCCATCATGCGTTGTATCAGTAGCTTCTTGACGTAGTTTGAATGAGTCAAGGATATAAGGCGCGTTCGTAGCATTTGATCCTGTCTCGGTTTTGTGGCGCAGTGGGAAGAGCACCATGTACCTCGCGTTCCGCCCACAGGGTCGTGGGATCGAAACCGGGCGCCGCTAACTATTATTTTTTTATAGTGTAGGGGGAGGGGTGCGGGCGGACAACGACGCCGTATGGAGGGACAAGGCGAGTGAATGAGATGCGTCGCATCTAAAACAAAATTGGAATCAACTGTGTGCCCTGAGCACACGGGGAACATCGAACATCTTGAGGTCACTCATTCCACACAATTCAGAGTCAAAGTGTACGACCAGAAAAAACGTGGAACGACTTATTCACAATTTCCTGGGCATAGAGAAACACATCCTCGAAGCAGTAAAAAAGAAATTTTGGGGGGAAAACACATCAACAGCCGTCACCCACCCCGATTACAGTGGAAACCCCAACCCAGAACTTGATCAGCCATTCACGGGGGCAGAACTTGGTGCTGCACTAGCCAAGCTCACGAGGAACGCCTTCCCGGGAAAAGGCAGACTAACAAACAAGATGCTACGGAACACCAGCGAAAAGATAAAGGTAGATCTCTTGGGGAAAATAAACCTGATCTGGGACAGCGGCAGGCCATGCAGAAACACGTAGATGTCGCCATGCTTCCAAAACCCAACATACCTTGGGGATATCCAACCTTACGCCGACATCTCTGACTTCGTGCACGGGCAAATCAATGGAACACATGGTGCTGGACAGGCTGACATCTCACATGGGGGAACCAGCAGAGAGACGAAAAGGATTCACGGACACCATGTATGGGTTCCGCCCCAACTTGTCCACTCAGGACATCCTCTTACAAATGAAAGAGGAGGTCATCGACAACCTCAGCACCTCACAAACAAGCGCCATCCCCGCCTTGGACGTCAAAGGGGCTTTTGACAACGTGTCGCACGCAGCCACACTTGAAACCCTGAGGTTTACCCAATGCGGAGAGAAAGCCTATAATTACATCAGGGGCGTCTCTCGCATCACACGGCAACGGTGAGACTTGGCAAATTACGGAGCGACAAATTCGACGTCACCGCAAAGGGCACTCCGCAGGGCTCGGTTATCTCACCCTTACTATTCAATTTATCAATGGTGCACCTGCCTGACCAGCTAAATGCCATCCCAGGTCTCAGGCATGCCATCTACGCCGACGATGTGACCTTTTGGACTACCAAATGTCCAGCAGGCATACAAGAGGACGCCCTGCAGGACGCCGTTACTCTACGGAATCCTATCCGAAAATATGGGGGCTCTCTATTGCACCAGAAAAATCTGAAATACTCATACTCAAGAAGCGAACAAGGGGTAGACCCCCCGCCGAGACCCCCGACCCAGAGGTCACGCTTCATGGTAGTACCATCCCAAAGGTCGATACACTCCGAGTATTAGGTCTGACTTTTCAAAAAGAAGTGGCAGGGGCTGCCACCCTCCAGAAACTACAAACAATCAGAATGCTACAGGCCCTGGTAATTAGCAGTCACCTACGGCACCCCTTACTCGGGGCTAAAATCGCTGAAGTAAAGAAGCTCGACATTTTAATTCGTCAAATCTAAAAATTAGCACTGGGACTGCCAGCCAAGACCTCCACAAAGAAACTTGTCCAGTTAGGAATCCACAACACGTGGCAAGAACTCACCGAGGTCCATAAAGCTTACTTTATTGGAGCTTACCATTGGAGCTACTAAAGCTTACCCCGACCGGACGAGCTACCTTGTACCGCCTCGGTTACGAGCCAAGCGTGGCATCCCAAACCCAAAAACGACGCCTCCCACATGCCAGGAGGGAATACATCATGGTTGAAAACGTCCCACGCAACATGCGCCCGGTTTACCACAAGGGGCGAAAGGAAGCCAGGGCCAAGGCCTTGTGAAAAGCCTACAGCAAGGACAGCTCAACAAGATACGTCGAGGCTGCGAAGTACCCGGCAAGAACCAAGTAGGCGTACGCGGTTAGTGTGACAAACAGTAAACGAGCTGACTTGTGCTCAGCAGGTCAATACAGATGACACCGACTCTGTGGAGGAGACGGCAGTCGTGCTTGCCACTACCACAGTACCAGATAGCCAAGGCCGGGTGACCGTCATCTACGACTCGCAAGCTGCCTGCCGTAATTTTCAGAAGGGCCGTATCTCAGCGATGGCGCTTGCTCTACTACATAACGCTTGAAAATCACGGAAAACTGCACTGGAAATTTCTATCATTTGGACACCAGGTCACGAGTCCTTTTAGGGTAATGAAGCAGCAGATACCACAGCCTGAGGCCACTCACACCGGGCTTCAACCCTCATATGCACTCACCACACTGCCGACAACCACCCGTCCATCCCCAAGCGCAGCAGAGACATACTAGAGCACTACAGGCTTATCAAGAAGACGATACCTGCCGCCCCACCCGAAGCTAACTAAAGAAGAAGCCACACAATTCCGGAGACTGCAGACACTCATTTCCGTACGCCACACAGCTGTCCAATATACACCCCACGCTCTTCAGCTACACTCTTAATCCGGATCCACATAAGATCCATTTAGTAACTGGAACTTTTTTGCAATAAAGTTCCAGTTATATATTTGGAACCGTGTTCCACATACCCTGAAAGTTAAATTGAACAGTGCACCATATAATTTTGCAACTAAGTTATGTGGATCGGCGTTCCAAATAAAAGTATACGGATCACTGTTCCAAATAAAAGGGTAGTTTAAGTTACTGGAACACTGATCCACGTAAAATGATTAGGAAGTTATCGGGTGCGCCGTTTCACGTACATTAAGACCACCTGTTTATATAAAACGGTGTTCCTGTAGACGTTGGGTAGCTGTCTATGGGGCTCTACTGTTCCAACATTTCTGCTTTCCTGTTGGTATAAACCGAAGTCATAGCCAGGCTGGCGGATGGATTGGTACCAGAAAGGAACCGCAAGCACCGTTTTAACACAGCCTTGATATATGACCCGCAGTGATACAACCAATTGGAAAGCAGAAACCGCCGCAGCAATGTGGTTTCTGACAGTTCCCAACGGTTGCCTATCGGAGCACAGTTCTATACAAAAGTTGGCCTGAGGCATCTAGAGCGGCACACAGAGTCTTTGGATTCACCCGCCGAATCCTGTTCTGGGTTTTCACCGCATGTAAAAGAAACAAGATACTCGCATTAAAATACATGCGAAACTAATTATGAAGACTCATACACTGCTTTCTAATATACTATACAACTTTATTTGGTGGTAGTCAGCGTACATTTCAGATACGGATACCTGTCTGTTTTAAATTGGACAGAAAATGACCAACGTACAAGGAATAAATACCATAACGATTACACTCGGCTGTAAATGGCATTTTCACATATTCACCTTTACTCAAAAACATCGGTAATAAAGACGGCTTCCGGGGCAACTGCGCCACAAACAAATATACCTGTGCATCTACCGCGGCACTGACTAAGCATTATACCCCAGTGAGCATAAAATATGCTGCCTTATCAGATAAAATAGGGTAACTCAAAGGCGGAAGTACTCATTCCGCTTGCCACACTATGTTTACGCATCACTGTTCGGGAAAATGCAGTTTGCTATTAAATTGCCGGAAAAGGCCAAAAACAAGCCATACACGGTTGCAATATCAAAAGACCGACAAGAGTGTAGTGCAAGAGTCTAGGAAAAGAACGCTCGCACCAATATTAACGATAAAACATTATGAGTATTTTGAGTATTTGAGTATTTGATTTTTATTTCTTGGCAAAACCAAGAGGAGGCTGAGACTAAAGGTGGACGTGGACTGACCGGGGCCTCAGCCACCCGATTTACAGCGTACATAATAACACGTCTGTTCACAAATTTAAGCATAATAGCATAATCTTAATAGAGAAAGAGCACAAAGGGCCCACACGAGAGGTCGCATGTGGCAGTATACCACAATTAACACATCAATATTATAGAGAGTACAGTTTCCCGAAACCATGTAGTGTAACATTAACCTAATTGTAGCACAAATAGACGTTATGAGCGCTCTGAAAAGGCCTTTGACTTAAGGCCCGTTACCTGTCCCGACACTTTCTAGTTTAAAATATTACACCCAAAAAAAGCTTATAAGAGCCAGTGTGAACCATAAAATTTTACAAACAAGATAGCTGGGAGCACGTTACACATACTGAAATTTGACAAGCAGACTAATTATATACACGTCATCAATTGCAGCGGGAACAAGTCAGGCATCCTTAAGAACCAAACAAGCCAGTGTTCAACCATACAGGTGTCCAGTTTTACCAAGCAAACTTGAAAGCATTTTTCCATCCTCTTCACTTTACCTGAGGTAAAATTCACAGTTGTGTGCAATAAACATCCTTCTATCTTGCTGTCAGTGTACTTGTGACCAAAGCCCTGATTCTGCCAAGCAAGAAATGCAACTTAGTTCAAAGAAGAAAACTTGCTCAAGCGAAATACGCAGATTTTCAATTCTTGTAGGGCATGGGTGTCAGCTCACATACAGTACTAAAATTTATCAGTGAAGCCCGAAGCTGTCTGCGTTATTAAGCAGTGTCACTTTTGCATCAAGCAGCAGCAGCACTGCCATGAAAGAAATTCTCACGAAAAAAATTCTCAAAATTCTTGAATAATAAGGATGTTATAATGCGGTGCCATTAGCTACATTAACAGTGTAGATTCAAAGGCAGCGTGTGCTTTGTGCAAATGACAAAAAATCGTAAAGGAAGGCACGACTTCAGTTTTCAGTTGACATGCAGCCGGTAACCTAAACCTCTACATCAGACGCGACCCCCTTCGTGCCTTTCAAGAGAGACTTTAATTTCTACCAATAATTAAATATCCCAAGTATAGCTCACCACTTCAAGTATTTCAACAGAGACACCAACTTAAATGACACCAGCCCACTGTCAAACTGCTTATGCTTTCCAGGAACTTCCTGAAAAAGCCCCAAGAACTCTCCAAAGGCACATAAGCATAAAAAGATTAAGATATATGCGGCGAAGAGGATGACCACATCCTGAAGTGACAATTCAGGCAGCGAATCCATGATGTGTTTCTTGCGGACAATGCTGATGCTGCCATTCTCTTCTCTCAGAATAACTGGGCCTCGAGAAGGCTTATTGCTCGCCTCATGTACCTTTAAGGAAAGAAAAGAAAATTTTGTTACACGGTGGCTTTAAATGAGTGAGTTGCTTAGGCCTTTTCATAACACAGTAATTGATTTAAATCGGTGATTTCTTGGTTTCTTTTCTGGAAGTGCTGCTAAAGGTGCAAGTGTGCAGGAAAAAATATCAGCACAGACAATCAATGACATTGCTCTATTTCTGGAAAGTATCCCATTTTACTGCCTCGGTAGCCCCTGAATATAGGATTTTTTATCCTTGAGAGGCTTCGTTTATTAATCAAATAATATAATCAACTTTCGGCATTATATTTTACGCACCGCCTCACAGCAAAAAAAATGTTCTCTGTACCCTATATTGGCCTCTCTAGAATGCTGTAGTGAGGCTGGCTTAATATAAATTACAGCTAAACAATGTTTACGGTGACAACACTCGTAAAATTCAATCAACATGTGTCCACTTGATGCTGCTACCTCAAACAAATAAATGGCCAGGAAAAGAAATTATAAATACCACACTGTGGCAGAAAATTTGTTTTATGGAGGTATGTCCACCTAAAATATTTCCCTCTCGATATGTATGGCCTCCATGGTACCGTAGTGGTACGAGCCAAATGTTGAGCTGGCTAATGCTGATGTGCAAGGGCCTAATGACTGTTGCATAGTTTTCTCATAAATCACAACTATAGCAAATTTTCAGGCGTCACTTTCTGTGTTCTAAACCATTCCTTCAAAAAGGAATTAACCTTATTTACCCGCCTATCGAAATCCAATGCAAGCATTGCTCATGCTACACGTATCTTAGGGGGAGTATTAAAAGCGGGAAATTTAAATCTTCAGTGGCCACCATATTGTTGCAGCAGCAACCACGTTGGCAGTGTCCGGGGTGCCGTCATATCACAGTAAAAACTCTCAAGGTTTAAAAGCTAAATATTCACCACCTCTTGCAGCATCCTCTTTCACCACGCCTTGCAGCATCCGAGGTTGAATGTGAACACAATGCCCAATATTGTCGCTCACGATAACTTCTTAACACTGAGATTTCATTACAATGAACTCTCCCACAAATTGAGTCCTGCAAAAACAAAATGCCAGCTTACCCAACCAAAATTAAGATCTGGGTGTTTCTGCCAGGGCCGTCTCAAAGTGCACTTCCAGGAAAGTTTGCCAACGTGTTCCGAAAAGCTCCTACTGTCACCTTGAATCACAGGTGAAGCTGTCACTGAAAATATGTTTCAAACCATTATTTATTAAGCAACTACCTGAAAACGCACCACGAAAGTCCCAGAAATGGCAGTGCGTTTACCTGTAGAATGCAATGATTTCATCCCGTACAAGAGCTTTCATGTGCTGCCTTGTGATTATATACTTCCATGAAGGGGTTCAAATACAATTAAAATGGCCGTATCCATTTCTTGTTCCGTTGTTTTAAGTCTATGCATGCTCGCCCTATTGCCTAGAAAATAAACAGTACAAGAACTATCAGAGAACATATTTATGCTTTCCTTTACGCAGGGAGCAGAACAAAATATTGAACAATGCGTGATTTGTGGTACGAAACTGGAATGATTTTTACAGCACGAGCCCTGGTAATGTTTTCTTGCTAAACGGTTTGAGATATAAAAAATATTTGAACATACATTAGGCTCACCTAGTCTTGGTCCATGCGAACTGTTGAATATATGCACAATATGCACCACTCAAACGGTACTCTTTTGTGGCTTATGAGCTCCGCAGTGCATTCATAATGCGCCACACCCTCCCAGACGACCTGTCAGCATGCCGAAGATGTCTTCAGCCATAGTGAATGCTACCACGGCCTCCGCGATCGGCGTCCGGCGGCGCGCCGTTGCTCCGGCCGTCCCATTCGTCGCGTCCCCCAGCAAAAACATGTAATTTGGCTAACGCCGGAACGCGCCGCGAGATGGCGGTGTTAGCCGATGGTTGGGAAGCTTGCGCCGGCTCCCCTGGACGGCTTTGCAGAGCCCTTGTTGCTGCGTGTCTTTGCTGCTCGGATTACGCAGATCTGTGTTGCAGCTTTATTTTTGTTGAGCTGACCAACCGAACGACCAGGTCATGAAGTCCGCCTGCCTAAGGGGCTTCGAGGAACAGCACTGAAACCCAGGTATGTCACTGTGCAGTGAAAAGTTGATCGCGCTGTGATCGGTGCAGGACATTTCGGTGCGGGGACACTTGGGGACGATAACTTTTCGGCGACCGAATTATCGGCTGCTTGCCTGCTGGAACAGTCGTTATATTTTTATTTCCGGGTAGGGTGGGTTATGGACAGCAATCGAGCGCAGTGATTGTATTTTTATATAGGTGCAATGTTTGATTGGGTTTCAACTGGGAACCACTTGCTTCCCAGTTGAAACCAATAGCAAACCACTTGGCTATTTCCACCAGAGTTTTGCCAGTTATTTTTAGAAATTGAACCTTTGTATATTGCGTGTTTGAAGCTCGTTCACAGAACACGTGTTATGCAGCCTATTGGTTATATGGTTTTACACATGCTTTTTTAAATTTACGACGAGATTTTTTGTTGTATTCGTTGTTTGCGGCATGCAGCTATTTGCGGCGCGTTGTAATTCATTTGAAGAATTCGCGCATGTCAGCAGCTCTAAAGGCTGGCCTGAATGTTACACTGCTGAAATGGCGTGCAATATTGTCAGGCTTTCGGCGCTCCAGCCTGCGAGCGACGAGTCTATGTGATCTAGAAAAACGACAGCGATGGGTTGAGGAACAGCTTCGCTTTCCACCTATCCCGAATAGCATTCATTGAAGCGCCGCATCCGACTTTAATTAAAGGATTCAATGCAACTGGTGTTGGTGCAATATATGGGATTTTTTTGCCGAAATCTCGGCATAAACCACCGTTTGACTTCTACACTTTTTTTTTCAGCCACTGCTTTCCAATGTTGATGCAACTGTCACGGACAAGGCCGCGTACCGCAAAAAACTGGTGTCGAAGCCCCTGCATCGCAAAGTGCTTCGTGTGTGAAATGTTCCGTTTGTGAAGACATGCAGATGCCTTGAAATTTAAGTGTACATTTGTGAATATAAGTGCAATATAGTTTGTAAATCAATAAAAAAATTATGTAAATAAATTAAATGTAAATAAATTTTGCAGCTTCTGGACGAGTATTCAGTACACATTTGGTTTCCAACTTTTAGTGTGTACATAAGTGGCTATGTCCAAAGCAAACATAGACACTGTCATCATTGCTTAGCACATAGATGTGTTTTGAAATCAGTAATTGAACATTTAAATGTCTCCGGTACTCAATCCAAAATCGGAAACATGGGCTTGCCTGTGGCCACCGAAATACGTTTAAGAATACAATGAAATCGGAGTGCACCTAAGTTTTTATTTTTGTTGCGACTGGAATTGAAACCGTAACTTGCTTAACGTTGCGCATGTGTAGAGTAGATTGCCGCATCCTTGAGGCTATCGCGCAACGTAATCCTCCTTAAACGCGTTAATTCTAAAAATAAGACGGTTGCTACCGCCCAACAGGAAATAATTCGAAGGCTAGATAAGAGTACAGCCATCCATCTTGGGCATGACGCGATCGCACCCCATGCTCTACTGAACTGCACTGTCCATGCAGACTATATAAAATGCGTAGGCCGGGATAAGAAATACCTGACAAATAATGACATTTTAGCGAACCGAACGTTATTTCGGCGCCAGAAATTTCCCACCGGTGGTAGCGAATAGTGCCCGTGCGTCGAGAGCGAAAAGCGGCACAGCTCATGTTAAATAAGTCGCATAGCTGCAATCGCAGCTAAAACAAATGCATTGCCAGGTTCTATGAGTCACTTTGCATCCATAACATCAGCTATGCTTTCTTTTATTGCGATACGAAGCGCGAAAGTTGACGAAAAGGCATTTCGGGGAGCGTTCCAGCATACACGGCTTTCGTTCCAACCATCGGCTGCGCGCGCCGCGGTGCGGCGGAAGACGCGGCCACGCCCCCTTTTCAACTTACGCTCTCTCCGGGCGATTGGGACGGCCGGAGCAAGGGCGCGCCGCCGGCAGCCGATCGCGGAGGCCGTGATGCTACAGCCATGACCACACAGGTTCATGTAGGGAATAAAAATAATTTGTTTTCATTTCTATTTTGCAGAGGAACATGAATATTTGTCAGAAGCAATCAGTGGAAAGCCAAATGTCGCCGCAGAGCCATAGACTGTTTCTGGACAGGTCATAGAGAATGAATGCAGAATGTAGCAATCTCCTTTCGCAGCATAATGTCTAAGTTCAAGGAAGGACAGAAATAGATTATTGTTTGGTGCACATCGTGATGCAACAACTTTTCACCTAACCGTTTTGAAAATTATTCCGACAATCGGGCTGCTACTGACATTAACGGCATAAACTTGCAGGAATGAGTTATTTTTAAATGCACTTGTGACGTTACAACTTCTAATTGTACAAGAAATGCACGAACCAGCAACTTTCTAAATAGCACTGGCTAACCTACGCAGTCAGAAAAGTCAAGCCGACTCCGACCCACGAACAAGCAAACTTAGGTGAATTGCGGCAGCAAACGTTTTTCGCACACGAACAACGGGCAGTAGTCCGAGTAGTCGATGGTAAGTGTTGCAGGGTCCCTTTAACCACGTACGCTGCACATACCCGGCGCGAGGTTGAGTGGTACGTCGCTCGAGAAAGATAATCCAGAGCATGGGAAGCACTACCCACCCGCCCCGCAGAAACACAACGTTGCATTTCATCGCGAAGCGAACGCGTCCACAACACACACACACACACACACACACACACACGCGCGAACAACGCGAACAACGCACGCAGACGGACGCAAACAGTTAGCGAACGCTATTTTTTGCGTCGTTCGCACTGCGCATGCGCCGTACGTTGAGCCGCTTCAGCGTTTAGCGGACGGAAGTATAGCGGACGTTATTTCAGCAAAATAGCGTGCGTACGTGAGGCCGCTTGCGTTTCCAACATGGCGGCAAGTAGCGCGACAACCATCCACGGTTCCGCTCTTCTGTTGACAGTAATTTGCTTCCGATGAACCAAGTTCTTTGCTCCTGTGTTTTTATATACGCTGAGTGGTTAGCACGTCGCCCTCGCGCAGCTCTGTATCGTTGTAACATCGCTGACTGTCCGAACGAAGCTTGAAGCCAAGCCAACGACCGAAGCTGTGTGTGTGTGTGTGTGTGTGTGTGTGTGTGTGTGTGTGTGTGTGTGTGTGTGTGTGTGTGTGTGTGTGTGTGTGTGTGTGTGTGTGTGTGTGTGTGTGTGTGTGTGTGTGTGTGTGTGTGTGTGTGTGTGTGTGTGTGTGTGTGTGTGTGTGTGTGTGTGTGTGTGTGTGTGTGTGTGTGTGTGTGTGTGTGTGTGTGTGTGTGTGTGTGTGTGTGTGTGTGTGTGTGTGTGTGTGTGTGTGTGTGTGTGTGTGTGTGTGTGTGTGTGTGTGTGTGTGTGTGTGTGTGTGTGTGTGTGTGTGTGTGTGTGTGTGTGTGTGTGTGTGTGTGTGTGTGTGTGTGTGTGTGTGTGTGTGTGTGTGTGTGTGTGTGTGTGTGTGTGTGTGTGTGTGTGTGTGTGTGTGTGTGTGTGTGTGTGTGTGTGTGTGTGTGTGTGTGTGTGTGTGTGTGTGTGTGTGTGTGTGTGTGTGTGTGTGTGTGTGTGTGTGTGTGTGTGTGTGTGTGTGTGTGTGTGTGTGTGTGTGTGTGTGTGTGTGTGTGTGTGTGTGTGTGTGTGTGTGTGTGTGTGTGTGTGTGTGTGTGTGTGTGTGTGTGTGTGTGTGTGTGTGTGTGTGTGTGTGTGTGTGTGTGTGTGTGTGTGTGTGTGTGTGTGTGTGTGTGTGTGTTGTGGACGCGTTCGCTTCGCGATGAAATGCAACGTTGTGTTTCTGCGGGGCGGGTGGGTAGTGCTTCCCATGCTCTGGATTATCTTTCTCGAGCGACGTACCACTCAACCTCGCGCCGGGTATGTGCAGCGTACGTGGTTAAAGGGACCCTGCAACACTTACCATCGACTACTCGGAATGTATTTTGGGGTAAAGTCTATTGTCCCAGCAATCTACTCCCGCAAAAATTATGAAAATCCGTTCACTATCACCGAAACTACGCGCGATGAAAAATCGCGCATAAATGTTTCCTCTCAACTCAACCGCGGACAACGCGACGAAAGCTGCGCGCTCTCTCCCGGAGAAGGGGGCGGCGCGCGGCGTTCTGTTCGGCGGCCTTCGATATGTCACATGCCGGGGAGTTACGTCCTTTTCCCCGCAACGTGGACCGGTCTATTTCCGGTCTGGTGAAACCAAAAACAACAGGCATGGTGGCCTGCTCGCAAGCAAGCGCTCAGGCTGGTAGGGCTTGTTGGGGCAATAAACGTTTGTTGTCGAGTGGGCTCGTTGAAAGTTGAATATTTAGTTCGTCACTCAAAGTCCGCGCGCACTCAAAACAAAAGAAACACCAAAAGCATGCGGACAGGTTCAGACATAGAAGAGGTTCATACACAGCGCCGACGACGGCTGATCGTCACAGGAAATGCCAGAATTTAACCGCGAAGTTGACCAGCGACAGCCAATAGGACAGCCAGGACTGTCATGGCCCAATTGACGTCGCAGAGGCCATGCCAGGGGTGCATAATGAGGAGAATTGAAGAGAGAGCGGTTGGTTTTCCCGCGTCTTTCACGGCGATTTGCGCGCTTACCGCTTCACGTGCACGTGTAATATTTGGATCGGGTGTTCCTGGAAGTCTAATCTAAACGTCGCGAAGGTTTACTTGAACTGCTCGAAGAGTGTTGCAGGGTCCCTTTAAAAGCGTTCTCGGCTTGCGCGCCAGAGTTAAGTGATTTGCTGTTCGTTCCCGCAAACCGCGCGCGAGGTGAGTGCCAAATTTACGATGAGCAGGAAGAGCAACCGATTCCCTGTCAATCGCGGTTCAGACTTGCAACGCATGTTGTGACGTTATGTTCGTTCGAAACGCTTCTCTGGATTGTTTTGAAGTTGAATAACATGCATGCGTCAAACCTGGGCATTCGGTTCAGGGCGTTCTCTGCGATTGCCCGGATGAAGTGCCATGGGTCTTCACCGCTTTCTTTATGGAACGTACTCAGGTAAGAGAATATTCATGTCGCGTTAAGGCCGTGTTGCATTCAATACTAACGGGAAAGCGTTTGTTTACGCTTGTTGGGATAGCCGTAAAATGTCCAAGCACTCCGGCACTCCGCTGGCAGATCAGCCGGCGATTCATTTCGAAAACAGTCGACAGATGGCGCCGTAAGCATTAGCGTGTCGCTACGCAAAACAGATGAGACGATACTAAAACTCCTCTCGCGGCTAAAGTTGTTTCTCGCCGCGGGCCGTGAGCGCGTGCAAAATGTGTGCATAAACTTCGATGACAACTTTTCTGCGTTGTTGGCAGTGAACGAAAAAATAGGCTGCTTCATTGACTCGTTCTCTTGACAACAAGCCGTTCCAAAACCAATAAAATATACTGCGACGCTCTTTGATACCCAGGTTTTGCAAAACTACTTCCGTATAGTGAAAGCCAGTGTGACATGGCTAATGAGCGAGTAATAACACATCTGCCCGTTTTTGAGCAGGTTTTCCTCCTTAACACAAATGCTGCAGGAAAACAGCATCCGGGGAGCAGCAGAAGGCACGTCATTAGGTGAACTTGAATTACTATAACAAGACACAACATGAGGAAAGGCAACACGGCGGATTTTCCCGGTACTGCAATGCATGATTTGAAATAAGAATGCCATTTCACTATTAATACATAGAAGGTAAGGCCGATGCCGCGTGGCAGATTCAGTTCTCTAAGTTTTGTGTCGTTTTCCTTCTGAATGGCATCCACTCAACCGTTTCCTGCAAAGAGGCTTTTGTTTTTGCTTGTGGAAATTAACAGCCGGCGCAAGACGAAAAACGAGAACGAGCTTCTACACATATAACTGCATGCGTAGCATTATGTGGGCAGCGTAAAATGTGACGCAGTCGGTTAACATTATGTATGTACCGAATCACCACATTAGTAACGGGGACTAAGTACCTATTTCACCGCAGGTTGTAACCTGCGGTGAAATACTACACCACAGCGAGATACTACACCACTGAGCGTTGAACAAAAACTGCCGTTTCTGCGACGCTTTCTAAACCAAATGCACAACATGTAGTAGCCTTAACAAGTATTTCGTAATTCATAAAAGCACCACGAATTCTTCAGCACTATGAGTTATGGCTTCGCCCGAACGGCAGAGGGGGAAACGGAAGACGTTTCGTCCTTCTCAAAGTCAAGTCACTGGCGATTTTGTAGTGCAGGCCTCAAATTAGCAAAATACTGTGTTTACGAACGCGGTTCTGGCAAGGTAAATATAAATGGTAGCGAAGGTTCGGGGAAAAAGCGGTTCAGAACCTATTGCCAGCGACATCAGCATGGGGGCTTATGGGAGTGGCGATTGAAGCGCGACTAGGTGAGGAGGGAACAAACACTAGCAACAAAAAACCAAGTTTTGTTCAACAATAAAACAACAAATATATTTTACGAACTATATTTATTTCTGAATCACATTTATTTAGGCACAGTGTATAAATAATTTATGAAAATTCCGTTCATTCTCAAAAATCTTTTTTGTAGCGCACTCTGAAGAATGGCACATGCCATTGCTTTGTGATGCAGTCCTTGTAGTGATCGGAAAGGCGCTCCTAAAGTTCGTCTGCTGGGAAACGCCCCTCGCGTGTTTTGGTGGTGCGCATTTGCATTCGTTCTTCCTTGTTAATTTGGTGTGCTCTTAATTTTTGCTGTGCGTGGACTTGCGAGGTGCGTTGTATCGTCGGTGAACACGTTTAGAACCGTGCTTGACGGGCACGGTGAACTACGGGACGATGCTGCCAACGGTTGGAGCGGAGCGCTTTCCTCGGTACCTACGGAAACGATGTGCTGCAAAAGGTTGCAACAGCAACTCCCGTACGCCTGGCGTTTTACTGCACCATTTTCCTCTCATTTCCACAGGTAACGCGAAACTATAGTACTGTTAATACGTGCACGGGGGTTGTGTAAGGGGACGTCGTGTTGCTTCGAAAAAAATGGGTCTAAATCTTTGTTACGTTACAGTTATTTCTTGATTTCACCTCAGGCTGGCTCGGAGCAAGTGGTGTGAATTTTTCTAGGACTTCTCAGCGTAGTACCACTCGAATTTAAACGAGTCGCTTTATTTGTCTATCTCAGTGTCTTCTCTATTGCATTACAACGCTTGTAGTAAGCTTCCCGCACTTGTATGCGCAAGCATTATTTCCATCGCAGTACTGTGTTGTGCTGCTCCGTGCTGCGCTGCTGCCAGATCTTTTCTGCTATGTGATTTTACATACTGCCGTCGCTTTCGTTTGAATAGATCCCTTTTTCCTCTTTTTACTTATCTGTTGCGACACTTGCCTAATAATGCAACCAGGAAATTGCAGGCGTGAATGCTGAGTGAACTTCTGTAGAAACCCATGTCTACTTGATAAGACGCCGGTGCAACTGCGGTGTGCTCGCTGCACTTTCGTGAATCGGCATTCCTGCGGCCCGGTTTTCTGCGTCAAGATGCAGTGCCTAGTTCTTTTCTCTTGTTTCGAAGTAGTTCTGCTGTTGACGCTTTCATTGCTCATAATGCTATGTGTTACGGGTAAAGTCAATTTTTCTGTGCGTAAGGAAAATCATAATGCATGTAGTGCCCACGAACATTTTGTACTTATTGTATACGTGCTGATTTTGTGCAGTGTGGTAAATTTGTTTTATGTTTATCCTGGAATAAAATTCAAATGTCTTGATTATAGCATGACTATGCGTTATTTCTTCTCTTAGAACAGAAGTACACAAACTAAGCAAGCATTACATAACCTTGATCTATACTTAAGGCAGACACGCAACCTGCGTATGTGCGACGCAATTAAACCCAGCAGTGGCGTTGGTAGAAATTGGTATCGGGGTAAAGAGTGGGTACGTTTTTTATATGAAAGGGGGGCGGAGGAGAGTGGTCAAGTGTCATTTTGTGCTCTGTATCCCAAGGCAGGAAAAAAAATTCCGGTCGGGAGGGGGGGGGGGGTACGTTTGCCACCCGCTGCAATCAAAATAAACAACTGATTGCTTTTATACAGCAGTGGAAGGCATGAATACAGAATAAAGGTTCAGAGAAGATGCAAAATGCTTTTATAAACACCGAGGCGAATCATACGACAGTATGATAAAGTACGTTTCTTTAGTCACGAGTATAAGCTGGCGTTGACTTCAAGCACACACGCCAAGGGCTCGCCAACTTGCGTCAGATGGCAATGACATGAGCCCTCAGCGATCAGAGTCCTGCTAAGGCTATTTTGAAGTCAAATTTTCCCGCTAATGCCACCAAAATGACGTCACTTTCTGACCGGATCTTGCGTCACATCCTGTTTATTTTTTGTTCCGCCGGAAGTGTTCCCTCCTCACACAGATGGCGCTAAGCCCCATGAGCAGCTAAAGAGCCGCCATTTTCTGAACGTATGGGCTTCTATGGAAGCTTCGCTACCAGTTATATTTACCTTGGTTCTGGCGCCACGGAACACCTGGAAATGGGTTCCTGAAATTTCTTCTTTTCCCAAAGGTATCCTTCTCTCGACATTTCTAATGGTTTGTATGGCGTTGGCAAAGAAGCGGGATTTCGTTTTCTTCAAAGGACGTCATTAATAATAAGTTAGCTACCTTTTAAAAGTTCACTGCTGCAAGGCAGTGTTATCGATGTCGACAAAGTTTATTAAATTTTATATGTGGTGTGCGCGTGTATTTTAAACGCCAAGTGCATCTTCGGTCAAGAAGTACCAAATATATATGCGGCTCATCATTCCAGTTGATGCACAAAACAGTGTATGCTTCACTGCCGTGCACACGTTCAATGGAACAAAGCACGAGAAAAAAATATACAAACGCACTCTTCACCAATGTTTACTAGAAGATAAAGTGGAACAGCAACTGGAACCGCCGACAGCGCATGACCCAATTTATTCGCTTCCAGATAAAAACGACAAACATAAAGAACACAAGTTGACGGTTCCAGAAAAGAACTACCTATATGTCCCGTTCCAGTTATTTTTCCTTCGGATCCACATAAAATATGTGGATCACGCCTTTTAACTGGGACTTACATGGAACCAGATTAAGAGTGTACTACTGCAACTTCTTCTCTGGGACGCCCAACACCCTGTACCACATGGTGTGGGAGTGTAAAGGCGTCACCGAACTACCTGAAGTCATCGCACCGACACAGGAGCAGTGGGAGGTCCTGCTGACAAGCGAGGTCCTGGAAAACCAGCGTGGCCTGGTGACCATGGCCATTCGAGCTGCAGCTGGCCAAGGCATCCCGGACTATAGGACGCCACCCTCCATGGATGACCGACAACCATCCCGCGCTCCTTTCTTTTCGTTCAATGGGAGCAATAAACGCTTTGTGCTCCTCCCCGTCCTCTCTCGCTAGCTACGTCCTAACCTAAGCGGCTCCAGCGTCTGCTCTCATCACAACCATCAGCCAATTCGCAATGTCCCTGAATAAAAGAGAAACAAAACAATCAGGGGGTCATTCAGAGCTCACGCATGTCGCCCGAGGCGCCTATACACCCACCTCGGTCGGTGCATGGACCATTTCACCGAGAACTCCTGAGCTTAATAAGCGAAGCTAACCTTCTCGCGTATCTGTGAACGCGTTCATCCATTATGCCGCGAGGCAAACCATCGAATTAAAAAAATAGTTGTCAGACAAGGGTTTGTTGCTTCTTATGCGAATGCTTTCACTGTTGGAGGACGGTGTCATTAATGGTACTAACAAACTTTCCCAAAGGGTCAAAGGTCTGTTGCTTGTATTTTCTTTTTTTCCAGTACCGTTAGTTTTATGTATAGCTTGTCTCTGTAACCCTGCAGGCTGATAGGAACAATTAATTTTTCGAATGTTTGCCAACATCCGCAGGTAATGTATAGTGATGCTCACCTGGAACACTGCACCAGATAGAATAGGCTGCGATCATTTCCCCATTTTTATCTGCGCGGCCGATTTTCATTAATGTGAGCGCAGGATCGGAGGTGTCACCTGGGACCGGTATGGGGTGAAGTGGGCACTTCTGGGGCGATATCTTCAAGGCTATGCTCGCTTGAAAGGCAGAAGCGACTGATAGGCTCAGGCTACCGGTCCACTTCCCAGCACCGAACCTCAATCTTAAGAACTTGTCTCCCGCACGGAGAAGGGCCGAACGTCAATTAACACGACACAGGACGCATCACTCCATCATCCTCAGCCTATTCAGGTCTACTGCAGGCCTCTTCCACTGACCTTGTCCCGCGCTGCTC
The DNA here is from genome assembly GCF_048455015.1 of Haemaphysalis longicornis. NCBI lineage: Eukaryota > Metazoa > Arthropoda > Arachnida > Ixodida > Ixodidae > Haemaphysalis > Haemaphysalis longicornis. The sequence goes on along the minus strand of NW_027526203.1, from coordinate 472,971,716 downwards.
GAGTCCACAGTTTACCCAAGTTCCGTGTTTCATCCCTCCATCGCGTTAATAGCCTTCTGCTTCTTCTAGTCCCGCTTCTTCGTATCCACTCTGGTACCCTAATTGTCCACCGGTTGTCAGTTCGTCTCACTACATGGCCAGCCCAAGTCCATTTCTTTTTCTTTGTTCAAACTATGATATCACATACGCTAGTTATCTGATCCAGGTAGCTCCCTTCCTGTCCCTGAGTGTTCCTCCTAACATTATTCGTTCCATTGCACATTAAGCCGACTAGTTTCCTTTCTAGTTGTATAGTAGGGCGCCAAGTTTAAGCTACGTATACCTTAACCGGCAGTAGGCACTCTTTGTAGGTGTTTCTTTTGAGCGACAGAGGTAGCTTAATTTTCATCATATGGGGGTGATTGCCGGGCGCTCCCCAACCCATAGCAATTCTGCGCCGGATTTCTCCCTCGCCGTTGGGGTACGCACTAAACATCTGGCCCAGGTAGTTGTATTCTTTTATTCTTCTAGCGTTTCGTTTCCTAAGCTGAAGAGGAAGTTTTGGCGTGCTTGTTCCTCATTACTTTAGATTTGTTCATATTTATTTTTAGCCCATGGCCATGCATTCTGATTGTAGTTTCTCAAGTATTGTTTGTATGTGCCCTGCAGTCTCCCTCAGCAAGACTGTGCCGTCCACAAACCTCAAATGACTCAAGTATTCTCTGTCTATATCCTTAATCCTGTGTTTTCCCACTCGGGCTTTCTTAATACCCCCTCGAAATATGCTGTGAATAGTCTTGGAGAGATGGTATCTCCCGGTCTTACTCCCTTCGGATGGGAAATTTATAGCTATGCCTGTGGAGGGTCATCCTGCCCGTGCATTTCTTATATATGTCTTCAAGAAGTCTTACGTAGGTTTCTTCTATTCCCTGGCCTTTTAGTGCTTCTAAAAAGGCTGCGGTGAGTACGGAATCAAACGCTCTCTCGTAATCTATAAATGCCATGTAAAGGGGTTTAGTATACTCGGTGGATTTTCGTATTACTTGATTAACGACATGGGTGTCATCCATTGTTGAGTGCCCGTTCCTAAACCCAGCCTGCTCTCTGGGTTGTTCGGAATCTAGGCTGTCACTTATGTGATGACCTATCACTTTGGTTAATAGCTTGTAAAGAACTTAGAGAATGCTGATGGGTCTGTAATTCTTAAGGTCCTTGGTATCTCCCTTATGAATCTTATGTTGCCGTTTTTCCATGCTACGGACACTTTTAGAGTCCTTTAGCATGCTGAAAATAGCGCAGCAAGCTTCTTCCTCTTTTCTTTAAACGATCCACAGTTATGCCATCGTCACCAGCAGCTTTTGCTCTTTTCAAGACCTTCAAACCCTTTTCTACTGCCTCTTTAGTTACTAGAAGGACATCAAAAGCTAAGCTTGTACGCTTAGTAGTTTCCCCTGGGATAACGTCGCTGGCGTAGAGCCTGGTGTAGAATCATTGCACTACTTTTATTATCTCGTCCATGCTGTGTGTAATGTTACCCTGCTCGTCCCTGAGTATACATTCTGTCTTTGACGATGGCTAGCGTCCTCCTAGTTTCTCTTAACCTTCCTCCTATTTACAGCGTTTCCTCGGCCAGTGTCATGTTATATGCACGAATGTCGTTTGTTTGGGCAGTTTACACTGTCTAGCCGTGCGCACTGATCTCCAAATGTGCAACCAGGGAGGAACAGCTACAGAAATATCAACAGTCCTCACGTAAGAAACAAAGCACTTCGATCACCGCCAAGGTGTGCGGATCTATCCGGTACTGTGGGCGAAACGGCGAGCGCATGATTTGTGGGAAGCAATCGTGTCTCTAACGAGGGCCGTTGAACATGGTGCACCTTTTCCAAGAGCGAGATCCATTCGAGCACTCAAAAGAGGGCACGCCATCGTTCATGGGGCACGCCAAGAGGGTCATGGTTCCCCTAAAATACCACGGATTTTTTTCGCCTAGGTTAAAGCAATGCTCTGGGCCCACAGAGACCGGAAGTAACAGAGTTTGCTCCATGACCGACCGCGCTGCTTGCAACAGCTTCACGGCTAACTGCTTAAAAACAAAGCTCCACTAAAGTCGATACGCTGAGTATAAACTGCGCCATATAATGTGTTGTCCCATTTCTCGACAAGATTGATTGAATGACCACAAAAGCAAAGCACAAACACACCTCAACGTGTAGTGCCACGAATAGATTATTGGGCTTATCTTGCTTTCTGGAACACCAGTGATTTGCCTGGGATAGTTGCAGTGCAACGCCTTTGTACCAGGCTTCAAATTAAAAATACCCAATCGGGTGACCTTCACTACACCAGGAACAAAAAACTACATTTTTGCCATGAACTGTCTGTGCTGATATCCGGGGTCCACTCTGCAGCAACCGCATTTGGAAAGCAGCTTGTATAATCAAGGAACCCGAAGAAAAAGCAGCACGTACTAAAATTACCACCAGGACGATTCGAGTTATTCCCGACGGATGATACCAGAAGTTGCCCTTTTTCATAATTTAAATGGCAAGCGACACGTATACGTAGTGCTAATCGTACCATAATCGCTCCATAATTGCACTTAGAGGGGGATAACACTATACTGTGTGTATACAGTATACATGATAAAAACTTGGAATTAAAGCGTACAACGAGCCACGACGCAATCTGCCAGAGAAAGAAACCCCGATTGGTGTATAACATCCTGAAACAACATACACCTCGGACTTCCGACAGTTCCCTCAGAAATCTTCCGGCAATAGAGTGGCTAAGATGCGTAAGACGACGCCTACGGATGGACACACGGCCCGCCGCCACACATGCCTACGTAATCCGTGAAACATCCGCCATCACGCCACCTCATGGCGATCCGCAGTGAGCTGTCCGCACATGGCCCATGTTCTGCCATGCTCCCACAGTGGTGGACGTACACATAAGCTGGCCCTCATCCCTCGAGACACACTCGGTTACGCCCGCTTTTCCACCCGCTCGTTCAGCCCACCCGTCTAGCCAGCAGCTCGTGGAGAGCGCGCGCATAGCTCGCTCCAAGCGCGGGCACCTACCTCACGATGCCTGGCCGCCGGACGTAGGAGCCGCCGCCATGCGGAGAGGCCGCGCGCCCAGTGACGGCTCGCAATCGATGGTGCCGCCGGAGCGCATGCGCCATCCTCACGGCACCCGCCCGCCCCTCACGCCACCCGCGCGCAAGCAACAGCGCCACCCCGTTGACAGCTGGCAAAGATGAGCGCCGCGAAGAGAAGGTTATTTGCTAGTCTGCCGTCCGTCGGCAGCGAAGGGGGCGCATGCGGCTAAAAGGAGGAAATTATTCCACGTTTTGATTGGCTCCTGAAACCACTGTCAGTTGGGGACAAAAGTTGAAGACGTTTAGGGAATTTGTTGTTGCAGCGAGCAAGCTTGTCGTTGCCTCGCGCGTTGCCTCTTAGGGAATTCCCTATAAGAAGCTTAGTACCAGCGCATCGATGGCCGGTGTCTAGCAGCAGACGACGCAAGAAACGGCTGAAACTGACGCTTCCTTTTGTAATTACTTCAATTTTTACGGGTGTCTTGCTGAACGATTTTTTTTTATTGCGGAGCGTGCCTGCCTGACCGTGTCCATGGTGTCGCCCCGAGTTTGTCCTGCGCTGGTTCCTTTATTCTTATAAACTTCATTTCTTTCTCCTGTGTGGCCCTAATATTTATTTATTTATTTATTTATTTATTTATTTATTTATTACAGATACTTTCAGGGCCCATAGGGCACAACAGAAAGGAGTGGTAAACGTAAGAGAATACAATGTGCAGTTTTTACGACAGTGGAATGGTTCAGATGCGCGTACGACAACAATGAAGGTACACTGTTTACACAACAGCAAAACAATAAACAATCTCCTATGACATTCTACAAGCAATAGGTGTTATGTACAGCAGTTTTGAAAAGGGTTGTATCAGTAATGGATGTGATGGCGGCGGGGAGGTGGTTTCATTGTACACTCGTTTTAGGAATAAATGAGTCATTGTATACGTTGGTACGACAAGACGGCAAGCCGACTTTGCAACTATGGTCCGTTCGAGATGAAATATAGCCAGGCGGGGTAATAAGTTGTTCTTTTAAGGTAGGGTTATGGTGATATATTTTGTGAAATAAACACAGACGAGAACATTTACGGCGCACTGACAGGTCAGGGAAGTTAACTGTTTTTTTTTTCATTGACGAAACACTGGCAGAACGTGAATAGGACGATAAGATGTAGCGAGCGGCACGATTTTGAATTGATTCCAGACAATGAATGAGCGTGACCTGATGAGGATCCCATAATGCGCACGCGTACTCTAATTTGGAACGAACAAGTGTTTTGTAAAGATTAAGTTTAAGGGAGGTAGAAACGGATGAAAAATTTCGGCGTAAGTAGCCCAGCATGCGGTTAGCATTGCTTATAACGTATTCAATGTGGGTATTCCAAGAAAGGTCATTAGAAATGTGAACGCCTAGGTACTTATAGCAATTAACAGAGAGCAAGGTAACGTTACCAAGGAAATACAGGCAAGCATTGGTTTTATCAGTAGGACGAGATATTCGCATACTTTTGCACTTAGAAACGTTTAATTGCATAACCAGTTATTGCACCATTTAGTAACGCTGTTAAGGTCATTTTGAACGTCAGAGGAGTTATAAATTTGTTATAAATTACACAGTCATCCGCAAACAATTTTATCGACGAGAATTTAACACATTACACAACACATTTAACATATAACATATTACTGCTGCCCCGCACCAACCAATCATCAGACTTGGAGGAGGTCTTCTTCATTATTTCTCCGACACTTAATTACCTCTGCGTTTAAGTTTCTGCTTCTTTCAAGAACAATGAGAAAATCAAAGAGAAATTGCGTTCACTGCTGCGAGATTTCCTACAAGAGCACGTGTACCCGGGAGAACAGTTATCGCAATAGCAGTTTTACTTGTGCAGTGTGCCACTTTTAAACTAAAAAGAAACGTAGGATGAGATATTGCCCCTTCAAGTCAGTTTCCAGATGTGGTCATTCCAAAATGCACATTTATTAGCGATAGATGGTAGCGTAGCTTATTAGTGGCTCTAGTCTAAACAAATCTATGTTATTGCAGGATGCTTGATTGCTATGACACTAGCCCTTTGTAGAGCAAGCATTACATTGCTTCCAACTTACAGCCTTCAAGAGCAGATGTGAAGGCCAGTATTAAAATATGCAAAATCTTTAGAACCTGCTGTTGTAAGTGAACCTGCAGTGTAGCATCTCATTCTTTAATAATGCCTTCTTGTGAAGGCCTTTAACATTTTCCTCGGACAAATGACATAACTTTTCAGCTTGAGAGGTACAATTATAAATGGTTGTGAATGTTGGCTACCTGGCAGTTCCTTTAAACTGCAGCGTAAATACCAGATAAAGTGACCAGGGGACGATGACGTGCAAGTGCTTGTGTATTGTCCTCCATATTATTTTATTTATTTATTTATTTATTTATTTACATACCCTAAAGGCCCGAATGGGCATTACATAGGGGGGGATACAGTGGGGTTATGATCGAAAGTACAGTACATTTTTCCAGCAGAATATAAATGAAGGCAGAGATGGTGTACATGACTATTGCAAAGTACAATCCAGAAACAACGCCAAACAAAAATACATTACATTGAATGAAAAAAGGGCTTCACGCGAAATACATTTAAAACACTTAGACGTCGCTGCACTATGTAAAAGGAATATGTATACCAAATGAAGGAGACAGTTTTTAGTTTTATTTATTCCCAGTTTCACGGCCATAGAAGACAACAGGTATCAGAGGTGCCCAGCCCAAACGTTGTAGGTGCATCCAGATGCTTGTTGAGACCTCTGTCACTGAAAAGTAAAAAAGAAATACCATTTTGAAAACTGGTCGAGCACTGCATATATTTCTTTAGGAGCCTCCCATTCAAAATTCAGATGAACAAACAGCTTAAACACAGTACACTATTATTGTGTTCCTTGCGTGTATGTTTTGTTAGTATGCGTGGGGACACTGACGTTTCTGCTGTATCTTTTTTCCTTTATTTTTTCTTGCACGCACGTGGCAGAATTCTCTTGTTATCATTCTTCTTTTAATCTGCTCAGGTACCACACCACTCATTAATGCCCGTGGGGCCATAAGGGTATCTTGAATAAATAAACATAGAACACCAAATACATGGTGCTACATCTACAAATTAACGTTGCTGTAGCAGTTAAAATTTATAAAATAAATAATAAAATGGCACATTTCCACACATTTCCTAATACAAATAAAAACACGGCCAACTCCAGGTTTCCTCAAAATTTTGTATACCAGTCTCTTTGAACCAGGCAATAAAACTGTAAACATCTTGAAAACAATTTTATTTGCACGTAAATTGCAGGCAGCTTAACTTATGTGTCGCAGAAGCTGTCGTGCAACGATGACTTACTCCTCGTCTCTATTTTTCTGATTTTGCCCTTCTACAAACAATTCACATCCTACAGTCGCCATGAGGTTGGTCGGCCTGTTAACATGTTACAAAAAGAAAGCTATTGTATTGTGCTTATTTCTAACACTATTTTAAAGTCCTTACTCTCACTCCTGTGACACTTAAGGCTGATTCAGCTGGAGAGCACCCCTATGTGGGCAACAAGTTCTATAGTGGTCCGAAGTGTCAAAGATTCTGCAAGAGAAATTCTGATGTAAGGATGATGCTCTGCCAGGTGATTTCAAGGGTGGAGATTGCTTCACTTTGCACGATAATGCATTAATCAGGACTAAGTTCAGTTAGGTGTCATGGACATTTCAGAGAAGTGCCGATCAAAAACTGTTTTGAATTTGATTCGATTGATTGAGGGGTTTAACGCGCCGACGCAACGCAGGCGATGAGGCGCGCCGTAGTGGAGGGCTCCGGATTAATTTTGACCACCTGGGGATCTTTATCGTGCGCCGAAATCTCGTACACACGGGCGTTTTTGCTTTTCGCCTCCATCAGAAAAGCGGCCGCCGCGATCGGCCATACCATGCTGAATACGCCGGTTCTCGTCCGATCACCGAAAACTGTTTTGAAGAACAACTCAGAAATACTCATGGACAGAAATGGGAGGCTGGGCGGCCAGAATGTTGCGGTCTCTCTTAACTCCAAACTAAAAACGTCAGCTTAAAACAAGTAAAAAATACTTTAAAGGCGTAGCACCACTATTAAACGTTCATAGCATGATTAGGCTCTACTTAAAGGGACACTGAAGTGAATTTGTCAGGCTCCCGTTTTTGCTTGCACTGCGTAGACTGGCTCAAATTAGCACACTTTTTATCGTTTATCCGGTTGACAAATCGGTAATTATTTTACAAAGCGCGAAAGAAGAAAAACTACCATGCGCGGTTTGCGGCGGCCGCACCAACTAAGGCTGTGACGTTGGGAGGAGGGGGCACCGTGATTGGACGATGCCCAAGGTTAGCAATCAAACAAGTTTCGGTTCCGGTTTCGGTTCTGTAAAACCAGGGTGTCGAACCGGAATTTTTTCGGGTTCGGTTCGGGTTCGGGTTCAAGCCTTTCGGGTTCGGTTCGGGTTCAGTTCCGGCGCACCATTCCGTTCCGGTTCGAACCGGTTCGAACCGGTTCAAACGGGTTCGAACGGGTTCAGAGAAAAAAAAAGCAAGCGTGTTTTTTTCTGTTAATTTTTTGTGCTCGATTTTCGTTTCCTTGTCAGGTTTCCTTGTCAAAAACGAAGCCATAATGTAGGTTTTTTTGTGCAAATGTTTTGTTTTGGCCAAAAATAAGCAACCCTGCAACACTTTTTTCAACTTTGTTCGAAATCTTGAATGCTTGCAGAAAGTATTCAACCAACACATCCAGTACTTAGATCAGGGAGTCGGAAAGTCCCTCAGACAAAAAGTACTGCTCTGTCCCCATCAGATAACTTACAAACTTGCTTGAAATATTTTTCTTTCTTTCCCAGTCTTGGCGTTCTTCTACCGCTGGAATGACGTCATTACAGTGATGTAGCGGCTATTTGCCAGCTTTCTTCAAGTTGCGACATTAAAATGAAACCACAACAGCGAAGCAGAAACGGAAGGCGTATCTGCTGGGACGAGCAAATCCCGCACTGCTCCTGTGTGCTGGCAATAGCTGTAACTTTTGCAGTGCTTCCAGATGCGAAGATAAGAGTGAGAGCGTTGATCTAAAGTGTTGAAGAGTTCCTTTAAATGTAAAATGTACTGCAAAATGTTTTCTATAGGTCCACGATTACAACATTAACTAAAGCGAAATGAAAAATTCGCTCGGACACATAAGACTGCGTATTTGTATGAATTTGAAAGCCCTTCTTTTTATGGCTGCAAGTTTATTTTTATTTATTTGGTTTCTTTCATTTTTATAATTTAATTTAATTTATTCTTGGATCATAACACTGCAGTTTTATACCCCGCAGTTGTTTTCTTGAGGAAGAAAATGACGGACGATTACGACACTCGCTAATGCGAAATTTGAGTGCAGCGCGAACTGTAGTCTTCTCGGCGACGGCGCATAGATGCTGTGCCTCAGGAAGTGATCGCGTCATCAGCTAATTCACGACGGCGCGCGGCATACTCTGTCGTTATCTAGTAAGGGGTCGCCACTGTGAAGCACGGCTCGCACGGTCACGGAATTACGCGCTCCCCCTTACACTTTCGTCATACTTGCAACCTCCGTTTTACTACCAGCTCTATCTTCGGTGGCGTCTTCGTTCTCTCGGTTACAACGAGTCCAACGCTGAGGGACTACGCGAAACCACAGGAGCGGGTGCTTAAGGGCTGCGCTCTAACGCATGGCTCTACGTAGCCGCTGTGCAGCCATGTGATCCACTCCTTTCGCCGACAATTGACGGGCCGCACATCGTCTCCAAATAATGCGTTCTCGCCACAGTCTTCTGGAAGGCAAACTGACCAGTGGGCAGCACACTGGTGCCTCCGACGCCTCCCCCTCAATGCATCTTCGCCAGAATCTTCTGGTAATGGGCAGCCTCCCTGCAGACTGCCTATTGCCCCGTCCTACTAAGCAGACGACCCGTCCGTCCGCAATCGTTTTAACGCGTACCATTCTTTGCCCACAGCAAGGACCGTGTAACCCCCTTCATTTCCGCGAAAACACCGATTTCGCGGGAGTTCCACCCGTAATCGCTGTAATAGCGTAAATGGAGATAACTGGTCGCACCAAATTTCTGAAAAACTAAAAAATAAAAAAAAGTAATCACCGAAAATTGGAAAACTGTGTGACACCCTGCATTTCCACAATAATGAGGATTTCGGGAAATTTCCACCTGTAATCGTTATATAGGGTAAATGGAGATAATTAGTTGAACAAAATTTATAAACGTAAAAAATAAAAACAGATGTAAAATAATTGCGGAAACTGGCGAACCGTGTAACACCCTGCATTTCCACAATAAGGCAGATTTCGCGAGTTACAAATGTAATCGTTATAATAGCGCAAATGGAAATAATTGGTCGAACAAAATTTTGAAAAACTATAAAATAAGAAAATATTAAGCAATTAAGGAAAATGGGAAACCGTATAACTGCCTGCATTTCCACAATAATGAAGATTTCGCGAATATTCCATTTGTAATTATAGCAGCGTCAATTGAGATAATTGGTCGGACAGGATTTATAAAAACCAAAAAATTGGCTGTAGAAACTCACACTGAGGACAAGCGGCATAGGAATGCTACGCATTAGTAGATAATTGTTTGAATTTCTGCAGAAATTTTTTAGTACCCTGGAGTGTCGCCATGGTACAGTATTTTGCGTCTCCGTCGCCTCCCCCCTCCGCCCGGGCGTCTCGTGGCGCGCCGCCCCTCGTCCCGAAATCACGCATCCTCGCAGGAATCGCCTGCCTGGCAGGCAGCCAGGCAGGCAGGTAGTTTACTGGCGAGCGGGAAGTCTTTTGGCGCGCAGGAGAGCCTGAGCGCCCAACATCCTTTTTGGTTCCACCAACTGTCTAGGCACGCACGCGCGCGTGCACCCCTGTTTTCGCACAATGAGGCAAATAATTTTGCATTTAAATAAATTGATTGGTCTGCTACGCTTTTCATGTACCCCTTGTTTCAACGGCGCTTTAGCTTTAACACGAAATCATTAGCACTGCTACAAGTCGAAAACAGTCCCGCGTCGGCGTCAACCTCCAACTGTCAAGCGTGGCTGGTGGCGTTTAAAGCGATTTCCTTCTGCTCATCTTTCATATGCTAACGTACCAGTTGGAAAGAAAGTACGGCTTTAATGACTCATTGAACGCCGTGTACAGGACGGCATTACATACGGAACCACCGGAGATAGGAACTTGCTAAATGGCACTTTAGCGACAGGTGAGAGCGGTTGGGCTCTACGAAAGATAATAACTGAGTGAAATCACAAGCAGCAGTAATTATCCCTCGCAGAGAGAGGGAAAATGAACTTTAAATAAATCGAAGAAAAGTTTCAGAGAGGCGTCCTCATTCAAGGGGTAGAGTCGACAGTCGTTTCCATCTAGAGAAACTGATCTTCCAGGCCGGAGCTGGCCAAGGCTTTCTCCGATTTGTGCGGGAAGGAATACGTTCTGCGGGAGAGCCTATAGTGCTAATTAATTTCCTGGTATGTATACAGGATGCATGCGCTCGGGCTCGGCTTCATCAGCGCTGGCTAAGCGGGTCAAATGTCTAGCCACGAGGTTGGTGATCTTGTCTGCCGGCGATGCCAGTATGAGCTGGTGCCCATACAATCCTGGCTGGTCTCGTTGGTGGTCTCTGCTTGTTCACTCGAAGTGTTGTAACATGCAATAGACTGTTGGCAAAGTTGTGCCACGCCTGATAAGAGTCTGTTATTAGACTTTTGGCGGCCCTTTGGCTAAGCGCACGTGCTATCGCCTCTTCCTCAGCTTGGAAGGGGCTGTGTTCGGGGGTTGAGATGCTACACCTGCGGAAGGCTGCAGAACGGTAGCACGAAGAAAGAGAAGGTATCGGAGAATGCTATCGGGCGTCTTTTGCATCAAACCAGTTGATCGTTCCTTTTTTTTTCTTTCAGTTTAGTTGCTTCTTAGTCTTACCTCATATATATACACATTTTGAGAACCTTTTGGTAAATATAAGACATGCATTAGGCAATTAGTTTTTAACTTCATTGCGAGATGTAAATCTTACGCGAGAAATAACATAAGTGCGTAATACGTGCATAAAAAAGGCCTTTTATAGCATTCAGGTTGTCGACACATAACTTTCCGGCTATTTTGTGCGTAACTAAATTTCCTGATTGGGCGAGAAAGAGAACACTGCAAAATTTGCAAATGCCAAGGACCCCAAATCTATCATGTTTGGTCCAACCCTCTAATCCTCATAACTGACCCGCTAATTCCTCTAATCCATATTAATCAACACCGCAGTCCCACTAATTCGCATTAGTTCATTCACTCATCTCACTAAACTACCCTAGTCTACCCGCTAATGCGCGTTAATCGACTTAAATCCATGCATCGAAATGCTATCGCATTTACTTTAAAAATGAAAATGAGAAGGCCCCAATTTTTTTTAGACGTGTTCCACGTCAGCTCTGTCTTTCCACGGCTCTTGTGGCGTAATTTCCTACAATTCCTCGGAAATAACCACGGCATCGAGTGTCCAACGAACCTCTGTTTCGGTGGACACCTCTTTTTGCGAAGTCTGGACCCTCGCCCGGCCTGCAGCGGACGAGAACCCCTTCACAGGCGGGGCCGCCATGGCCTAGGCCTAACCATTCGAACGCGGACCTCGGCACTCCTTGCGGCTCTCGGCGCCTTCCCCCTTCGCCCGGAGCAGCAAAATGGAGCGCATCGAGGTGGACGGTGAGTCTATCTCGCCCGAAGACCTAAGTGAAGCGGCTGGGTGGCTCACCAGTCACCGGCGACGGAGCGCCCGCGCTCTAGCCAAGCTAGGCCTCGCCCTGGGCGGCTACTCCAGCAAGCCCGTCACTGCCTCCCAACCAAGCAGCAACACGTCCCGTCTAAACACGCAAGCCTATCGGTCGCAGCGCCTGTCCCGCCAGCCGCCGCTACCAAGCGAGGACATTAAAATCGTGCTGCGGCCCCGAGAAGGGCTGGACATCACCAAGATAAGCCAAGCCGGCTTGCGTGACGGAGTGTTGCGCTCGGCCGGAATAAGTTATGACGAGGCAGCGGACGATATACTTCGCACCAACGTCGTAAAAAACGTCATTGTCGCCAGCACTCCAAGCATGGGACGGGCCAAAAAATACACGGCCATACAAGAGCTCCGCTTCGGGGACATCACCTACAAAGTGAGCGCTTACGCGGCGCCACCGGAGGACACTGTCAAGGGTGTTATCCACAACATCCCCGAATATGACAGTGCGATGACATCACGCGCAGCCTCCTATACAAGAAGAATCCTACGATTCTCCAGGCGAGACGCATGGGCCGTACTAACTCTGTCCTCATCGTCTTCGAAGGACCTAAGGTACCACACTATGTGTACTACAGAGGTGCGGAATACCGTTGCTTCATTCACAAAAAGAGGCACGAACTGTGCGACAGCTGTGGCCGTCTAGGAAATCGCTCGGACGTTTGCCCAGCGCCCGACAACAAAGTGTGCAAGATCTGCGGCACCGAGGCTCCGGCGGACCAACACGATTGTGAACCCAAGTGTGCACTGTGTGGTCGCGATCATCCTACGGGAGATAAGTGCCGCCAGCGGTTCCAAACCCCATACCTTCTGAAGAAGCGGAAATGGGAGAAAAGACTACAACAGCGACTGCAGCAAGAGCAAGAACCCTGTCATCGCCGAGGACAGCAGTGTCTCTCCGATGGCATTGCGTCGTCCCTGCTCAAGAACAACGGGACCGCAGCGGATCAACGTGGACGAGACGACTCGTTCCCGGAACTCTCGCAACGTGAGCATCAGAGCCGACGGGATGGGAGCCACGGGGCAGGATCCCATGACGTCTCCTTCAGTAGTCGACACCGCTCCCGATCCACATCGCGGAGGAGTCGACCCTCAGCAACCCGGGGCCCAACAACCAAGGACGGCAGTCGCGATCCACGTCGCGAAACAGACGTCAAGCAGCCGGCCATTCTCAATTAAACAAGGTGATCTGGGCGGATACGGTCTCCCAATGCAAACAAACTCAGAAAAATAATGCTTCCACAACCAACGCCTTAAAATCCCACCAATCAGATCATTCTTCCGAGACAACCGAAATCAAGCAGATGCTCGAAGAGCTAATAGCTGAAAATGCTATGCTCAAAGCGAAAATCGCCAAATTGGAAGAAACAAAAACCCCTTTCGCAAGCCCCGGTAGCGCATGCCCTGGTACCCAACCGACAGACCCGGTCAGCCCGGCAGCGCAGCTCGCTACTGTCAATTCACAAACCGCGCATACGCGTGCCTCTGTCGTAGAGATGGACACTGCGGACTCCCCTCCCTCAAAACGTAAAGCCCAAGCGATAACCTCTGAGAGCTCTAGTGAGGCCGCAGGCGCGAGCCCGAATAAAAACGTTGGCGACGGCATGCTCCGTCAGTTTGGAGAAACCCTCACCGAAACTTTTACTGAAACTCTCAGCGCCAGATTCGGAGCGATGCGGAATAAGTTCGGCGAAAACGTTGATGCCCAGATTGCCAGCCTGAAAGCTCGAATAACAGCGCTAGAGAATGGAATCCCACGAGCCGGACGGGAAGTGGGACCGGGTCCCATCAAGTCCACTAAACCCTATTCCCGCCCCCCGCCGGCTGACATCCCCAAAATTGCAAATGATCATGTCCAATAGCTCGTCCAACAGAAAAAGCAAAGCCAACACCTTGATGGTGTGGCAATGGAATTGTCGAGGATTCAAAAGAAAACGTGCTCCTTTAGAACTATTCATCAAAAGCAAGAATTCGGATGAAATACCTGATGTGGTCTGTCTCCAAGAGACAGGCGTTTTTGCCCGAATGTCAAACTACAAATCTTTCAATGACCTAGAAGCTGATGCCTCTGGTGTAACAGACAAGCAAAAACCCGCAGTCAGCACCCTTGTTAGGCGAAACCTCCCAGCCCTGCGGCGCGAGACCGGGGTGGACGCGGCGTCCATGCCTCACATCCTTGTAGAAATTATCACAGACCAGAAACACTATGCCCAGAGCACGTTTATCCTTAATGTGTATAGCTCCCCAAAAAATAGTCATAAATTTAGTAAACTCTTCCGGAGAGCTGTCGAAATAGCAAGAGGGAACACACTGTTGATTGTCGGTGACTTTAATGCACACCATACGGAATGGGGCTACAAGCGGGACACAATAAAGGGGCGCAGTCTATGGCTTGATGCCCAGAGAGAGGGTCTCAGCTTGCTCAACGATCCGCGGCATCCCACCCGTATTGGAAACAGTGTTAGTGGGGACACTACCCCTGACTTGACCTTTGCCAAAAACACGCGTACGGAAGCAACCTGGCTAAACACCCAGGAAAACCTCGGCAGCGACCACTATCTCGTCACTATCGGGGTAAATTCTGGGGCAGCGAAAGGAAAGTCCGGTAAAAAACTACAGCTCATCGACTGGGATGCATTCCGCGCGCTTAGAGCCGAAGCACGAGGCCCTCTGGCCGCTGGAGACGGTACTTCTGAAGTCGAAATAACAAATATTCAGAGCTGGGCAGAACAACTTATAGCGGACACAAAACGTGTCACTAAGGTTATACCGGAAGAGGCAGAGCTACAACAGGCCGACGCAAAGTTGCTGCATATGTGGGAACAACGCCGCCTGTATAAACATTGCCTAACGCGTGAGCGAAAAATGGCCAAACAGCCACTCTCCTGTTGCTCTCTCCTACCCTTCCCCGCTCCGTGGCCTTCCAGCGTGCTTTCGTGTCCGCCAGCCAGCGCCGCTTCTCGGAAAATAGGCAAAATAGTAGAAAGTTTGTTTAACGTTCCCGAGGCGGCGCTCCTACGCCTTCTTGTTTTTCACCATGCCTGTCTGTCTTGGTCTGTCACTGATAAAACACTTCCTTTGTCACGAAGCAAAATCCCTTGCGCTGCCGCAGGCTGATGCCGCCTTTGCGAGCTTATCTGCTCGGATCACAGGCCCTGAAGTTTTCTGAGTGAAGCATCCCACCTCTATCCCCTCCGTATTTAGGTATTGTTTTGACCCCGCTGTTCGGACTCCGCATCGGTACGCACTTCTAAAATTGATGACTGTACTGTAGAAGCGCCCGGACAGCGTGGCGGGATCCCAGCTGCTTATCCTTTTGTTTCCTATAATTTTCTGAAGTTTACAAGCACGTGATATTATTGGAAAGTAATCGTAAAAATGAGCGCCTGAAAAAAAAAGTGCACATTATTTTTTCTTCTCTAAATACTCCAGAAAGAAAAATATCAGTAAAGTAACGGCTGCCCCATCCGAAAATATCGTTTTTCTGTTAGCTATATGTCTACCCGACAATCAGTATGTTCTTACACTATTTCAGTCCGCCTCCGTCTTTATCTTTGGAAAAATGCAGCAAGTATGAAGCGAGCGACACATTGAACGAGATCCCCCAGTGCGCCACAGAACTAGCGCCCCGTCGCGGCTAAGATGTAAGCGAAACGGCCCTTGAAGCCCAACAGGCAAGCTGACAGACACACTTCGTAGAAGTGCGTGCAGCGTTCGCGACTCGCGAGCAGTGACGTAAGGCGAGATGTCCGCCGGCACGCGCCACATAGCGGATCAGTGCCTGAACTAAGCGTCCCTACCCTTCCCATTGAAAAGCGCGCGACGCGTCAGGCAATGTTAATACAGGCGGCGTTGGTGGGGAGCTAAACACAGCTTACACACACGACTCCAGAAGCAAAAACTTAACCGAACCCTGCGGCGACGACTGGCGGCCCTGAACCGTGATATTGAAACGTACGCGCAGCAACTAACTCGGCAAAATTGGCATAGCACATGCGATCGCATGGACTGCGACATAGGCCTTCGCAAAACCTGGAACATCTTACGCTGTCTGATTGACCCCGAAAATAGTAAAACTACTCAAAGAAACAACATCAGCATACTTCTCCATAAATTTCAGGGAACAAACACGGAATTGCTCAAAGCCATTCAGGACAGATACATTGGCGACTGCACCCGCGAGAGGCTTCCTCCGTACGTGGGCAACGAAAATGCGCTTCTTGACCGGCCCATCACTATAAGTGAAGTTAGGGGAGCTATCTTGGCACTGCGCACTCGCTCTGCTCCTGGCCCGGACGGAATTACAAATAAAATGCTCAGAAACTTAGATGACGAGTCCGTTGCAGCCCTCACACGCTATATGAACGTATGCTGGGAAACTGGGCAACTACCACCTCAGTGGAAAACGGCCAAGGTCGTTATGATACCTAAGCCGGGTAAAAAAATACAGATTGAAAGCCTTAGACCTATTTCCCTCACTTCCTGCGTAGGGAAACTATTGGAACACGTTGTTCTATATCGAATCACCAACTATATGGAAGACAATAGACTTTTTCCGCACTCTATGATCGGGTTCCGTCCAAAACTCTCTACGCAGGATATCATGCTCCGTCTTAAACATGACGTCATCGACGGGGAAAGCTGCTCCCCTCTAGATACCAGAGCTATAATGGGATTAGATTTAACGAAGGCGTTCGACAACGTTAAACACTCGGCAATTCTTGACAACCTCGGTCGACTGGGCCTTGGGCAACGGGTATACAACTACGTAAGTAACTTCCTATGCGAACGCACAGCTACTCTAGCTGTAGGGGGACTCCAATCAGATGTGATCAAGCTTGGGAGCAGGGGGACTCCACAGGGTTCAGTCCTTTCCCCGTTTCTTTTCAACGTAGCCATGATGGGGCTTCCCGAAATACTGGAAAAGATCGATGGTCTCCAACACAGCCTCTATGCGGATGATGTCACGCTTTGGGTCAGCGGAGCCAGTGACGGGCAAATTCAGGACATCTTGCAACAAGGCATTGAGGCGGTGGAGCGGTACGTAAGTCCCAGGGGCCTCAGTTGCTCCTCGCAAAACGGACCCGAACCCCACGGTTGTGAATATTTTCGCGAATGGAACGCAGCCCATTCCCACAGTGTCCAGTATACGGGTTCTCGGTCTCCGAATACAGGCCAATGGACACAACTCGGAAACCGTCCTCGCGCTCCAAAAAAGCGTGCATCAGACTACCCGACTCATATCGCGAATCGCTAACCGGCATCACGGTATGAAGGAGCACAACCTTGTTCGATTAGTTGAAGCCTTCGTCCTCAGTAGGATAACCTACGTCACCCCTTTTCTACACCTAAGAAAGGACGAAGAACTCAAAATTGACGCGGGCCTACAAGCAGGCCCTCGGCATCCCGATCACTGCTCCGACCGAACGTTTCGAGGCGCTGGGGCTTCAGAATACCCTTAGCGAACTAATAGAGGCTCAACGGCTGGCTCAACGGGAACGGCTTAGCCACAGCCAGACAGGTCGGCATATTCTCGGCTCCCTGGGCATCAACCACCTGCGAACAGGCACTCACAAGATACCCTTGGCTCCCGAAGTGCGCGATCAAATTCACATCCCACCGTTCCCTAAAAATATGCACCCGGTTCACAATCAGGAACGCGGGCAGGCAAGGGCGAAGGCCCTGCACAAACGATTCGGAAATTCGGAGGACGTGCTGTACGTGGACGCGGCCGACTATCCGGGTCGCAATGCTATGGCAATTGCAATAGTCAATCACCAGGGCAATTCCATCAGCTCCGGGTCGGTCCGCACGAGCGAGCCGGAGGTGGGCGAAGAGGCGGCCATATTGCCCTGGCAATGACGGCATCCGCAAAAATCAAATACGTGGTGAGCGACTCAAAGTCTGCTATTATAAATTACGCAAGGGGGCGCATCTCCCCAGAGGCATCTGCAATTCTAAGGATTGGGCTCAACAACATTCAGCGTTCGGGCAAGATATGTCACTCTGGCCTGGCTGGGAATGAATGCGCGCACGACGCCACTCGAGGATTTTCTGACCGAGCTGGTGACGACAACAACGCTCATTCACTTCGCTGTTCGGGTAGGGATCGCCTTGTGTCCTACAGGGACATAACTAATCATTACAGGCTAGAGCGGACCCGCTTCCCCTCGGCTCATCCTACCCTCAGTAAATGGCAATCCGTGGCTTGGAGACTTCTACAGACCAACTCGTATCCCAACCAGGTTGCGTACAGTCACTGTTACCCTGGGAATATTCTGACAAGTGCCACCGGTGTAAGGACAGGGCAGACTTAGCCCACATGCTGTGGGCTTGTCCACAGGCGACAACGTTAGGTCGCAACATCGCTACTGTAGAGCAATGGGAGACCGTATTGCTCAGCTCCGACCCAGCTGATCAAGTCTGGGCCATTCAGCTGGCCGAAGACGCTGCTAGAGCCCAAGGGCTCTTGGCCGACGTCTAGGACTACTGGCTGTTATGCAATAAAGTTTTTACTCACTCACTCACTCTATTCTCATGTTCTCCTAGGGCAGTAACGAAGGGACACAAAGGCACTATACAAGGAAAAGTGATGGTGACGTAGAGAACTGTGAGTGTTTGTGTCTCAGTGCTGTTTTTATGTAAGTGCCCACTCAAACTAAAATAAGTGGAAGATACGGATTTATTGTTGATGGTGTCCCTGAAGGCCTTCACAAGCGGACACGGATGCATTCGAATTAACAACATGAAAACGTCACACGATTTTAAACACACTGCAGATAGAAACCATAAAGCATACCCCATGATATGTTGCCAAGGAATATGCGTTCTAACTTAAGTTATTGGAAATGCAAAAAGATAATTTGGGCAGATGGGCAATACCTAAAGCAAACTAATAGTGTATACGGACTTTACATTAAATTTAGGGTAATAATAAGATGAGAACCTTATGGGCCTTGGGAACTGCAGACTATGCAAAATATTGCGTGGTGCCGTCTGGCGAATGGTAAAAATATCTTCGGATGCAAGGTAGGGTACTGGGATGGAAAACTAGAAATAACAGTTTTTAGGCCCCGGAACTGGTTCGGAACGGTTCCTTCAATTCTTTCCGGTTCGGGTTCAGTCCCAAAATGGCGAAAAAAATACGGTTCCGGTTCAGTTCCGGTTCCGGGCAAAAATTCGGGTTCGGTTCCGGTTTTCGGTTCGGTTCCGGTTCCGGTTCGACACCCTGTGTAAAACACAACCAATGGCGTTGTTGGATGGGCATTCTCAATATCTCAGTAATCATCGTACCGCGCTTCTGCCATGTTGTCGGCTGTAAAATGCATAAGATAGGCCTCCCAGGACGGCTTGGAATCGTAGCATTCACTAGCCGAGGCCTACGCAGTGCATGAACGCCCTCCGCGTCCCCGCAGACGCTCAAATGCCATGCGCTTTTCCCCTATATTTGTAGCTTGCCTCACTCATGCCTGTATCGTAAAAAGCGTGTTCGCACCAGGCCAAGGGTCTGTTGATTCTGGCCTGTGCCCACTGCCCGCAAGCAGTCGGTGCTTATGGCAACAGCACGCCAACGAGAACTCGCTAGCGCGCCAGTGCCAGCCTGCGCGCGTTCTGTGAACTAGTTCGTGGAGCAATGAACGTTGCGGCCCAAAAAAGGTGAACTCAGTATAGAAAACATCGGCGGAAAATGAAAGAGTTAACTTATAAAAAAAAAAGCACGTACCCGCGGGGATTCGAACTTTTGAATTGCAAAACACTTCCGCTAACATACTTAGCGCTCCAAAGCACTCGGCTTTTTTTTTTATTACCGGCTTGGTACATTGCACAAAAAACAAAACAATCACACATGCCTCCACACAGCATAATGGTAAAAAAAACCCTTCAAACAATGACACATGTCTGTCACAACATAATGATAAATCCCCTCCCGCTGCTACGGGTGGCGCGTGTTAAAAGCGTTTCAGATTAACTAGTTCATCCAATATGTTAGCCCAGTCAGGTTTCTCGTCTCGCATTTTCATTACATCTCTGATATAAGCAATGCTTTCGATAAAGTATTCCCTTGCCGGTCGTGCATCCGGGTCTGCATGTCTCACAGCCATACGAGGTTTCCAGAGACTGTGCAGGCTCAAGGCCATAAACATGACAAGTGGCATGCCTCCATCATTACGCGTTGGAAGGAAGCGTATTCCGTACGAAGATACCAGCAGTTCTTTCTTTAGTGTCCGCTGGAGAATGTACCAGTGGAACACTGCGTCAGAACAGTTTACCGCAATGTCGACAATTGACTAACTCAGCTACAAGTATTCCTTTCTCCTGCAGCCAAGGACTGACGGGTAGTGTTCCGGTATGTAATTGAAAGAATAAACTTTTGACTTTTGACTTGACAGGCATTTGCTTAACTCTTTTTAACACATCTTTCCCCGTTCCTGCACAGTATAACGAGCGATAAACAGGTACCGGTAATGTCACATCGATTAAATCCTTGTACAGTTTCTTTCTAGGTACCAGAGCAAGGTATTCGTAGGAAAACCTGGCCTTCAGTAATTGAAAGGCCATAACGACCTCTTTCATGTAGCCTCGTGGGGCTCTTGGTTTTAGTGCAGTGGAAGACACAACAAAATCTGGCAAATAATTCACCAATCTCGTCTGCACAACTGTTCGTAGAAAAGGGTCTGTCTGGTCTCTCAGGAAAATAAACCTAGAGACAACCTGCCTAAGAAATAGGTGCACCAGTCCAAGGCTTCCTTTATTAACGGAAATGAAGAGATTCGTACGACTCATGCGCTCCCATCCTGAGCGCCAAATAAACACAGCAAAAACTCTGTTAATTTTTTGCACGTTGACCCTTGACATACACAACACCTGAAGCACATACCATATTTTAGCAACCAAAAATACATTACAGACAGAAGGGCGCGAAAATATTGACATATCATGACCCCGCCATTTTAGCGTTTCACTCCGGACCCTTTCATTTTCCTCAGACCAGAACTCAGTGGGTTTCTGGTACCATTGTAATGGCACACCAAGGTATCTAGTGGGGGAGGTGTTCCAGTTGACGTTTGCAAATTCCTCTGGCGTGCCCTCCCAGTCTCTATGCCAAGTGCCTATGCACTTGCTCCAATTGATAGCGCTTCCTGTCTGCTCACAAAATTCCGCCGCTACTCGAACCGCTCTACTGACGCTCTCTTTGTCACAGCACACGACCGCAACATCATCAGCATAGCATAGAATCTTTACCTCACTCTCGTGCAACGTAAAACCTCTTATCTGGTTACTATTTAACAATTTCAGACAAAATGGTTCCAGGTAAATAGCGAACAGCAGGGCACTTAAAGGACATCCCTGCTTCACGCCGGACAAAACCGAAAAGCTCTCGCTAACTTTTTTATTTACTATTAGGCTCGTGAAACTGTTTGTATAACTCATCTTAACCCCCTCTAAAATAATCGAACCGACATTCGCCTGTTCGAGCACTGCAAACAGGATATCATGTGTTACTCGATCAAAGGCCTTAGCCAGATCTAACTGCAAGTTAGCAACTCGTCCTCCCAATGAATCAACGGTTTCTAAAAGACTCCGAAACACGTGGAGGTTTGTCGTTATTGAGCGACCTTTTATGCCGCAGGTTTGGTGTTGCCCAACAAGCGACCGAATACCACATTGTAAACGTTTTGCCAGAACTTTCATAAATACCTTATAATCTACATTTTTAAGTGTAATTGGTCTGTATGCTTCGACGGATAACAGTTTTGTTTCATCATCCGTTTTGGGGATAAGGATTACATGTGATCTACGGAAGGTCGGGGGCAACGTCTTTTCCTTAAACGCGCGCCATATAACGTTGCAAAGAGTCTCTGCAAGTTCACATTTAAACGCTTTGTAAAAAGAAGCGCTGAGACCATCAGGCCCAGGCGCTTTTCCTCGACTTAGTTCATCTATGGCCTGTTCTATTTCCTGGACACTAATAGGAGCCTCCAAGTTTGCTTTAACTTCTTCGTCCAGCTTCGGCACGAGTGGTAAAAACTGCTCCTTAAATCCATCTTTGTATGGCTGACGTTGGCCCAGGACATGTCTATAGTGTTCCACAAATGCACGTTCAATCTTTTGTTTATCTCGAGTGACAGCACCAGCGTATGAAATCGCCACTATATTGTTCTTGGCTGCATATCGCTTTTCGTCTCCGAGAGCACGTTTCGTGGGCATTGCGCCTAACCACAATCTTTCAGCCCGGGCCCGTATTACCGCTCCCTTATATCTTTCTGTTTCAAGCGTCTCTAGTTGAGTCTTTACCTCTTAAATACTGCGTGTGTGGGTTCCTGGTTGTAGGCTGTCTGCAAATAACAAATAGTCCAACTGACATTTCAGTTCTTCCTCTTTGTTTCTTTCTTTAACTTTTATTTCGCAGGACCTTTCAATTGCTGCGATTTTGACCTCTTCTTTAAAGCATTCCCATAATAAGATGGCATCTTCGGCCTTCCCCTGGAGAATGTTCTTAATCTTGTCGTTTACTTTATCGACAAATGCCTCGTCCTGCAGAAGTTTCGTATTTAACTTCCACTGATCCCACTGAAACCTTCCAGCTCTTGGTTGAGATCCAATGTCAAACATTACCAGACTGTGGTCACTAAACGCAACATGTTCCACCTGGTAATTTCTACACAAGATAAGCAGCTCTGAATCAACATATGCGCGGTCGAGACGAGCATGACTTCCGCCCTGGAAATGAGTGAACTGGGTAGGTTTATCTTTCGCTATTAGGAGCGCCACGTCTTCCAAACTGCGTTCATGAACAATTGTGTTTAGTAGTAGCGCACTTGCGTCACGTTCAGATATTTTCCCAACCCTATCGCAAGGACAACATACGCAATTAAAATCGCCTAACATAACCACATGTCTTGCGCTGTTGAGGTACCGTTCTAGGCGATCAAAAAACGTTTTACGTTCACTTTGCTTGTTAGGCGCATAAACACAGATAACACGCCATTCAATACCTGAAAACTTAAAGTCACAAACAAGCATGCGCCCAGTTTCACACGTAATCACTTCATCCACAATAATGCCGATGGTATTCCGTAGAAACAGTACACATCCCGCCGATGTACCCACAGCATGGGAGACACAAACACTATAACGCTCCCGGAAAGGTTGCACCATGTGATTCGTTTGTTCCTCACTTTCTATTTTTGTCTTCTGAACAGCGATGATATCCAGGTTTTTTTCCATGAATAGGCGCGAAAGCTGGTACTGTTTTTTCTTCGAGGCCAGCCCTTTTACGTTAATCGTGCCTACGCGTAAATTTGCTGTTAAATTTAGAGCCATCAGGAGAAACGAATAACATGATGCTTACACTTTCTATCAACGGGTCAACGAGAGTCTAACAGTTCCTTGGGGCCAAGGCCGCCGTTCCAATCGGAGGCATCTTTGTAAACATGCACGACGCGACCACGCGGTACTCCCCTCACGATCCACGTATCTGCGGCGGTGATTTGTCACTAGCTTTCCGTTCCTTCTGATTGTTTGACTTTAGTTTCAAGGTAGCACAGCTGTCTTTGACGGCGGTTCGCCCGTTGCCGTTGTCTCCACTTCCTCTTCAATGCCGTCGTCGCTCTGTCGTGGCCGTTTTGCCAGCACAGCCACGGACGAGTTGTCTTCAATAGCTTCTGGCACCTCCATCTCCTCGGCAATGTCGTTGGATTCCTTGCTGGGTTCTTCATTTGCAGCAGGAGATGCAGCAGAGGGTAACCCTTCGTCAACCGGTGCGGTCCCGTCCCCTTGTGCGATATCTTCTTTAGCCTCAGAGGAAGCAATCGGCTCAGGTTCTAACGAGGGCCCAGCATCTCCTCCGCTCGCGGCCTCCTCTGCGTCAGCCTCATCCATGAGGTGTTCAGACTTGTCCTCCACCCCAGTAGGACCAGCAACTGTGGCGTACGTCTTCACGCATTCGTTGTCTGGATGTCCAAAGCGCCGACAAAGTGAGCAACGCGGGACGCGGCACTCACGCCTGACGTGACCATGCCTGTTGCAACGCAGAAAAAGTGGCGCCCTGCCCGGAACCACCACAAGCGTTAATTCCCCGCCCACACGTAGCTGGTGCGGTAAATCGTCCGGCATGACACCAGCCTTTAGTCGAATAGTCACATGCCGCGTCACGCCGAACGCACCTCGTCATCCGGGACGCCGTACAGCAACCAGTGCAGCTTCAAACGCAGGTCCTGGTTATTCGGATCAATTACGAGGCATTTTCTCTCCTTCACCTTCACGTCTCCGACGGCCAGCATCTTCTTCACAGCGTCCGCGCTGCTGAAGGTAACGGCCCACACGTGATTCATTTGGTACGCCCCCAGAGCAATCACTTCTGGGAGCAACGCCAAACGCGTGAGCGCGTCTCGAAAATCTTCTACGCGGTAGGGCCTGGCACGCATATCGCCGTGTAAAAACACTGTGTTAGTCACATATTTTCCGGTTGGCAGTTGGGGAAGACTCACTTGATAATCCTGGTTACCATTTTCGGCCACGGGCGAGCGCTGCCGATCTTGGAAATATAAGGTATATAATGTATAACCAGTTCACACTTTTATTTAGTTTTGGCATTCCAAGCAGCTTAGGTGGCTATTTGTTGTTTTGCACTCGTGCAGTAAGCATCCCCCAAGTTTCCACAATATCTCACGTCTAGCAATTGCATTTCTTAGACGGAAAAGCGTTCGCAGATGCGTAGTCGTGCTGCTGGCCGCTGTGCTTGTTCGCCCAGCGCAAAAAAGGGCTTCCCGCACCCCAGTTTTACGCTGTACGGTAAAAATATCAGTTGAATTTATTTCCTTAGTACCTATATTGACTTCGCTGACTCTTCTCCCGCCTTCAAGAGGCCTTATATTTTCCTACTGGCGTACCAGTCAGCGAAGCGTCGCATGTGCGCTTGTGCAGCGCTTGTGTGAAGCGACCTTGACTTGTGGCTAGATACAGTGTACAAACTAAACAAGTAAAGATAGGCACATTCTTCCATTGACAAACGTGTCCTGGCTTCGTTTCAACTGAGCGAACGAATTGCGACGACCCGTCCGCGGCCGGCGGACGAAACGCTGGGCCGACTGACTCAGTCTGAAGGCCGGGGAGCCGTGCAGTAGCGCAGCCAATTGCGAGCTCGGCTCCTTCCGACGTCACACGAAAACGCCACAGAAAATGGGCGAGCGTAAAGAGAGGAGGACAGCATTTTCGAGTTAATTTTTTTACTAAATAAATTCGTGTAAACGCGCCCAGAGTGGTCGAAACATGGCCTGGGGACTCCGGACTACAATTTGCGCTAGTAATCCCGCAATGTTTACATATCACTTCAGTGTCCCTTTAAAGGAGTACTTGAAATATCAAAGCTGAGATAACTATGCAAAAAGTTTCCTTTGTAGCTGCAGATTTTAGTAGCAACCATTCAGTATAACGTATTTTAAATCAATTTTAATATTTGCATTCACAAGAAAGCTCCAAATGAATACCCTTTCGACACTGGCATAAACAAGATACGTGGAGTGCCTCGCCATGCAGTTCGCCCCAAACTGCCGACATTAGGGCCCCAGGGACTTAGCCAACACACTGGCTGCTGATGGTGCACGCTGCACTGCCTTGTGAATCATGTCACAGTTTTGGGACTGATATCGTGCGGCCCAGACGCGTGCGTCCATGGCCAGCTTGGGCCACTCTAGGGCGCGCATCCAGTCTGACCATTATGCAATGAGAACAGCGACATCAAGAGTGCCATTCTCTCATGGCGGCCACCTTGGTGTTCGTTTTGTCCAAGCCGAAACTGACACGAATAAACAAGGCTCAAAAAAATTATATACCCTGAGGTCGATTATCTAATGTTCCAGTCTATGATTCCTGGGCTGGTAGGCACCCATAGCAATGGGGAAAATGCAACACGAAAATTTCATACCAGTACTTTTTTTAGGCGGCAGAAAGTTAGATGGGCAGATGAGATCAAGAAGTTTGCGGTGATAATTGGTCACAGTTGGCACAGGACTGAGATAATTGGAGAATAATGGGAGAGGCCTTTGCCCTGCAGTGGGCGTAGATAGGCTGGTGATGATGATGATGATGATGACTTTTTTAGAATATTTACATAGACACATGAACTGCGTGCTAATGGCCCTTTCTGCCAGTTCTTGTAGGCAAAGCGCGAGGCAGACACAAGACGAGAGAAGAGCTGGGACGACAACAACGAGCGCACACTTCCAACAAAGTTTATTTCGAGAAGCAAACGAAGCAAAGTTTGTTGGAAGTTTGCGCTCGTCTTCGTCCCATCTCTTCTCTCGTCCTGTGTCTGCCTCGCGCTTTGCCTACAAGAATGCATCACCAACAAGCCCAACTTTACACTCTCGCCTTCTGCCAGTTGTTGCCCCCATCTGCCCACCATTCCTCAGCTGAGCATGAAAGACTGGTACAATAAAGTGTCAAGTTTAGATTTGACAAGTTTGCAAGCTCAGTGATTCACATTGAAATTTTTGTGATCTTTCTTTACAAGGAGTTAACCTATAACCACTCCTCCCTGGCTTGGCTCATGTATAATGCTTATGCTTCACGCACCCACTTGACTTGGAAGTTTTATTTACTAAAGTGAAGCTTCCAGCCTCTCCCTGATGTGTCTGTAGTCCACCCAAAATGTACTGCAGGAAAGCCAACTTTTTCTGATGATGACGATCGTGGGTGAAGTAAAAAAACATTAAAACGCTCCCCGTGATCTGAACTGACCCTGGGTCCCTCATGTTATGAAGCTGACGTTGATCTCATTGCGCCATTCCAGCACAGTCGAAGCAATCTGGATTTGCATGGACGTGGAAAATTACACAGAAAATGCACACCTCCATCTAACGACAATGTTTGTACGCTACGGAAGGTCATGGTTGCCTGCATCAGTAAAGCTCTAGAGAGCACAACTGCGGTGCAGTAGACCATCCCGATAAGAAACAGGTGCTCAGTACTGGGCTGGTTAATTTGGTGTTGGACTTAGTTTTGGAAAGCTTCACATCCCCCGGACGGTTGACAAAGCATCACACACATCCGGAGTCCCGGCAGTGTCTCCCCGAACTCCTCCTCCCCGCCGCGCAAGGCCAGTGAGGTGAGGCTAACCAAACACCAGGGTGAAGCGGCCATCGAGCTGACAGTGTTTTATCGCGCATCTCGGCCCTACGCCGTGGCCATAAAGAAATACTAGTAAGAGAGGACGCTCTCATAGAGCCTTGCGGCCGAATTGACTGTAGTGTAGTGTAGCGCGCCGAGCGGGCAGACAAAGTACTAGTTGTTCACTTTCGGTTTCGTGGACACTGATTTTAGTGGGTAGTTTGAATGTCTGTAAAGCGCTGCTCTCGGCGCCGGGCATCGGTACGGTATTCGGACGCTTTCATGCACTAATTAGTGTTTATTTGAATCTATCATTCTCAGGCTTGGTGCCTGCATGCTTTTAAAAGAAAATTTTAGATGCCAAGCAGCCTATGGTCAAGCCTGTTCCCTCCGCCGTTGTGTGGGGTGCCGTTGTGCGGCGTCCACACCCCCACTGCGCATGCTTGGCCAGGCACCGCTGATGATGATTGT
Organism: Haemaphysalis longicornis; assembly: GCF_048455015.1. Taxonomy (NCBI): domain Eukaryota; kingdom Metazoa; phylum Arthropoda; class Arachnida; order Ixodida; family Ixodidae; genus Haemaphysalis; species Haemaphysalis longicornis. Next base: position 472,944,221 of record NW_027526203.1, on the reverse strand, counting down.
GGCAGGATGCCCGTAGGGATTGGCCAACCAAAGAATCCATCACGAGATAGCTTCGCGTTCAACCACCGTCGCCATCTTCCCGTAGGGGAACCATGAGTAGTATGCGAGGCATTCCTCCTCTCCTCTCCGACGCTCCTCTCCTCTCCGGCATTCCTCCTCTCCTCTCCGAAGCTCCTCTGCTCTCCGGGATTGCGCAAGGAATGGCAACACCTGCGGCTCCGCGCGCGATAATGCGAAGCAGCTAGGAGGCCGAGGCGGCCACGCAAACAAGAATTCACGCAGCTTTAGGTAAACAGTACAGTGTTATAAACACAAAAACTACAACAAATATAAAATAACGACGTTACTGACCTTGCTGGGAAAATGAGCGCATAGATGCCCTCTTTTCCGCACTTCCGTTTCTGTGACAGCAAACGCCGGAGACCGGCATGGTTGATCTACGCTGAGCTCAGGCTGCAAGTCTCTTAAAATGTCGCAGTAGTATGTAGGTATATTAGACACCTAATCGGATCGGGAGATCGCACTAGTATAGCATTCACGGTATATTCACGCATTTGGAGCTTCATTTGGTAGCAATGAACACAAACTGACACGTTGGCTACTGGCAGCACACATCGTTCACTCGGGAGGTACCCAGGGAAATACTGCGCCTACTTCGGCGTTGTCCCTAGGCGCTCAAAAACAAGTCAAGTGGCGTCACGTTTTCATCAAGTGACCCAAGGATTTCTTTCCTCCTTCTAGCCGCTCTGCTCTTTTCGGAGGCCACCCGCCTTTGTGGGGCATGCTTCGAGGCTAAAAACGTCCTCTTGTGGCCGTGTGTGCACTTTAACCACGCTCTCGAGCGTTCCTCCTTGCGTTGGCACGCTGGAGGCATGGAGGATGGCGTTCGCGCGCCCCTCATGTGGTTGCTCGCTCTCATCCTTCACACGCGGCTCAGAACGCATGAGCGCGCGAGCGCGTAGAATCGAGAGCGCAAGCGCGTGCATCTGCACCTGGTCGTGCGGGTGGCTCTAGCAGTGGGGACCTCCCGCAAGGGTTGCAGAGGGGGATCACCCGACGCCTCGGCGAAGCTGAACATCATGACTGGTGCTACAACCAAGAGGTGGACTCTCACCACGAAGCTGCACCCGATTAATTCGAGTACTAATGGCGGAAGAAAAAACTGTGGCGGAAGAAAAAAAACTGTGGTCTAGGTGAATGGGTGGGTGGGTCGGTAGGTGGGCAGGTAGGTAGGTGGGTGGGTAGGTAGGTAGGTAGGTAGGTAGGTAGGTAGGTAGGTAGGTAGGTAGGTAGGTAGGTAGGTAGGTAGGTAGGTAGGTAGGTGGGCAGGTAGGTAGGTAGGTAGCCCCGCACGGGGCACCTTGAGTATTCATGGTGACGGTACTGGCGATACCGCGGACCCCGAGCCCCCCAACATAAGCTGTGACCTACCGTGGTGATGTGTTTTTAAGGTGAAGGGTAGAAACCTCAAACGGTGGCCGTCGGAGCCCAGGTCAAGCTCCGGCGGATGGGATCCCTGTCTGTTTACCAGGCAGGGAGCTCCGGGACCTCTCTCGGTATCAGGGTAACCCGAGCGAAGGAAGTACCCCCGTCCCCTGCTTTTTCCTATGCCGTATGGTAAACCGAAAAACCCCCTCCAAACCTGATCGGACCCTAAAAAGGGTCCGCACCGAAGAATCTTTTCCACCTCTTCCTGCCATCAACTCCCCGAAACCCGACAACTACCCACGTTTTTTGGTAGTTGAATCTGTTGACAAATCCAAGCCTCTTTCTTCACAATCCGTATTCCTTGTATCGAAGTTTCTTGAAGCCATCCTTGGCAAGAGGTACAATGCTAAAAAACTAAGAACCGGTGAAGTCTTAGTTGAGGTCAACGCGCAGCAGTAAGCCACAACTCTCATATGCCAAACACGCATGGCAGACCTTGATATCAGAGTCACACCCCACCGCAGCCTCAACAGCTCCCAGGGTGTGATATCTGAGTCAGATCTCCTAACCGAGACAGAGACTGATCTGCTCGAAGGCCTAAAAGACCAAGGCGTGACAGTAGTGAGGCGAATCGTCATTAGGAGAAACAACAACGAAATAGCCACGAAACATCTGATTCTGACTTTCGACCACTGCACACTGCCCGAGCATGTCAATGCTGGTTTCATCCGTTGTTCTGTCCGGCCGTACATCCCGAACCCGCGGCGCTGTTTCAAGTGCCAGAGGTTCGGGCATGGTACCAACTCCTGTCGCAGCAGAACAACATGTGCCAAATGCGCCCAGCACGATCATCTCTCCGACAACTGCACTGCAACCAACTTCACCTGCCCGAATTGCCAGGGTCCACACGCAGCATACTCTCGCGCTTGTGAAAAGTTTCATCTTGAGAAGAAAATCATTAACGTTAAGGTAACCGAAAACATCACCTTCCCAGAGGCGCGAAAGAGATTCGCCTCTTTACCCCTGGGGAGGTATGCCGACGCAGCTCGCCGGGGGGCGGAGCGGCGTCTTGTTTCGGCAGGGACCCAGTACCGAGAGTCGGACTTGGTCCCGCCGCCGCCCCCCCCCCCTCCCTGGGCTGCCTCTTGCAGCTCAATCAGCCTCTGCACCGCTCGCTCAACCAGCAGCGCCTGTGGTGGCAACAACGTCTGTTGGGGATGCCGCTGCATCCACTGCTTCCTCTCCACCGGCCCAAAGCACACGCAAGGGCACGGGGATGGAGACGGAGGCAGTCGCAGCTACCCCCTCCCCCGCCTCACTGCCTGTGCTGTCTGTGGTGCTCCCCACGCCTTCGGCACTGGCAGCGCAGGCAAAGAACACCCGAAAGTGTACCACCTCAAGGGGGCCCAGTCCGCTGGGCATCCCCTTGCCTTCAGATGACGACATGGACGTCGAGCCCTTCCGGCTTTCATCGCAGCGGAAGGAACGGGCTGCGACGTCCAGGTCAGTAGAGAAGGCCAGAAAACCCCTTCCAAGAGTCCAAGTCCCGAAAGACCCTACATAAATAGTCACACTCCAGTAGCTTTGAACACATAATAATGGGAAGAGAAAATATTGTTCAATGGAACTGCAGAGGCCTTCTGAATATTCTTGACGATGTGTGTGAGATTCTGCATGCTAATCAGCGCAGTTTAATGTGTGTCCAAGAAACACATTTAAATTCCAATCAATCAAATTTCTTAAATAGCTATATGGTATTCAGAAAGGATAGAGTTGGCTGCACACATTCTTCGGGCGGTGTAGCCATAATAGCCAGGAAATCCCCAGCATGCCACCCTATCACTCTGAACACCATCCTTGAGGCTGTAGCTATACGCACAATAATTTTTAATAGGTTGATAACGGTATGCTCCATATACATTTGTCCTGATTTTGTGCTTTCTAGCTCTGACTTCGAGGCGCTGGTTGACCAGCTGTCCGAACCATATATCCTAACAGGCGACCTTAATGCGCACAACTCTCTATGGGGCTCTTCACGCACGAATGCCCGAGGTGGCCTGATAGAGAAATTCCTTACATCTTCAGGAGCATGCCTCTTCAACAAAAATAAGCCCACATACGTTAATATAGGACACAACACACTCATATCTTGACTTGGCTGTTGGCTCCGCAGTTCTTTTTCCTCTTCTCGAGTGGGGTGTAGGCACTGACCCATATGGCAGTGACCACTTCTCCGCCTCACTAACATACATAGGTAAAGGCCCATGCAGTCCATCTTCCCCCAACAGGTTCAACGAAGCAAGAGCTAACTGGAATACATTTACAGAGACATCCAAACTACACCACACATCCATAGGACACCTACACGTTGAAGAAGCTACCCAACTGCTCACGGCGCACATCCTCGACGCCGCCGAAAGGTCCATTCCCCACGCCTCTGTTGCCCCGCGCAACCAGCGGAGGCCGTGGTGGAATGAGGACTGTAGGCGGGCGCGAGAGGCCCAGAACAAGGCGTGGGGTATCCTTCGCCGGTACCCCACGTCGAGTAACCTCCTCTTGTTCAAACGGGCCAAGGCGTTCGGAAAACGTGTGCGCCGTAAGGCAAAACGAGAGAGTTGGCGTACATTCATAACATCAATTAACTCCTACACAGACACACGGAAAGTATGGACACGAATACGCAAACTCAAGGGACATCAAACACACAGCCTGCCTCTGGTCAGTACAACAGGGGACACACTCGAAGATCAGGCTGACACACTCGCACAACACTTCCAACACGTTTCCAGTTCAGCACACTACACAAACACCTTCATGAAACACAAACTCGTGGCCGAAAAGAAGCCTTTACATGACAATGACAGGTCAGCCACCTCTTATAACTCCGAGTTCACACTTCATGAGCTGAGGGGTGCTCTGAGCACGTGTAAACCCTCAGCTCCAGGCCCAGACAACATTACATATACAATGATACAGAACTTACACACAGGCACTCTTGTAACACTTCACCTTTTCAACAAGATATGGCTTTCGGGGCACATTCCAAAGTCTTGGAGGGATGCCATAGTTGTAGCATTCTTGAAAGACGGGAAGGACCCTTCTTCTCCCGCTAGCTATCGACCCATTGCCCTGACCAGCTGCCTGTGCAAGCTTCTCGAGAAGATGATAAACCGGAGGCTCGTGTACTTTTTGGAGTATAACGGCCTTCTCGAGAGCTGCCAGGCAGGCTTCAGGGCGGGGCGATCCACGAATGATCAACTTGTGGCACTAGAGTCATATATTAAGGATGCCTTCATTCACAAACAGTTCTGTGTAACTGTGTTTTTCGACCTAGAAAAGGCCTATGACACCGCTTGGCGTTATGGGATCCTTACTGACCTGAAGTCATTCGGTGTTTCTGGTAATATGTTTAACACCCTTGCTAGCTATTTGTCGGAGAGAACCTTTCGCGTCAGAGTTGGTTCTGCACTGTCAAAGGTACACGTGCAAGAAAATGGCGTGCCGCAAGGCGGAGTTCTAAGCTGCACTCTCTTCATAGTAAAAATGAACTCCCTTGGGAAGGCACTGCCGCCTACAATTTCTTACTCCATGTATGTAGATGACGGGCAGATATCTTTTAAATCATGTAATATGTCCATCTCCGAACGTCAAGTCCAGCTCGGCGTCAAGAAGCTTGCCGGCTGGGCAGACAAGAATGGTTTTTAATTGAATCCTGTAAAAAGCTCCTGCGTTGTGTTCTCTAGGAAGCGCGGGGTCCATATAGACTCAGACATTACTCTTAACAGCGTGTCGATTCCTGTGAACAAGGAACACAAGTTTTTAGGCATTTTATTCGACGAAAAGCTTACATTCATCCCGCATATCAGACAGCTCAAATGCAAATGCTTAAAAACAATGAATATTCTTAAGGTCCTCTCACATCAATCTTATGGGGCCGACAAACAACTCCTGCTGCGCCTTTACACGGCCTTGGTGGGGTCTCGGCTCGACTATGGCAGTGTCGTGTATGGGTCTGCTACAAAAACAGCACTGAAAATGCTCGACCCAGTGCTGCATCTTGGCCTTCGCCTCTCATGTGGCGCATTCCGCACTAGCCCTGTTGAAAGTCTTTATGTCGAGTGCGACAAATGGTGCCTAGGGCATCAACGGGAGTATGTTGACCTGCTGTATGCATCCAAGATCGTGTCTCTGACCAACCATCCTTTTAATCCCACCATGAACGATACATCAAATTTACAACTCTTTTTAAACAGGCCATCTATTCCCTTACCGTTCTCTCTCAGAGTTAGGGAGGAGGCTTCTGCACTCAATGTCCCCCTTTCAGACACGCACACAAGACACCCATTCATAATTTCATCGCACCATGGCATCTTCGTTCTGTATCATGCGACCTGTCATTCACTCTTGTAGAAAAAAATAGGGTACCCAGGAATGCAATTCTGCAGCACTTCCTGTTCCTGCAGGACAAGTACAGGTGCGCAGAATTCTATAGCGACGCGTCGAAAACTGGTTCTACAGTATCTTGTGCAGCGCACGGACCAAATTTTACAGTAAGCAAAACAATGAATTTTCATAACAGTATTTACACGGCAGAAGCATATGGCATTTTACTCGTTTCAAACCACATCATCAAACATAAAATTCCCAAGTCCATTGTGTACACAGACTCTCAAAGCGTTGTACAGGCACTGTCATTAGGAAGGTCATCTAAAAACTATGTGATAAATGCTCTTTTCAAGGTACTAATGTCTGCATATGCCTCAAATCTTGAAATAACTATATGCTGGGTACCAGGGCATTGTGGAATCCCTGGTAATGAAGCCGCCGACCAAATGGCTGGTGATGCTGCTCTCATGACTACAGTTGACATTACAACAGTATCTTACACCGACCTAAAAACACACATCAGACTACAGCTTCGTAACACATGGCAATTACACTGGAGTCAACAAACAGACAACAAACTAAATGTAATAAAACCACAACTGGGACGCTACATAACTGACTCACACAACAGATACACTGAAGTCGCCCTGGCTAGGCTGCGGATAGGCCACACACATGCGACGCACTCCCACCAGCTCACTGGAACTTCGGGACCCACGTGTAGCAGGTGTGGAAAGGGCCTATCCGTAGTCCACATACTAATCACATGCAAGGCACTTGACACAACACGACACAAACATTTCCCTGAATTATACAGACGACACATTCCTTTGCACCCATCATATTTTTTAGCCGACGAACCCATGTTTTCTAGCCAGCGTGTTTTTAAGTTTTTAGCTGAGGGGAACTTTCTTCAGCTCTTGTCATATCACGTGTAATCATCCTGGCCCTATACACCAGCCATCTCCATTGTCTTTTGTTTTGCATCACTTTTACTTTTAGTCACATGTTTTAGTATGCACGGTCTCATCACAATTCACTAACTTCTTCTTTGGCACTCTTTGCCCATAGTCGGCCTTGAGCCAACAAAACCCAACTATAATCATCAACGTAATAAACAGCATCATGTAAGATTACTTTCATAGGCTGTACCAAGCATAAAGCGCCGAGCGCGCTGCATTTGCTGTATTCAGTACGCGACGGTACACTTCGTCTGCTCAGGAATTCCTCCCAGGCGGCGATGTCTTGGATGTGTTCGTTTTCGTCTGCGGCTTCGTTTCTTTGCCTTCTGAAGGCTTCCCAGTCGACCCATTTGTGCTTTCGTGCCTGAGGTGCGCTGGCTCCACTCAGTCGCACTGTAGTTTCCACAATCATGTGATCACTTCCAAGGTCCAGTCCGGTGTTCTTCCACTCTACGTCCTCCGCCACGATGTTCTTGACAAAGGTGAGGTCAGGGGTGGTGTCTCTGGACACCGAGTTGCCCGTTCTCGTCGGGTTGGCAGGATCCGTGACGAGGACGTACCCATTGTCGAGCGCATCCTGCGCCAGGTTTCTGCCTTTGGCGTTGCTCTTGACGTAACCCCAGGACTGGTCCATGGCGTTGAAATCGCCGCATACCAGTAGCTTGGAGCAGCCTGCCTGTGCACTGGCCGCCACGAGAGAAATCGAGACGGATGTTCAAGTCGACAGCATGGACAGCAGGCTAGTCCATCTAATCCAGGCGAAGCGATCTCTACAAGAGCGATGGAAGAAGCAAAGGCTCAACAGAGGGCTGCGGAAGAAGATCGCCGGTCTGAATCGCAAGATTGAGGAGCACTGCCACGCGCTCAACAACCAGAAATGGAACGAACTCTGCAACGCTGCTGATGGCCAACTCCACAACGGCAGAACCTGGAACCTGTTCCGGCACCTACTGGATAAGACGAAGACCAAGTCTTATCAGAGGGATAGGCTTGCAAAGATCCTACACGCGGAAATCAAGGAAAGAGGCGAGGATGCGGTGAAGAAGAAACTTCTGGAGAAATACATCCCATCCACGCCGAAAGTCACCCACAGAGATTACTTTGGAAGCCCAAACGACAGGTTGGACAGAGACATCGACGTCGAGGAAGTGCGGACGGCTCTGCAAGAGCTTAACAGCAGATCGGCTCCGGGTCCCGACCACGTGCCGAACGGAGCACTCAAGAACCTCGATGACCGCTCGATTGTAGCCCTCACGAAATACTTCAACGAGTGCTGGAGGTCGGGAGTCGTACCGAAGGAGTGGAAACATTCTAAGATGATCCTGATACCCAAGCCTGGAAAGCCGCCGAGCACGGACAACCTCCGTCCAATATCGCTCACATCCTGCGTGGGCAAGGTACTGGAGCGCGTCCTACTAGCGCGCTGGCAAGAATATCTCGAAAACAACGACCTTTACCCCGACAGTATGATCGGATTCCGGCAGCACTTGTGCACGCAGGACGCCATGATACAACTGAAGCACCTCATTGTCGACAGGGACACCCGAGACTCAAGGGCCGTCATGGGCCTGGATCTACAGGGGGCCTTCGACAATGTCAACCACTCGGCGATCCTGAGCCAAGTCTCTAAGTTGAACATGGGCAAGCGGACCCACGAGTACATAGGTAGCTTTCTCACGGGCCGAACGGCAGAAATCGTTGCGGGGGATCTCGCAACGGACGCCAAAGAGAACGGCAGCCGAGGCACCCCTCAAGGGTCGGTGATCTCGCCGCTCCTATTCAACCTAGTCATGATCGAGGTCGCCAGTAGACTCGCAGAGGTGGAGCACGTCGGGCACACCATATATGCCGACGACATCACGCTGTGGGTCGAAGGCGGCAGCGACGCTCGAGTAGAAGAGGCGCTTCAGCGGGCGGTACGGACGGTCGAGGAAAGCCTCGAGGGCACCGGCCTCAGATGCTCACCGAGTAAGTCCGAGGTGCTGCTATACAGGCCCAGGGAAGGTCCCCGCACTGAAAAGAGAAGCGACCGCGAGGAAATCTCCGTCTACACCAAAGACGGTACCGTCATACCCAGAGTCACAGATATCCGTATTCTGGGAATGCTTATTAACGAGCACGGAGGCAACGGGAAAACAGTGACACGGGTCGTCGGCAAGGCGGCCAACGCCATCAGACTAATGAGAAGAGTGTCGAACAGACGGAGGGGACTTCGCGAGGAGAACCTCACGAGGCTGGTGCACTCTTTCGTCCTCAGCCACATCACATACGTGGCCGCCTTCCACAAATGGAAGAGGGACGAAACGAACAAGCTCAACGTAGTCATCCGAAGGGCATACAAGACGGCCATCGGAGTTCCCGAATGCACCAGCACGGAGAGGTTGTACACTCTGGGCATCCACAACACCCTCGACGAAATTGCCGAGGCTCAGAGGATTGCCCAGCTGGAGAGGCTTTCCATGACCAAGCCCGGTAGGAGAATCCTGGAGAAGCTTGGAATACGATATCACGAACAACAAGGAGCCAAGATGCCCGTCCCGGACGAGATCAGGAGCAAAATTCGCGTGGACACTATCCCGCGCAACGTGCACCCCGAATACAATGAAGGCAGACGCAAGGCGAGGGCCAAGGCACTGGCGGACCTGCACGCCGGCGACACAAGCGCCCGTTACGTGGATGCTGCCGAATATGCGAGCAGAAGAGGATTCGCCGTGGTTGTCGTCGATGCTGGGGGCAGCATCAGAGCGGCGGCCAGCACAGCGAGCGGTACATCCGAAGAGGCTGAAGAGGTGGCCATCGCACTGGCCATCAAAGACCCGGGCTGCCGCACTGTCCTCAGCGATTCGCGGCAGGCAATCAGGAACTTCGCCCGAGGCAGGGTCTCTGCTGCTGCGACGAAAATTTTAAATGAGATACCGAGACACCGGGAAAGGGCAAGAATAAAGTGGTTTCCGGCACACGCAGGGGAAGTGTCGCACACCAACGCCAACCATAACGAAACCGCACACGCCCGCGCGCGCGAACTAACAGACCGCGCCGGGTCAAGTGGTGATCACTTGTGGTTCAGTACAAGAGACCGAATGACCAGCTTCAACGAAATAACCAAGGCCTATCGGCTCGCCAGACGCACGCTCCCGCCGCCCTGTAAAGGGCTGAGCAGGGAGCAAGCAGTCATATATAGGCAGCTTCAAACACGAACGGTCATGAGCCCGGCTTTCATGCACAAGATTTTCCCGGAGGCACACCCCGACGGTACGTGCAGGGTGTGTCGCAACGCCCCCGCGACTCTTGAGCACATCGTCTGGGACTGTCTGAACTTCCCAGAAGATTCTACATCAGGAAGGCTTCCACCCGCCTTTGAAGAGGCTAAGCGATCTGGCAACCAAGACCTCCAACTCGAGGCCGTCCAGCGGGTCATCGTGGCGTTGGCCAGGCAGGAGACTTCACAGCCCGGTAACGGGCGGGGGGCCTCTAACCCTGGTGGCGACAGCGAGGACGACACTGGCCAAGTCTGAAGTCCTAACTTGGACTTCAACCGCAGGCACAATAAATGTTTTTCCAATCCAATCCAATCGCTGGCGACGGTAAAGCCTGTGCCGGTAAGTTACCGTTCACGGTAACTCTCGCGCATGCGCAGTCGACTCCCGCAAACCCGGTAAACGGTAACGCAAACGCGGTAACGATATGCTAAAACAAACACAACGTCACAAGATGCGTTGCAAGTCTGAACCGCGATTGACCGAAGATGGGTTGCCTCCTCCTACCCGTCGTAAATTCGGCACTCCCCTCGCGCACGGTTTGCGGGGACGAACAGCAAGCCACTTAACTCTGGCGCACAAGCCGAGATGGCTTTTAGCCACACACACTGCACATACACCATGCGAGGTTGAGTCGTACGTCGCCCGAGAAAGATAATCCAGACCATGGGAAGCACTATCCACCCGCAGAAGCACAACGTCGCATTTCATCGCGAAACAACGGCGTCCACAACACACACACCATCGCCTCCTGTAATGCCAAACGCATCTCGCAATTCCCAATGGGAGTGAGTGGTACGCCTGCAGTGCCCAAATGTCGCGAGGTGGGGCCCCGAGCTGAACCGGGATCACGGAACCGTAACTGATCTCTAGAGTGGTTTGTGCCTTGTTGCCAAGGCAACCGATGTTTGAGATTGTCAAAGAAATGGCGCTCGCTCCAGCGCTAGAAAGCTCAGAGCCGCGGCGGAGCATGTTTTGCCAACGTTGCCGTTCTCCACCACGCGTCGCCCCAAGCTGAACTGGTCACATGATTGAAGCGTTTTGTGCACGGGTTCTGTATCGGTTTAAAATGTCAAACTAACACCCGGCACCAGCGGGGCCAGATCTGATACGGCACTTTTTTGGATAAACAGTGCGCGGTGCATCAAAGAGAACGAGCGCACGATCCTCCCCGTGCGGCTGCGAGTTCGCCGCCGATAGCAACTGCAACAACGTACACCGCGAAAGGGCAAAGCCAGGCCGCCGCACACATGCGGCCAGGTTTTTCGTTCGCTTTTCCAGCCTTTAGGGGAGTGCGGGATTCAAAGTGTCAGCAAAGCTTGCCCGTAGCAGACGGCAGTCGGAGCAGCGCAATAGCGGAAGTACGTCACCGCCGAGGAGCGCAGCATCACGGGAGGGAAGGCTGGCGCGCCATCAACAGCGGACAGTAAGTTGAAAGGAGGAGGAAACGCGGCGCGACGATAATGCGCGGTTTTTTATTTACGATTTCTCAGCTAATACTCATCGCTTTAACAAAATTCTTCCGGGGGGAGATTGCTAATACATTGCTTTATTTGGTTGCATGTACATCCATGCATCGGCTGAAGGTATTTCAGGACCCCTTTAAATCACTGAGCACAATACTAGATGAAGCAGATTAACGTAGGCGAAATAAAAGCAAACTATTCCAAGTTTGCTTACCTTCAGCGCTGCCGAAGACCATTTCCAGCTTCGAAATCGTGCATCGCTTTGTGGTGAAGGACGAGGTTATCAAAAGTTTCAACGCGGTGACCGCATTTGTCACACTTCATGCGGCTTTTTGAGTTTGTCCTCTCTTTGTGGTGCACGTTTCTCTCGTGTTAAAGCATGTCTTTTCGGTGCGAAAACACCTTGTCGCAGTCAGAGCAGCATCGACGATCCTCATCGGTGGGAGCAGCATTCGACGTGCCCGCCATGCCGCAGAAAAGTACAATATGCCGCAAACGTTGGAGGTCAGAGCAGCGCGTCTTTCTCCCATTAAAAAAAAAAGGCGGTCCTTAAAAATGACGTCACAACAGCTTGTAAACCAACCAATCAGCGTGTTTAGAATCGACCAATCAGGGTGCAGCGTCTGCTCGATATGCTTGTAAGCAGCCGACCTTAGCCGAGCGATCGCCGCAATCTTGGCCTTGCTTTGAAGCTTGTTCTTTGTGCGCATTTTGTGACATCTTCAAATGGCGTCGCTTGAGTAAAACCAGTAAAACGACCGCCCTTGCCAGTTTTCCGAAGGCGCCTTCTGGACTGCCGATTGGCTGGAGCGCGCGCGCGCGGTTTGAGTTCGTCGTCTGACGCTTCCCATTGGTGGGCGCGACTGCTACGTCTTTTTTTTTTTTTTTTTCGCCATCATGGCGTTTGCTACGCGCGCCCGACGGAGTCCGCTCTTCTGGCGCAGCGCTCGCTTAGAGTAGTTTTGCTAGACATTTTCGCGGTTTCTTCGCATTCTTTCATCGCACACTTTCGTGACTGATGACGCACGTTTGAAGAGGATGACCTGTCATGCGTACGGGAAGCGAAAGCGTCGTCCGCCCGCGTAGTGCGACTTCGGGCCGCTCGACTTAAGCCCGTTCTACATTGAGCGAATTTCGCCTGCGAATCCGCTGGAACGAACATTCGCACTTGCGAAGTTCGCAATGCCTGGAATTGTCGTCTACATGGGGCCTGCGAACGCCGCGATTTTCGTATTTCAGACGCGCCTTGTTTGCAGACTGAATTAAGTTTGCCACCAGCAAAGGTTGTTGTGATTTTAACAAGGGTGGTTTTATTTTACTTTCTTGGCAAGTTGTTTCTGCCTGGTTTGCGGTAAATATAAGTTTATTTGCGGTTTTATATAAGAATCGCCAATTCTTTATCAATATACGCACACACAGCAGAGAAGACAAACGTTTTGGTGTGCTCGCGCTTTTGTCGCGCTCAGACAAGCAGCGCCATCTGGTTTCCAAGCGTGCAAGTGGTGCCGAGCTGTGCTCCTATTGGCCGCAGGTCCGGCCCCTATACGCCGCACACGCCGCACGAGCGGCGTTTGCTCGACCGCTTCAAATGTTTGGCACTTTGCCGCAGCAACGAAAAAAGGTGGTTTTGCCGCACCAGCGGCGCCGCATCAGCGAATTCGCAGGCGAAATCGCTCCATGTAGTACGGGCTTCAGCCGATGAAAATTGTTCGCCGCCTCGTATTGCTTCGCCTGTCCCATCGCCTGGACTACCTCGGGAATCCAGACCTGGGGCAGTATTCTCGAGTTTTGTCCCTCTCAAAAGTGTCCCTTTTGGCGAGCCCTGATTGGATAAAAGTAAACTACCGGAAGTGACGTAACGCAAGCGCGGCGAACCTACTATCAACGCTTATTGCTTAACCGGAAGTACGTCACGATTAAAGGGACTCCAAAGGGACGTTTCCTAAAGGGACAGTTACGAGAATACCGCCCCTGCTGGTCCAAGCACGTCTTGTCGGCGGAGGAGATCGCCGCGCGTACGGAACACGCAGACGAGTTCAAGCGCGGCATGGAGACCAAATCACCAACGCAGCGGAAATTCGACCTCCTTGAAGTGGATCTGGTGCACTCGGAGGTAGAATCCGGCACAGATTTTGTCTTAGTGGATATGGCAATGCTGAAAGACCTTTTTGCGCACGTCGAGTGCGGCAAATGCGGGCTGGCGGCGCCGGGTTTGAGACGGCTGACAGGCAGTACAGACTCGCCGTGAGGCTCAAGGTGAGACGTGCTCGGTTTACGAACATCGTGTGGAGCGTTTTTCGTCACCAATTGAACCGAAGGATCTGGCAACATCACTCCTTTCGTGGTGAACATAACGGCTTTGAAATGTATTCAAAGCATCGGAAAGGGGGTGTCTGCTCTGTCGTATTTTTGTGCTGGGATGAACTTAACCCACAAGAGGCCTACACCACAAGACGTTCCAAGCGCACTTGAAAAAAAGTGGTCCAGGTTTGCGAGGACACTGCAGCAGCCTCCGAAGCAGATAGTGTGTGTCGTCAAGGGCTTGTACAGGGACCTTGCTCAGCCGCCAAACAACATTGATGCCATGTTTGATGGCACGCGATGACCAGGGGACGGTCGTCACACATTGGAGTGGTACAGCAAGCCTTCTGCAACTTGTGAAAGCACCCTCCCACTGAAAACTTCAGCGTTGCGAAATCACAGCTCAGTGTTGTGTCACAGGATCGCCCGAACGTCTCCTGCCATACTGCCATAGGCCAACAAAGCTTGCCTTTCGGCTACTTTTTTCCCAAAAAAAATCCTCTTTCCAGGGCAAACGACGTGATGCATTTGCAGAGAACACACTGCGCAGTGTCCCACCCCTGTATCCTCTCAAAATACCACGACTAAAACTACCTCGACTCAAAAACCACGACTAAAATAGCCTCACCAAGAAAAACAAAAGGGGGGCATCTGAAGCAAGTTTCACCCCTCCCTCCTCCGCTGCACCCAATATTCTGGGTACCGAAGTGCACTGTAATGAATGATGCCAGTTTACGAAGGACTGTTGCAGTTTTCACAACGCCAGCGAGATGACACCAGATTTCACAACGCCAGCAAGATGCCAACTGATTTGAAGCAGATAAATTTTGCTGAATTCCTGATGGTGTTACACCCGATTTGGCCGAAAAGGGTGTAAAAAAATCCCGCCATCTCCACGAATTGAATGATGATGAGAGGGGCGAAGCTAAAATGCTTATCAGTGACACCGTGAAACATTGTTATAGGTCTTCTTGACGGCGCGCACCGTCTGAATGAGTAAAGGACATAAGGCGCGTTCGTAGCCATGCTCGCGTCTCGGTTTGTAGCGCAGTGGGAATTGCGCCACGTACCTCCCGTTGCGGCCAGTGCCGGATTAGGAAATTTGGGGGCCCGGGGCTACTGTGTCCTTGGGGCCCCAATGATGATGATGACGACGACGACGAGGATGACGATGATGACGATTCCGCTTTATTATGCTTCATTTTTCGCGGCCCATGGTATGCTGTGTGATCAGTGATAAATTATACATAATTTTACAGTTTCTAGATGTCTAGTATTATATAACGAATTTTATCAGGCGGGAAATTTAGTATTGTTCGATAAATGGTCCATTACAAATTCACAATTAACCGATGTGCCTCGTCGGCCAGCAAATGTCATTGAACAGAAGAGTATTCTCTTATAAGAGGCACATTTTATTAAAGATTTAAGGTTGTAGTCTTAGACTTATAAAATCAACAGGACAAATGTATTGTCGCGAGTTTTAATGAGTGAAGTATTTTTCGGATGTGCGGCGTCGGTTTGGAACCAAATCCCCGGACTGTGGCTGATTTGGCAGGGGGCTCAACATGGAGATGGTGTTGAAAGTTTCGGAGATTGTGACCAGTGTGACCAATTCGAGATGTTGTTGGTATGATGAACGGAAGTGAATAATATATATATAACTATATATATTAACAAAGCGGAGTATATAAGAAATAAAATAAGAACTTCAAAACTCTAGTTAGACTCCAGCTGCAAATGCGTGAACACCCCTTGAGCGCCCCAAACTCAAACTCTTCTCTCTCGCATGATCCTAGAGTACACAAACCACGGTCTAAGAAATAGCTATTCTTACACCGTCACATAAACCGTTCAAGCGACAACGACAGGAACTCGTTTCCTGCAGCAAGATCCGTCAAATCAACCATAACACTGCTGTATCCATAAATGAAGCCATAAAGAGAAAACACAAGTTTACTTCTTTCAAAGGATTGGCTCGTTAGAATTGTACTGACACCACTTTTAGCGTAAACGTCGCCCAAATAAGCTACATAACTAGGAAATAAGGGAATGGCCATGCGATGCACTAGCTCATTTTCCGTAACAAAACCTATGATGCCATACCAGCCGGCTCTGCGATCGGCGGAGGGCGGAAAAAGAAAACGCAAAGTACGCAGAGCTTATAAGCTTTCCGAACGAGCTATTTGCGCCTAAATTTAGGGTACATTATTTTAAAGCCGTAATAATGGTGGGGCAAACAGTGGAAGTTACGAAATCACATGTAAACATAGAAGCCTCATCAGTGTACTTTACCAAAGGGGGCTGGGGCCTCTGTCAGGCTTTGTAGCCTTTAGTCCCAGCATGCCTCCTCGTACTTCTGAGGAAATAAAATCTTTGAATCTTTGAATCTTTAAGTACCGATGCGTACTGGTGTTCGTACTGCGCGCACTATGCTTAGCTGTACTGGACTGCGGGACTTTGGGGTTGTCTGAGATGATACTGGCCGATTGACGCAAGCAACGGTGTCTTACGTGACCATATTTGTCTAGTGAGCACAATGTTTCACGAAACGATTATTTTCTCTCTGAACAAGAACAAGCCAGATTTAAATACGGCAAAAACAAACCAAAGGCCGAAAGCGTCATCTAGGTTCACTAATGGTCAACAAGTCTTCCCAATCGACTGCAGAGCGGTGGCTTCCATTGATGTCATTGCAGACCACGAAAACGCACTATTACGGAGAAAATCAAAATTTTATCCTAATTATTTTCTCAGTGAATAAAGCTTTGTTTGCATTGTTTGCATCGGGACAAGTGCTAGGGGCATTATAGAACACAAAATCTTGCAAATAACACAAATTTGTATGTTTCTTCATGGCTCCTTTAACTTCCGATGCCACCCTCAATCTGTCTAGCATCAACGGTCGGGACCCCAGGTCGCACGAGACACCGTCTAGCTCAAATGAGCCGCCAAGATCCTTCATGGTAAAACCTCTGCATTTCTACAATGTTCCTCTAGTTCTCCACCTGCATATATGAGAGGGCTCAAAGTCCGCGCAGGCAGCTGTCACTCACAGACATCTTCCAAACAGTTGGCCGCCACGGCTTACTGGCCAAAATCCTGTAGGTTACCTGCGCAGACGAGGAAGCACGCGGCGGTTGAAACACGCGCCTCCTGTGAACGAGGTTGGGGGGGGGGGGGGGGGGCGCAGAGGTGCAGCGCAACTCAACCTTCCTATCGCAGCACGATTACCATAAATACGATAACCAGAAAAATGTAGCATTTTGGGCTGGATAGCGGTCCCTTTCGTGCATGGGTTTGCGGATGGCCGTCGAGCGTTCAGTGGCAATGAACTTATGTTGCGTTGCTGTGATGGTCTAGATATTCGGCAAGCCGCTGCACATTAAAGGGTCCCCTTTGGGTTAGAGAGTGCCAGGTGAGTGCGAGAGATGGCACCAGAAAACAGTTTAATAGGGGTAGAATGTCTCTGCTCACCCCCGCGCTGCTGCTCCCGTTGGTGCCGCACAACAGTTACAGCAGCATGTAGTTCGTTCTCGGTCGGTCGGGTCGTAGTTCGGTCGTCACTGATAGTGAAAACACGATGACGTTACTCGTCTAGATCCGGGATCTACGACGGAGGCGAGTCGGGGTCGATTTCTCGCTTTCGAGTCCTCAGCACGTCTGCCTCGTTCACTGTTTTTCCCGCGTTCATTCGGGGGTCCCTCTCCTCCTGCCGCCGTGCCCAAGCGGGACCAGATCTGCGGGCCGCCCTTTGTTCCAAGCCCTCCGCCGGATTATGCCAAAGCGAAAAGATCCTAAGGGGACAAACAGCTTACCGTCCCCGAGTCGCGGCGCAGGTCCGTTTCCAAGACGGTATCGAAGGGGTCGCAAGCAGGACGTGTTTTTAAGTGGACGCAGCTTTCATGGTCCCGAAAGGAAACAGACGTTGTTGTTCTTGTCTGGCGACCACGCCTGAGCTCTTCACACCACCTAGGCCTTCTGAATCCCCGGCTCTAAGGAAGCTGCTGGGGTGGAGCTGACACGACGGCCTCGGCGTCTACACGGAGTGGCGCCTCGAGAAATACGCTACAAATGGAGCCGCGCGGACGCGTAGCTTCCGCAACGCTTGCCCCTCGGACAGCCTGCACAGGTTGCACCACAGAAGCGCAGGTTGAAGCGGAACGACCACGCGAGTGGCCTACTCAAACTTTTAACATTTAAAAATGCATTCGCTCACCATTGGCGCATTTGCAAGTGCATTCCAGCATACAAAAATACACAGGTTGTGCGCAGATCAAGCAGCAAATGACAATGAGAAATCCTCGATGCACTTCGCATTGGCGAATAAGGCGACGGCTGTGTCAGCGTCTCTTTCGAGGCACTGTCTAAAACAGAAGTATGGCTCCTGAATCGCAGTAAAACGAGCACGAGTGTAAAATGAATGAGGCTTCTCCTTTTTTCTGTTATGCTTCAGGTTTTTTTTTCTTTGCGTCCAATCGATCGCTGAACCCCCAAAGACCCAAACCGCGAACGAAGAACGAAGCCATGGGACGAATTTTCGCGCACTACGTCAACGTTTCTAGGAACGATCTGAATGCATACATACGCGTGGTTTACGCGATAAAGGCATACTATTGTACTCCTGCCGGCCCATCTCAAAAGGTTAGGTCTGCCCGCTTGCCAACTCACTCACTCACTCACTCACTCACTCACTCACTCACTCAGTGTTCAGTCTGTCTGCTAGTTCGGTACAGGAAGACGTAGATATAAACATAACAGCAATGGAAACAATATCTTCTGGTTTATCATTTTGAGAAGATCACTCGCGATTGTGTCTAAGAAAGTGCAACAGTTCAGGTACTACTAACAAACTGAAGCACTTGAGCGAGAAATATCGAGTCCATATCAATTGCCCTTATGCTATGTAAATTTCAAAACTTTATAGTACGGGTCGTCGCTAGGTTTATGAAACGGGTAGTCACTGCAATGAACTGTCATGCGCTATGAATTGAAAATTCTTACAAACTGCGTACGAAGATATCTGACCTCCTAGGGCAATTCTTAAGTTGTCAACAATCACATTTAGAGTTCCCCGGTTTAAACAATTTACAATGTACTTCAGGCATTGTTTCATTATTTGCATGCCTGATCCTTCCTTATACCGAAACATCCGTGCACTGAAACGTTCACGTACTTAGAGGTCCGTTTACCGAAAAGATAACTGAAACGACCTGTGCCGAAAAAGACAGGAGCCGAGCTTGGGGCCTTTTTATGTGGCTTCTTAGGCACCGTCAAGCTGTGTACCCGCGACTTTTGGTCTAAGATGTTTTCTTAGAAACCTACAGAAAACGAGGAGTTGGAGTAACTAAATCGAATTGATGTGGACTCGAAGGTTGTCAACCATAGCGTCAGGGGCCCCCACACCTGCCCAGCTGTCACGAGTTAATCAGCTTCGGTGTGAAAGTGAGGTTGAAGCTACTGTCTTCAACTTTTGATGCGGACACCAAGCACACTCAAGAACTTTTTCTTCGTGTGGTCGAGCGGGGCCCCTGACAAGGGTGTGGCCCGGGGCTGCAGCCCCCGTAGCCCCCCCCCCCCTTAATCCGGCCCTGGTTGCGGCCAGAGAGTCATGGGATCGAAACCGGGCGCCACCGCGTCAAGACCACCACTCCTCGCTCGCAAACCTTGAGACTTCCCACCGCTCCGTTGACAAGCCCGTCGATGACGTCGATGTTTGTGGCGATTATGTAGGACTTTTTTGGGACGATGACAATCTCCAGGGGTAAGTTGGCGAATTCGGTGTGTGAAATTTTAGCCACCTTGGCCGTCGCCTTCTGCAGAGCATCTTGTGTCGCGTACCCCCGCTGCATGTCTTGAGCTCGCAGACGCCGAACGACAACCTCCTCTTCTTCCTCTCCTCCTTGTTGGGTAGCAACGAACGCGTTGAACGTTTTGACCTCTTCGGCCAATCTTTGGTTGGCCAATCCCTAGGGGGATCCTGCCACAATCGCCATTGTGGTGCCGTGTACAGCAGCAACGAAGGACGAGACAGGGCCCGAGCAAGAGGAGCTTCGCCCCTAAAATCTCGTCTTATGGCTAACACCCTTAAAAGGTGTTTTGGCAAAAAAGGGTGTACGGATGAAAAAAGGGTGTTGAGCCTCACACCCTTTTTTTAAGGTGATGGCATGCGCAGTGGCAATGTGTATCAGTGGAGCGCACACCATTCAACACGGTCAATACGCACAAGTTGCAGTTGGAACAAAAATGAATTGAGCGAGAAAGCCAACGGGATGCAAGTGGTACAGGGAGTGCATACTTATTTAGTAATACATGTGCTTTTGCTTTTATATCCAGCAGAGGAAAGCTTCCCGATCGAGTCGGGGGGGGGGGGGGGGGGGGGCCTGTCACAAAAAAACAGATATTTTAACGCTAATTTTGGAACTATGGATTTCATACAAATCAACACGCGGGTTTGCAAAAACGTTTTAATCGAGAGGTAATTTTTGTGTTACATAATTTATAGAATTTTATTAAATACCAAACATCTTCCCCGCCACCTCAACACCCTTCAAAAAGGGTGTTCATTATTTCAACACCCTTTTTCCCAGAAGGGTGTAAAGCTACAAATAAGGGTGTTTGTTCGAGACTAAGAAAAAGGGCGTAAGAAAAGACCGCTTAACTAAGAAAAAAGGTGGAGACCTCCAACTTGGGAGGCATTTTGTACCTGTTTACACGGGTGGTCTGAACATTTTCTACAAGCCGGGGGTGTTTTGTACCTCACGACGTTTAAGGGGGAACGTGGCTTTCAAAATCAACTTTTTTATTTCTCAGTGGATTTTGATGAAAATTAGCACAGCAACTGGAAATGCTTCTGTGATAACACCATAAAAATGTCAAGACAATATGTTGATAACTTTTTTATTTATTAAATTTTCTTTCTGTTCCGCTTGTACCGAGCTTGAGCGACTTATAAAACACGATAGAAAACTTGTTCGAAGTGCTTTGCATTCCCAAATGAATGGGCGAGGTCGTGACAGTTTTAGAATTTTTTTTTACAAAACAATATTTTTTAGTTTTCATTTTTTTAGAGGTTAATGTGCAACAGGCATGTCGACTGTGAACGACTATTTGAATAAAAAAATCACAAAAAACAAATCTGGAAAACCAAAAGTGTCACGACCTGAACTGTTCATCAAGGAATGTAATGCAAGAAATGGAATGGAAATAGACCCAGTGGTCATGAAGAAATCCCTGGTACAAGCGACATAGGTGGCAAAAAAAACTGTTTTGAGAAAACGGCTTCCGAAGTTGCAACATAGGTTTCACTTATCAAAAGTCGCCACGGTTGCAGCCTTTCATGTCCTTTTGAACATGGGGCTTCTGGAAGGCCTTGCCTTGAAATTGGAGTGCCTTTTACAGCCTTTCTCTTTCCAGAAAACATCATTTTCAGCTCCTCTGTGAAGAGTACATACCCCCTTTGCAAACCAAACGGAGGGGAAGATGGGTTTCAATGGGCTTTCAATGCAAAGTAGGTAAGCTGGTTAGCTGTATCGCACTGGACAACCTCCTTTTGCAGTGTTGTCACCATGGCAACAAGTTAAGCATTTTTTTTACTTAAATTTGAACATTTTTGGCTTTTTTTATGTTTTATCTTGCCTGGCACAGCAACTTAGTACTCATACGTGGAGGTGTTCATTGCCAAAAGTTTGCATACCACAAGGATGAAAATGAGCTACTTTGAAGCTTGGTAGAGTATTCTGCATAACTCCCAACTTCAATGCAAGAGCATATTTTTTTACTACTTTTGACATTCAAGGCATCCAATATTTCTCGCAGCACAGCCAGTATGCCCTAAGCAATGGTATCAATAATTTCCCTAAAAAAATCACTGTTAAATGCTGCCACAGTAACGTACATTTTTAACGCAGAGAGCATATTTTTATTCCTATATTACTAACTCAAACCTGTTTGCATGAAAATTACAAGTGCACGGGAAACGTTGCGCAAGAAAGGCGATATGGCTCGCGCGCATCGCAGCGCACGCTTACCGCGACATATCGAACTTTGATTATACCTGATATGGCTGGTCAGGTCGCTTGTAAGATTAAATCTAACGTCGCAGGCCTTAATTACAACTACTGGCGTTCAATCGTAACCGGCTGCCCAGTCATGTGATGCTCCAATGCGCGTCGGCTATGCCGTGCGCGCCGCAGCGTTTGACGCGTCGACCGTTTCTTTCTCAAGGCTAGCGAGCCCACAGTCAAGACACAGCAATAACTTAGCGTGTAAACATCGCAAATCCGACTAAAAGTTCACTTCACGAACCGCTATCACAAGCGCGCACACCGCGTCACCCTCCAAGGTCTGGCGACGGTAGAGTCACGCGCACCACGAAGCGTTCGATGACCTCCGCCTTTCGAGCCACACAACTTCCCGTAATCTGGCTCGTTATCTCTGGCATTCCCATCGCGATAACGTGCGTGTTGAATACCACAGATTGAACAGAAACTCGGCCGAGCGAAGCGGCGAAAATGAACTCAACCCGCTCGCTACGCAGCTCAGGCGGCCGCCATCTTGCGTTGCGCCCGCGACATCCAATCAGGAGGGTCGTTGTTCTGCGCCCCGACCGGAGGACCAATAGCGCTTCAGCATCTATTTCTAGCTTCGTTTGTGCGTCGTTTCTTTTCTGCCGTTTGTGCGTTTGTGAATGAACGAAGATACAAGAGACGAGCGGAACCGGAAAGACGATCGCTCGGCCGACCTAACCATATCAAAATGGCCGCGCCCGGTGGCACCATGGAGGAAAGAAAAGGTTAGGAGAGGCCCTGACGTCACATTTGTGAAGCCGAGTGCCGCCATGACTTGAGCCCACTGAGCCCAGCACTCTATCCCATCATCCTTTGCTATCTCCGGTTTGATTTGACTAACATGGCGTCGCCCTGCCCTCCCGCTTCGCAACGAAAACAGCTTCGTCGCTAATTCCTCGGTACGATGTCATCTTCTAAGCTGTTGATTTCGCCTTCAATTTGCCCATTCTAACCCTCACCCAAAGGTTCAATCGAAAAACGGCCTTCGTTTTTGAGATAGAAGGACGATTTTTCAGCTCTTAAGCCTGACAAAGTAGCGTTTGTCGTCGTCATAGCAACAGGCTCGCGCGATGGCGAACGCAGACGCCTCCGACGGCAGAGTTTTCAAACTGGCCTAATCTAAAAACGTTTGTCGTACCGATGGCGCTGGTTTGCAAGCGTAGCGAAGCAGCCACATACCAAGCGCCTTAAAAATTTGTCCGTTCTATTCGCCCAAATTTGGCCGCCGCAGTTGTAAACAAGTAAGCAACATTGTCCATGGGCTCAAGAAAAATGACGTAACTTCCTCCACACTTTTCGCAATGCATTGGGATGCTAGGGGCCTCTCCTGAGTATTATTTCCTCCATGGGTGGCACCGTTGCGGAGATAGAGCGCTCCGAAAATTGCCGTTTTTTCGCCCTTTTGCGCTGATAGTTTGTCACCGCGCCTGACAAAAGTATTTTTTATGCCACTTTGCGACGCTTTTCAGCAGACGCACAGAATAGGAAACATAGAAGCCGAATATGTGGGTTTCAAAAAAACGATGTTTTGGTCATTTTTCCGAAGTTGAAAGCCGCGTCCCCCCTTAAAGCAATATGAACTGGCAAAATCTATTACCAGTGAAGCTGTTTAAAGGAGCCATGAAGAGAAAACACAAGTTTGGTTCATTCAAAAGATTGTCTCGTTAGAATCATATTGACACCACTTTTAACGTAAACTTCGCTCAAATAAGCTACATAATTAGGAAAAACGGGAATGGTCATGCGACCCACCAGCTCATTTCCCGCAACAGAACCTATGATGTCACATGAGCTAAGCTCTGCGATTGGCGGAGGCTGGCAGAAGCCGACGCAAATTAGGTAGAGCTTACAAACTAGACGAACGAGCGATTTGCGCTTAAATTTAGGGCACATTCTTTACAAAGCAATAAGAATAATGGGACACACAGTGGAAGTTACGAAAGCACATGTAAACATAGAAGTACTGATGCGTTCTGCTGTTCGTACTGCGCACAGCATGCTTGGTTTAGCCGTTTAGCTGCACAGCACTACGGGGCTTGGGGTTGTCTTAGACGACACTGGCCGATTGACGCAAGCAACGGTGTCTTACGTGACCCCATTTGTCGAGCGAGCACTGTTTCAGGGAACGAATATTTTCTCCCAGAACAAAAACAAGCCAGGTTTAAATGCGGGCAAAAACAAACCAAACGCTTGCCACGGTATGGTGGCGCCATCTAGGTTACGAAACGTAAAGAAACGCGGGAACAAACCAACACCGCTGTACAGGGTGGAGACAACCTTTGAACGGTCCCGTGCCGCCGCAATTGGGCCAACGGGCTCAACGCGTTATTCTTTTCGTTTCCCACGAGACCTAGCAACGCGAAACAGACAATATGATTCAAACTTCTTCAGTAAACCGCGTTGCGGCGATAATTTTAGCGCGGTTTTGACACAATGACTTGCTTCGGCGGCGAGCGAGCAACCGAAAATGGCGGCGCCAGCGTATACGCGTCTCTACCCTGTACGGCGGATGCGTGAATGAAGGTACTCTAGGCTGCAGAGCTGTCGGTTCCTGTGATGTCATTTGGGACCACGAAAACGCACGATTGAGCGGGAAAATCAAAATTTTAACCTAAACTGTTTAATTTCTCAGTGAATAAAGCACAGTTTGTATCCGGACGAGCGCTGGGGGCACTATAAAACCCGAAATCTTTCGAATAAAACCAACTTGCATTTTCTCTTCATGGCTCCTTTAAGCTTGAGCTAGTTTCGGTGGCGTTAGCAAAAAAAATACAAAGAAAAAGAACTGCGGTACCTGTGAAGGGTGCACCACCGCAGATAGGGTATTATAACAGTGAAGTCGGCTTTTGAGCTTGCTAAGAGTGTGAGCACGAGGGGCGTATGCGTATCCGCACCTCTTACTGTACCATTTCAAAGGTACAAAGGTACATTTCAAAGGATTCTGAAAGGCAAAAAAATTGACGCAGCTTGCAATAGTATTGCAAGGCTGGAGAAACACCATAGCTGGGGGCCGACCTAGCTTGTTTCCCCCTTGGATCCCCTGGCAGTAGGGGGGGGGGGGGGGACACTGGAACAGCCTTGTAATATCCGGTTAAAGGAGCCATGAAGAGAAAACACAAGTTTGGTTCATTCGAAAGATTGCCTCGTTAGAATCATACTGACACCACTTTTAACGCAAACTTCGCTCAAATAAGCTACATAATTAGGAAAAAAGGGAATTACCATGCGACCCACCATGCTCATTTCCCGCAACAGTACCTATGATGTCATACTAGAATGTTCTGCAATTGGCGGAGGCCGGCAAAAGCAAGCGCAAGTTAGGCACGGCCTATTAGTTTGCATAGTGAGCTATATGCCCGTTAAACATACTGCGCATTCCTTTTTTGACACTAAGAACGGTAGAGTAAACGGTTGAAGTTCCGAACGAACACGCAAACATGTACGCCAAGGCGTACGAAACTACCGCCGGCCGAGCTGGACATCTCGCCGTCACGCAGACGAATTTTCTGGTTCGAGGCTCTTCGGGGCCAACGAACCGTTCCAGCACGCACAGCCACGACCTTGCTTGGTATCTCAATCCCTCGACAGGAGGTTGGCGTCATATCGCCAACCAGCAAAGGTAAAAATAGAAACGGGGGGAGAAAGGAACAGCAAGTAGCGGCGAGATAGTGCCACTCGTCGCAGAAGTTTCGGAATGGTGTTGGCTTGCTGTTGTCGTTACGAGCTTGTTTTCAGTTTACAACCACTGAAAACTGCAGTTTGTTCGAGTACTTTACAATGAAATTTCGTTGATGCGTCCTGCAATGCCCATGTAGTACGGGCAAATCGTCGAGGGAGTGCGACATCAACGCCGGTGAAGAGATCTTTCATGCGCTGCCCAACGACGAACCTCGGCGAAGCAAGTGGCTACGTTTTGTGAACTTTGCAAACGGAGGAGAAAGAGAGCTAAAGGAAGTACGAGTGTGCTCGCTTCATTTCGGACGAAGTGATTAGGGCAGGGACCCTTACGTTAGCTCACTCCTGGGACATGCTGGCGCTCGTCGCCGACTTCGTCAAATCGCCGTCAAAGCGCTCTGACCTTGGGGGAAAAAATGCCGTACACACCGCGCATTGACGCTCGTATCTTTCTGGTCGCAGCAGAGAGCTCGCGCGAACGGCTTTCCATACACGACACCGGCCAACTGGCATAAGCGATACTGCTACTGAAATTGAACTATTATTAACCGTAATAAAAATACGGCGCATACGTACCAGTCTGTATTCGTCTGTCGCGACGGGGCTGACGAGGCAGCGGTGCCGACGGCTGAGCGTTCGTCTGTTGTGGGTATCGCGGAATGGTCGCTTTCCGGTCCATCCGTGTATCCCACAACTCCTGCCGCTCGCGCACTTGAAAACATTGAGCGTTCAAGTGGTGTGAGGTTGTTAAGAGAGCTTTGTTGTCCGGATCAGGCGATTCCATGATTAGGGCTGCGGGTGTACTAGGTTTTACTAGTATTTTTAAAATGGCCGCCTTCGCTGTTTCGGCACGAGTTCCGGGTCCTGTTTGATTCCCGCGTGTGGGTGCTATATGGAGTTGACATACTAAGTATCTGTTTTATGTACCGGCTGATATGACGCCATTGTTCAAGTCACGAAATGTAGAATTTAGCGGGAGATTCAAAAATTTGGCTTAAATTGCCTTATTTCTCAGCGAATAAAGCATCGTTTGCTTCCAGAAAAGCGCTTGGGGTACTATGAAACATCGAATCTTTCGAATAAAAGAAATTTTTGTTTTGTCTTCATGACTCCTTAGCTTAGCAAACATAACAAAACTAGCAACACCGGAAGAAACTAGGGGTGCGTTCCCAATTACCGTTTAGACAGCTTCGTTGCCGTCTTCGCGGACAGTACGCCATGTTAAGCCCGTTCCAATTCGAACGAAGCAGTCAACGAAGACTGCTTCAAGGAGACAGCATCGAAGTCAGCAACGATGCAGGCTACCTTCCTGTCTAAACTAATAAGTGACGCCAGCGCCACCTTTTTGCGTATTAATGTTAAAACAAAAGCACTCATTCCTTTATTGAAATATTTAGTATAAGTTACTAGTGATGAAGATGACTTTGTTTAATTTTTTAATTACGTAACATTTGTAATAACAACGGTAATAATAGTTACGAAACTTGCGGCTTGCGCAACTCAACATATCTGCTATGACGCTGTCGTCTGCGCTGGTGTTGCGCTTGCGACTGCGGCGCCGTTCCAATTTTATTCCTTTAGCCGTCTAGTTAGACTGCTTCGTAGGCTGTCTACGAAGCTGTCCACGAATTGGAACGCAGCCTCTGTGCTCGCAGCCTTTTCGCTTCCTTTCTAATGGCGACCCAGCGGGTGCACAGTGTTGCCAGAGTGGCTTGCTGCTTTTCCGCCAATGATTTGGCCATTTTGCAAAGGGTCTATTGTGTATCCAAACATGGCCTTATTCAATGAACAGCTGAACACCTTTTCCACACCCTTTCAACACCCCAAGGAAAACCAAGGGTGTTGAAGTTGATCAACACCCTCTTTTTTTAACACAAAAAGGATGTAGAGCTAGGAAAAGGGTGTAAAGACCTTTTAATGCCCTTTCTCCACTTATGCTGCACCCTTTTTGGCTAAAAGGGTGTAAAAAAGTTAAGTGGGTACGTTACTTGGCCTCTGGTATCTCCATTAGTAGTTGACATTTTTGGAATCCAGACAAATTTGGGAATGGGAAGAACATGTCTTTGTTAGAGAAATATGGCAGCTACACTACTGACTGTTCATTTCATAACACATGGGCAAACTTCAAATGCAGTTTTCTTAGTTTAAAAATTTTTTTGTTTACCTCAGCCTTGCGCAGCTTTTTGGAAACTTCTTTTTGCTTCATAAGGTCAATCTTGGTACCGTTTTTTTTTTCAGTACAACCTGAAGGACCCGATGACATTCTTAGTTTTTCTATTTAGGCCGTGCATAAATAATGATTTGCAGTTATTTTGATAAACCAAAATATCGAATACTGCCATCTTTTATACTTGATATTTTTTGGGATGCCATGACTTTAGAGAAAAACGAAGAATGTCATCGGGTATGGGAACTCTCTGGCTATCAATTCATGTAATAAAAAGCTACAAAATGCAATGCGAAAGTTCATTAAAGCTGCGTAAGAAATCACCTATTTACAGTTTAGACTTTGTATGATAACTTTCAAACAGCAGCAGCTCAAATATAATTGCACATTTGAAATCTAGAGAAAAATACATTTGTGTGCAAATTTCCTAACCATAAATAAAAAGTTAGTTTGAAGACCCTCCTCCCTCCTTAAAAAAAATCAATCGTCAGCAAAATACACCAATGAAAGGAGACCCTCAAAATAATCCCACTCACAGTTCAATTATGTGTGTTTATTTCCTTGTACTGAATCAGGGCTTAGTATGAAATGTAACGTTTTAAATAAGAGCATCTCTCGCATTAATTTCTTTCTCAATCAGTCTTTTGTTTGCCCCCACCCCTCGCTGGTGGGTACCGCTTCCCATCTCCAGCGATTGTGGTCACCCTATGCGAGCAGAGTGACGACTTGGCTCGTTGGCAACACCGAGCTTGCACTTCCTCTTCGCTTAGCTTGTTTCCTGCACCAAATTCATGCATCCCAAGTTTCAGCATTCACACAGAAGAAACAACCGGATCTATAATAGCTCACAACCAGCACATCACGTGAATGCCGGGACAAGCGGCAACGATACTACGTCCAAGCTGCACTAACGATCCCTGCCTTGGTAGGGATTTCAAGGGGCTGAGAAAGTCCCATCTTTTCGAGCCGTGGCAATTCAATCGGCACTGTTTTCTGTTTGCCTCAAAATATTCCTCTCCCACCCAGCCAGTGATGTCGTGCACGCGCTTCCTTGGTGGAGCGCTCAGTGTGCGCTCGAATTGTGCACCAGACCTCTAAGGTCCTACCGACAGACCTGAATTTTTCATCCCAACTTACCCAAGGACAGTAGCACCAAAAACATTTCTTGCCCTACCAGCATTGGTGAATTAATGCTTTCATGAAGTATCCCTGGTACAGCTGCTCTGGCACAAACTGTACCACCGGCACCTCAACAGGACCCCCTCTGAGATGAGTGGTTAAAGGCCAACTGCACTCAAAATTTCGACCTCTTTAAAACTTTATTTTCATATAGTCTGCCTAAAATAAACTCCAGGATACAAAATATGACAGCTGAAATACGCGTATCCAGGGTGTCTAGGAAATTCCCTAATTCAATTTCCCTGACTTTTCCAGGTTTTCCATGACCATTTTAGTTGAAATTCCCTGACCGATACAACACGCGCCAGTTTGTGGAAATGGTCCGTGAAGCATATAAAAAGCGTAGAGAAAACACATTCTATCATAGGGAAAAACATTTGTTGCAAGTGCCCTAATTCTCAAAATGCATTTTGATTAACTTCAGTTTGTTTGTTGTTTGAGGTTTGCTTGCCTTAAGTTACGGTTTCAGAGAGTTCTTGCGGTATAGAAGTTTCAAGTTGCGCTTCAGCAAGCACCTTTTGATTTTTTTTTTATTGTCCTGTCTTGACATGCAACGTGAACCACATGGTGCGTTTTTGCACGCGATTCGGGCGCGTCGGCGTTGCGCGTGCGATTTTTTGACGCCCGCGTCGACGATTCGCGCGCGCGGCAGCTTCTGCCTCGCTCAGAAAATGAAGCGCGTCGCGGGCGGCAGTGGGAGGAGCCTGAAGACTTGCGCCAATGGGGAGCCGCGCACCTAATCGCGGCAGTTTCGAAGCTCTCGAGACAGCCGGCTGGCTCCGCCAGAGATGGCTTACCACTTCGGCAGGTATTGCATGGGCGCTTTCAGTAGCGGCGCTGATGATGTTTTATTGTACCGCTTTCGCCCACATTATAAGCTCCTTTACCTCACAAGCAACTTCGTGCGTGCCTTGTGCGACATTTTAGAGAGCGCTTAGAAGCGGTCGCTCGAGCTCCCGTCACCACTTTGCGGTCGAAGCCACCGCCATGTTGCCGCCGCCGGCAGCACCACGCGCAGAGTGCGGGTGGTTCCGCGGCAGCGTCAGTGCGCTTGTGACGTGCGCGGCGCGTTTTCGCGAGCAGGAAACGCCCATGCGGTTCACTGGGTTCGCGCTAAACCATGTCATGTTCCTTTTTGATGATGTAATTCTGGCTCCTGATGTCATAAAAGGAAGTTCTTTGAAGATTACCTCCCAAAAAGCGGTGCCTTTTAAAAATCTCGCTGAAAAAAAAGCCCGTGCGTGCGATTTGGGCACCACCTACACGTCCCTAGGCCGCAAATGCACCCAGCAACCTAAGCCAGCTGCCTGAAAACCGCACGGCGAGTTTCTGCACGCGATTTGTGCGTGGTATTTTCACGGCCGCGTCGGCGGTTTCTTGCCTGCGGTGGCTCCTTTTCCTGCACAAGCAAGTGCCTTTGCGCCTTGAGTAGCATTTTAAAGAGCGTAGAAGCGGCCGTTGGAGCAACCGCACTACTCCGCGGCCGGTGCTGCCGCCATGTTGCCACCGCCTGCCGCTCGGCACGCACCGTGCGGGTGGTTTCCGCGTCGGCGTCAGCGCGGCTCAGGCGTGCGCACCGCGTTTTCGCTAGCAGAAAAACCAGAAAACATTTCATGCGGTTCACGCTTTCGTCGCGCGCAAACGTGTTGCGTTCGGTAACTTCTTGGGGGGCCTCCAACACTGGTTTCCCCTATTCTAAAACTGTGTGGGGAGGCCCCGAAGTGGTTTTCCCTGACTGGTACTATTTGATTCAAAAATTCCCCGACAATTTCCTGACTTTTCCCGGTGGCTCAAAATTCCCC
Source organism: Haemaphysalis longicornis (assembly GCF_048455015.1). NCBI lineage: Eukaryota > Metazoa > Arthropoda > Arachnida > Ixodida > Ixodidae > Haemaphysalis > Haemaphysalis longicornis. The sequence goes on along the minus strand of NW_027526203.1, from coordinate 472,913,529 downwards.
GAGTTTTCCCGGTTTTCCCGGTCGCTAGACACCCTGGTATCGCTGGTGCGAACGGCCATCAAAAATGGGCGATTTGGAAACAGGAACTGAGAAGTGCGCGGCCATTACGGCCAAGCTGAAGTGACGTTGCAGCCGGTTCAGCCGGCGACCGAGCGGCTGGCCTGCCAGAGGAAACCTGCGTGCAACGATTCCCCTTCGCAGCAGGCCTGGGAGAAAAGCACCCATCGGAGCTCGACCAGTTCTCCTGGCTGGCCAAAGGAAAAAGCACCCGGCAAGGCACATTGTCACTCCCGCTTCATGGCTGTTTGCACGATCCGCCGGCAGGTGCAGCGTCACCTGTGATGGAGCTATTTTGAACGGTTAACTTATTAACAATGCATTTCATGGGGCTACCCGTAGCGGCCCAGCTAGTTTGGCAGTACGTGCTGTACATTCAAAGTAAATTTGGCCGGGGTGAAATTTGAGTGCAGTTGGCCTTTAAGCTATTGCAAGGCCCACCTACAACAGGTATTTAGTTGAGGTTCTCAAATGTACTCGGAGCCATACATGAAATGTGGTATGTTTACTACACTTTCTCAGCAAAAGAACAAATAAGTCACAACATAATAAAAAAGTTGTTCAATGCACAGTGCCGCAGGTAGGGAGACAGAAGCAAGTTTAGTCCAGAGAGGCTTTGCAACACACGACACGCTAGACCGGACATGAACACGGTTACAGCAATAGCACCTGCTTAAAATATATTACAAATGCCTATATACACTTGAAAACCTGTAGAGACAAACAGCAGACAGGACTGCGAGGTGTTAGGGGAACAGAAGAGGGCTCCCAAGTGGATCCTGCGTGTGTGTGCTCAGGAACATGCGTACAAGACCCCCAGAATGTATTTTGTACTTGGAAGCGGCCGGCTGAGAAAGCATCAGGAAATTCCTTATGAGCACGACTGAGTGAACCCCTCATGCAGCAGCCAGTTTAGGGAGGGAATACTCACAAGCACATATATCTGCGCAACTGAACGGTAGAACTGCTGCACATTTCCAGCTCCCCCACAACACAGCTGTGTAGTATTTCCTCCATTCTGGCAAACTTCTTTTCCCAGAACTCAGTAAGAAGCCGTTTACCACGCCACTGCGCTGCTTCCTACTGCAGGGGCCATGGGGAAGGCACCAGCGGCAGTCATCCCCCAACAAGCACAGCCGTGCCCACCAACACAGACATGCACTGCTCCTGCCACGCTCTGACAAAGCACACAGTCCAGCAACAGCACTCTGCTCGCCACATTCAGAAGGGGATGGTGATGCTATTCAATAAAAGGGCACAACACTCTCCCCCTCCTCAACCCCTGCTCTATACCCATCTCGGTTGCACTGATGGCAGCTGCTCAGACGGGGCTCCACTCCACCCCGAGCAGGGGAACCAGCTGCATCGGCCCCCACCCCACGGGCGTTGCTTCATTTATGCTGCCAGCAATGTGGGACCCCACAGAACACACCAACTCAATTCCTCTGCAAAGGAAACTTCCAGGCATGCTGGCCACACACGCACTTCCGTCAAGGTGCAGCACAAAGCAGTGTCGCTGCACACATCTACTGGCTGCGAGCCAAAAGCCCATACGAAACGCACTCAGCACCACCCAGGCCCTTTCAAGAGCACTGGCGGAATGCTTGAATGTCTGGCAACACGTTACAGGCAGTGCCCACACCATTCCTACATTTTCAACTGAACTCCTTGGCTGCAGTCGTTTACAAGGTTCTTGTTATTTCAGCTCGTAAAAGGTTCACCATGTTCGCCATTTTAATGCGTTATTGCTTGCATTACATACAAAAATTCTTATTTAAAAGAAGTAAACAACAGCCCTACTTTCACCGAGCACAGATGAGAACGTGCAGCCTTTAAGTCAATGAGAATTTTCATGTCCACTTCACATGCTGCACGCAGAAGGGTCGAGGTGTAGCAAGGCAGTTCCACCTGCACAACGCCGTCAGAGGCCTCAACACCAGTTACTGGCGCTTTCCTTCAGCCGACCTCTGTAGCATGTCACAGTGAGTTGGAGGTGTTCATAGGGCTAATCGGCTGAGAGCATCCACCGTGTTGCTCGCAACCTGTGAAGTAGACTGTAGCCGCAATAGGCCTGTGCATGAAAGCACCGAAATGACCGGGCCAAAAAGCAGGCCGCACTAGAGATCACTAATAATTGGAGCTAAAATTTATTTCTAGCAATACGTTGTTTGCATGACAGAAGGTCCACACCTGCAGCTTTCATTCCACATTGCAGTTGTGTCAAAAGATTTATTTCATTCGCAAAGCTTTTCGGCTTTAGCAAGTGGCGGATGCATCCTTCATACATCTTCCACAATTAGGTTTAACAAAGAAGTCTTCCTTTGACTGATCACCTTTTCTGCGATATGCCAAACACCAGTGTTAGCATTGCTCGGTCATTCGTCGAAATTGCACATGGCAAAACCTCTCAGCACAGGCCAGTATGGAAAAAGAGCGGAACTGCGCACCAGATTCGCTCGCATGTCAAAATGGTGTGCGTTGAAACACAACAGTCCATGAAAATATACCCTGCAGGTGCACCTCCACAGCAAGGAGTAGAGGCTACGCGTCCTTTTTCTCTGCAATGTAAACATGCCCAATGTAAACTTTTCACACTGCTTGATGGCACTTCAACAACCAAAGAACTCTTGTCAGTTCGGGCACTGTGCATTCTTGAACCCCAACGATCCATCCAGTCCAACTGACATGCAGTCGCCCAAGCACAAAATGTCCCATACAGCAGCTGGCTACATCAGCGAGCAATTACAATGCCAGCTACTCCACTGACGTTTGTGCGCAAGCTACGCCAGCAAAACAAGACAACAAACAAAATGTATGTGTTCACAACGGCACTTCAAAATAGCTGCCAGAAAATTTCCGTGCTGGCCATGCAAGCTTTCAACAATGTCTTGTGACAGACAGTGCAGGCACAACCTGGCTGCCATGGCTGCTCCCCTGTGCACACGGAATCAGACGTGGGAACTGCGGCGGGCCACATTGCTGGCAGGAGTCTTTAATGGAAGTCTGGCAGGCTGTCTACGGTAGACAAAACGCAGCCAAACAGCTGGCAAAACACATCCTGATGCAACTGCGCAACAAAACCTCTGGGAAGATGAACAACCACGAACCTACTGTATTAGTCATAAAACAATATTTTCATGTATCCCAAAGGCTGGCCATTGCACTGTATAATCAAAGGAATAGAAAAGCATGACTTCAATTTTGAATATTAATTACAAAAAAAGCTTGGTGAAAATAAAACACTACCAAATTGTGCAAAAACTTCACCTAAATTTTCCAGGTTTTGTACCATCAAACATGATTACATGAATATCTGCAGCTTTCAGAACTTCTGGTGGCAGGAAAAAGGACCAGACGTCAGCATCACCCTTTCAAAAAATGACACCGGACATTCACCCAAACAGCAGTGTTTTTCCACCGAAGTGAAAAAACAACTTCACAAGCAGAAAGCATTACATTTAGGTCACGCCAGACCAAGAAGCATCAGAAACATGGATGAGCCCTTTTTGACCACATTTGACAGTGCCTGGCATATCTCCATACAGCAAAACTACACAAATGTGATTGAATCTATTCCTGTAGGGACTCAACCTGTCGTCAGGCCCGTGTTTAAGTTGGGGCGCGAAGGGTATCTGAACCCACCCACCTGTGTCCAGCTGCTGTGCCAGCAGCGAAAGATCCAAGGCAGCATTTTGGTCGCCTCGTGGGAAACGTAACACGGGCACGCTCACACTCAACGCACAGCCAGGCTGGGTTCAAATCGAACAGCAGGTACAGTGGAACCCCGCTGATACGTCGTCCCACAGACTTACGACGACCCGCTTTTTGCACAGATCACCGCGGCACCGGCAAACACCCCATTGAAACAATGCATTAAATACTCCGGTGATACAACACTTGGGTGCCCGCACTCCACTTTATACGATGGACCCTGGCACATACAAACCGATGTTTTCCTGATGTTTTACACTGCTTCACCGCCTCTTCTTGACCTTTCTTTATTCTAAACCCCCATGCGACGCTGCTTGATGTGCGAAGGTTCGCAGGCGGGTACTCGCGAGCTCCATGCGGAAGCAGTACGCCAACGCGCCAGCCGCGAGAGGTCAAAGTCCAGGTGACTGGCACACCGGGAATCCGAAGCTCCTATCGTGCCCATGAACACGAAAACACGACGCAACCCCACAGCGATGATGTAACCCCCCGTTTTCCTCGCCCGCTCGACCCAAGTTTCTTCCTTTCATGACCTTTTCTGCTTCTCAGTGCCTTTCAAAGCCGTGTTGTCACTCCGCTGCCGCTTTTGTTTCCAGCGCAGCCTGCTACACTCGCTCGTTTCACTTGGCCTCGGCAGTTCCACACTCTCGCCTTTTCCCCTCTCAATTTGCTCAACCACGCCGACCTTATCTCGCGCGTGCGAGGCGCACGGCTGGCGGGCTACAAATAGCGCTGCACTGCACGGGGGTTGCGTGGCGCGCTAGCTCGGACGCTATGGAGGGGAGGGGGTACAAAATAGGCATTATAAACTTGGTATTTTAGCTAAAGGTTCGTAAATTACGCAAGCACGAACTAAATATAATAGTTTGAATAAGTTCTTATCCCCCCTGTCGCGCGAGACTGTCAACTAGGCCGGCATTTACCCGCACCCGGTCACACGATGCTTTCGCGCGGTTCCTTGAAAGTCGTATTATCGGGGTTCCACTGTACTTTGAAAGGAGACCCTACAGAGATCCCCATGGCTGCTGCCCATGGGCCTTTCTCTACCCTGATGCACCCACTGTTCTTGAGGAGTACTCCCACACTGTGAAAATTGCCCATTTTTTAACCAGACAGGAGAACTTTACGTATTGAGTGGAATATTTGTCTGCTGTTAGAAAGCTAATGGTGGAACAACATCGAGAGCCCTTGCATTCCAGTGCTGAGCAGCAATGCTGCAGTGCTGCCTCCACCCACTGCAGTGACAGTTGTACAGTCATGGAACGTAATCCCGAAAATATGAACCCTCAAATGGCGCGATTTCTTCCCATGGAAGCCAAACTGGCGTGTGGGTTCATTAGGATAACCAAGTTGGGAAATGCGGCTTTCCATGCATACGAACAGCGTACCATTATTGCACCACCACAAACAGCACTTTCCATGTTACCGCCCTTTGGCTTATGTTTGCGTGTTCGCATTTCATTAATCCATGACTCTACATGTGCCACACAAGGTTTTCCACTGCATTGACAAGGCCCAGTGCTGGTGTGTATGGTGCCACCTGATAACAGCAACGTGCCCAGCTTTAAATCTATACAACCAGGCTACAGAAGCAAGCTTGCTAACTTCGACAGTACAGTGCTCTCGATGGCAATGCAACTGCTTTCACCTAACATAATGCAATTGTTCGCGAGTACTGCTATTTTTAAAGCGGCCATGACGACGGCATGCAATTTTGCTGCACCCAAAAAAGTAGCCGTGGAAAAAATGCCAAGCTTAAGGGGCCATGAAGACAAAATACAATTTTGTTTTGTTCGAAAGATTTGGTGTTTTATAGTGCCTTCAGTACTTGTCTGGCAGCCAGCGATGCTTTATTCACCGAGAAATTAAACTAAAGCCAAAATTTCGATTCTCCCGCTAAATCTTGTGTTTCGTGCCATCTGTGATGCTAAATCCACGGCAGGTACTCAAGCGAACGCTAGTAAGCTGTTTTGTCTGCATCGAACTGCGAAACGCTTTGTTTACTGTCAGTCCTCCCAGGTGGCGCCACAATTCTGCACAGGATCGCTGTTGTTTCTGACCGCTTATGCAGCTGGCTTGTTTTTGTTATGGTTGACAGCGATCGTTTTGTGAAACACTGGGTATTCTTGACAAGCAGGGTTAAGTAAGTATATATATATATATATATATATATATATATATATATATATATATATATATATATATATATATATATATATATATATATTCTAGGAAGTCATCAATACATTTTATACACGTTTCCTTAACAGGAATAAAAAGAAACATCAATAAGTATTCTCCCTAAAAAATGAAATTTCGGTCAATAAATAAAAAATACATCACAGGTTCCAGTGTAGGAAATGTATTAGTGGGTCGCAGGGCAATCCTCGTTTTTCTTAATTATACAGCCTATGTGAGTGAAGTTTGCGTTAAAAGTGGTGTGAGTGTTACTGTGACGAGGCAATCTTTCAAATGAGCCAAACTTGTGTTTTGTCTGCATGGCCCCACAAATTGCGCTGAATTAGGCTAAATAATTAGGAAAGCTGAAGACAGGGTGGTGGTTCAGAAAGATTTTCCGAACCAGCTAACAGATCAGGTTGGATCAAGTTGTCCCATTCTAGAAAAACATAATCCCGAACTTGAGGACATTCACCATGTGCGGCATGCCAGGCGACACTATGGTGATATCGCTTTCGAAATGCTTCAAGGGGGCATTTAAGGCTGAATGGCTTTTTTGTTTTCCCCGACACCATTCACTGCTGTTTCAGCTACAGAAACAAACAGTTCGGGCTGCCCTTTCATTCCGGCATGCCACCAGAGGTCGCAGCCCACACTGTGTTCGGGAATCCCCGGCGCGGCCTCGCTCCCACCACCTGAGCTAGCTGGGTGCGCACCAACCAAGGCCACCGGTGCATGGGCCCACTTGCACGGGCCTCCGGACAATGCTAACAAGGACTATGCACTAAACGGAAGCAAATTTTGAACCTCAAGAGCTAACGTTCATGCATACTGAAACACCTGTGCTCAGCAAGACTTGCTGCATGCATCTATTTTGCATTTACAAGACCCTGCTGCCACAGCGTTTGTTTCAGAAAAATGCTTTGGCAAACTGGGGAGGTAATGCCTGTTTCTGATGCCTCTGGCATTTTCTGCATTTACAAGTAACTAATATTGCCAGGAGTGGTATATCTGCCTTCACGGCCTTGTAATCTACCAAGAGGCACTACCCATTAGTGCCCTCTTAACTGGTGCAGTAGGTTAGCTGGTGGTACCCCAATTTCCACTTCTAGCTGAATTGCACTCGTTCACCTGCCCGTTTTGTGCCTGCTGCGCCAAGTATACCTTAAGAGTAACGTTGTTTCGTTCGGATCAAAATTTTCATGAGCTATAAAAGTACCCAAACTTTGGCTAAAGCAAACTTCCATGTTGCCTTCGTGGTTACTTTACATGGCACATGACAGCAGTAATTTTTATGTCCTAGACACAACAAAACCTGGTGCATGAAATAAAGTGCCATCATACTTGGCATCTTGTCAATGTGGTACCCACCTCACTAGCCTCATGAACAATGTTTTTTGTGGCACTTTCAAACAGCCACACACCAAAATATAACCACACTATGCTAAAAAAACGCTGACTTTTCGCACGCAACAACAAAGCATCAGCTCAGGCTCAAAATCACAAACATGAGTAGGGAAGCTCGAACAGTAGGTGGCCTTTCCTAAAGGAGCCAATGCCCTCCATGAAAACCTTTCAATCACACTATTCCTCAAACGTGTAGTGCCACAGTGAGGGGACGTGTGGCGCCATATGCTGCCAAGCTTGTGACGATACGAAATGTACAGATGGGCAAATATAAACCCATGCAATGCACTCCACTTGTGTAGCACTTTTCTGGATATTCAAGAATGCACGCACAGGCAAAGCTCAACAAGAAAGCAAACACTTAAACGAACGAGAGCCCTGTAGTAAGTGTGCAAAGCTGCAACTAGGCCGAGCCGCCTCTGCACAAAGGGAGCGCCTCGTGTGCGCTGCTTCCGCCTCCCACTCGGTTTCCTGCTCTGGCAGGGAGCATAATTGGCTGCCCTGACCAAATAGTACATCTTCTGCACAGTGAGCATGCTCATACAGGGAACCGAGACTGCTATGTTTGCAATGGGAGCTGGAAAGAGAAGTTATTCCAGACGTGAAGAAATTTCGCACATATCCTGATACCTTCACATGTGCCACACTCTCGCCAAGAAGCCACGTTGGGAGGGACGCGACAGCCTGCACACACCCCCACTGCTCACTGGCACATGCGCGCAGCGCTGCAAGATCCTGGATGTCATCACAGCCACCCGATCGTGCCACGCGAAGATGCCTGCCTCATGCCTGCATTCGGCAGCACAGCAGAGCACCCACAGGTCACACTGCAATGGAGCCCCACTACCAAACCCTGGGAGTCCCAAGGTCCCTCTTTTTACCCACTCGAACTTCGTGGTACCAGCACTACACTGCATGCTTTGTACACGCGCAGTAGAGCGGCAACAGTGAATATAGGCTTTGGCACACACTGCACGCTTGAGGAACGGAAGGAGCGCCCCTAGGAAGTTCATGCAGACGAGGCTTGGGGACTGCGATTGTCAGCCAACTTCACTCGTACCCGTGCTTCACAGGAGGATCCCGCTCAGCCCAGACTTGCAATGCGGCGTATTCTACTTACAACCGTCCCTTTTTCTTTCCATTTTTCTTTTTTTGCACAGAAGGTAGGTTGCACAGATGACACAAAAAGTGCACACTCAAATCCCACATTCCCAAATAGAAACGTGGAAATAAAGCGTTTTAGCATTTCTGTAGGTGTAAGATTTGTGTCGAAAATGAACAAAATGTTGTGTTTATTGTTTTTTTGTAAAGTACAGGCTTCATTTTTTTCAGATGTGCACCAGTGTGGGTGCAGTGCGGGATAAGGGCACCACCCTTTGACCATTAGAGTTCGCCAGAGCTATCATGTTTGAGAGTTATTTGACCCCATGTAAAAAAAAGAGAGAGGAAAAGCAAAGAATGCACAACTTTGTCATTTACTTTCATTTACCTTAAGTTGTGCTTATATACCTCAACCCAGCCCCTCAAAATGGCATACTACCACAAAATTCCGAACAAGCGCCCCCACCCATATAAGGGCTGCTAATTTCAAATTTTCTCGTCGTTCTGGGAGAGCGTCCCCCCATTCGCCCTGCGCCCCAAGATGCACCGTACGTAGGCAACACTGCCGTGCCCCGGCCAGTCTATAATCCAATCCAATCCCATCCTGGTTAGCAGCCCGACAGCCCAATCTCTGCGAGTCATTTCTCATTTTCGTTTTGGAGGTCTGTTCCTTTTGGCAGCAGGCTCGTATGCTTGGTTTTGTTGCCGAGGCATGGGCCCCTGTACCCGAGGGTACTGTGGCACGGTCTTCCAGGGGCTGTGGCATAAGCAACGCACTGGATCACTCTCGGGAAGGCGACCTGCATTGCAGACTGGCAGATGTTGAAGCCAGGGCACCAGAGGACTGGGGCGTACTTCAAGCAAAATGCTGTGAACTTTTCTTTGGGACTGACTCAGGGGAGTCTTTTGATGGTTTTGAGAGTGATGACTAACAATCTTTGGCAAAATGTTAACTGCATGACCGCTCTGCTTTTTGCTTCCTGAACGTTTATGTCGTTCCGGGATAGCATCCCCTCCCCACTTTGCCGATGATCTCGACTTGCTTACAGGGGGCGCTTGCTCGGAATTTTACGGCATATGCAACTTTAGCATTTCCAATATTTATTAGCAGATTTGGGCTGGTAATTTAATTTGTACCTGTACCACGACACCCACTTTGCTGATGCTGTATTGCACAATGTGCTCTATGTTGATGCACTCCTATGCAAAAAGCACATGCAAGATTACCCATGGTGCTCATTCGAGGAGAATTAACAGAGTTTAGTCACCATGTGGCCATGGGTAGAGAGCGTGCTTTTGTCAGCGCTGAACCCACAACCTGGGCGCAAGTGTGCATGACCTGAGCTGCATGTTTTTTCACTTCACACTGGCACTCCCACAGTGGAGCCCCAATGGTCCCTGGGCCTGGCCGCTCCGTGGCCCTCCCCTGTGCAGCACAAGTGCCCAGCATTGCTGCACGGAGGCATCTTCCCTTCAGCGTAGAGGGTCCCGAGTGCAACCAGGGCCAGACACAATGCCCGAGGGCAGCATGATCAGGCAGTAGTGGCACGCATCCACAACACAGGCGCCAGGACTAGACATGGTGGCGCCCTGGTCTGGCTTCCGACGACGACAGGACCGTGCAGGGGTGAGCCGGCCCTCCTCATTGCTCGGGCGGCTGCCCCAGTGCCGTCACTGGAACACCTTGTGCGTGCTGCTTGGCGCTCAACAGGGAGAAGAATGGAGGAAACATGCCCTCCATTAACCAGCCTAGGTTGTCATACATTCCGGGACATCCCAGAGGCTTGACAGCATTAAGTACCAATGCCCAAATTGCACTGCAAGGTCTACTTTCAACGATCGGAGTACCACTTGTTCAACAAACATTGCTCGAGGAATACTCTCTGCCTACAGCCGAGGGTGCACGAACAGCGCCTCGCACAACTTGATGAGCACCGGCCCGCAGCAGCAGCACTGCCAGCCACCAATGTGTGGCCTAGATCTTGAGGTCCTCCTGGGCGCCCAGGTTGGCGATGGTCTTCTTGATGCGCAGCGCTGTGAGCCGGGCAGCCGAGTTGTGGTACCAGCACTCCTTCATGATCTTGGACATGACGCGCAGGGCCTCGCACGACTGCCACCGGTTGGGCAGGGCAGGCCGCTGGCCGTCCGTGCACACCACCTTGCGCATCTCCTCGATGGTCGGGTCGGCCGGCACCAGGTCGTAGTAGGGCAGCTGGTAGTCCTCGTATATGCCTGCACGGCACGCACGCACGGCCCAATGCAAAAACAATGCTCGCCTGCTCGCCAGTCCTCAGCACTTGTGCACGACAGCTGCACGTGTGATCCGTGACCCACGTTCGCCCAGCTAGAAGGGGTGACCTTGTGCTATGTCCTACTGACGCCTACAGGCTACAGACCGACACACACTACTGCTTGCACTGTTTTTGCTTGGGCCTATCAAACATTGCTGAAAGGCAGACAGAAAACAAAATGCAAAAAAGGCAGCGCCCTTTTCCTGCAAGTTGGCTGCACAGGCTGCAGGCGCGTCTGAGGTTTGTGCCCATCACAGCCAATAAAATCCTTCAAATTAACACGCGCCCCCTGCCTCGCTCTCGGTGCACGGCTCTTGTGCTGGTGCCGATATTAGGAGGGCTGCCACTAGACGGCCCGCACTGGCTGGAGGCACACGCTGCTGCTGCCGCCTAATCTATTCCCACCCGCCAGTGCACGCCTTACCTCCGATGCTGCAGCGGCGCGCGATCTCCCACAGCACGAGGCCCAGGGCGTAGATGTCGGCGCGCTTGAAGGAGTCGAAGTGGTGCATGTTGATGCTCTCGTCGAGCACCTCGGGCGCCAGGTAGCGCTTGGTGCCCACACGCGGGTTAGGCGGAATGTCCACCGAGTTGGTGGCCGAGTCGTAGCGCACGGCCAGCCCCAGGTCGGCTATGGCGCACGCCCCGCCGCTCTTCACCAGGATGTTCTTGCTCTTCATGTCCCGGTGTGCGATGGCCGGCTTGCCTGCACGGCCCCCACCCCCCACGTTTCGTCCAGTGCCGCTCCCACACAGACCCTTCTGCGGCCGCACCAGCCTTCACCCGGTTCACGGATCCCTAGCAGCAATCGTGAGGGACCGTACTTGGGATTGGGCAAGTTGGTCGACTGCCAATTTCAGCTTGAACAAAAAAAAACACAAGGTAGAAAGAAAACACAGACACAAGGCAGCATTGTGTCCATGCTTCCTTTTTACCATCATTGTGTTTTTTCGTTCAAGCTGAACTTGGCAGTCGACCAACTTGCCCAATCCCAAGCAATTCTTATTGGGTCCATTGGAAAAAAATAAACTTCCCCCACTCGGGGGAAATAGCTGATCAAGGGATCACAAAAAGAATTCGCAAAGGTATCATTAAGTACAGGGGCCCATAGACGCTTCGGAATGGGTTCACCCCACATGCCTGCTTTGGCTTCAAAAACGGTTAAGGCTTGCTTTCAGTAAAGAAGGCAAAGTACAGTGGAAAAAATTCTGTTAAGCCATCTTGAATGCTTTAGCATAGGACAATGCTGCTAGCTTGTAGGCTGCCCACTGCATCGGACTTGAGGATTTCTGAGCAGTGTGGAAGAGCCTGAATTTTTGTTAGGTAATCTTTTTAAACATCAACTATACCAGGGAGCATTAGTGTTGCTCTACACAATCCTCAAGGTGTGTATTCATTAATTCCAAAATCTTTTATCTGTAAGAGGACCACAAGCCCTGCAAGAAGGCAGCAAACAACCCATAAAGGCACAAAGTTCAGTGTTTATAGCGTCAAAGTTAGCTCTGTTTCATTCTCTGATTAGTTTTCAATTCGGAGGAAGATAACAAATAAAGTGAAGCATCGCGCGGTCACATTAACCCAGGAACGGGCATAAATGGGGAGGATATGTCAGGGGTCAATGTCAGGATGAAATCAAGCAAGGAAGATGTTGTAGGCACGACCTGTGTTGGTTGGTGGACTAGCAGCGATACAATAAATTCAGAACAGACGTTAAGAAAACACTAAGCCAGCAGACACAGGTTTGGGACCGGGACACGCATGCGCCCATTCAACAGTTGGAAAATCACTGACAAGGAAAGTGGCACACCTAAAATAACATCTGGTTCAAGCAATCGTGAAGGCTGTCGTAAACACTAGAGGGGGGGGATAACAAATGCCAAGTATAAAATGTGCGTTGGCAACACCAGGTACTCTCCAGATTAGAATGAAACATGATTAAACACTGGCAGCAGTTTAAACCCCACCACCCATTTTGCAACCACCGTCAGATCTATGCACCTTGTACTTTTTGTTGCACTGAAACAGTTCGCTGGATGCTAATCTGCCTGATAGCCATGTCTCAGCAAGTGCAACAATATTAGCCTTAGAGTCATTAACGTGCTCTGGCTTTCCCTTTCAGCGCCATGGGCGTCCGGAAGGGGGGAGCAAGGGGGGGGCAACTGCCCCCCCCTGGAGTTTCGGATATTTTCATGCACTACAAAAAAGCTGCACATCTTTGTTGGCCCGTAAAAGATAACTTTGCCCTGAAGGACGAAAGAGAGGAGAGAAGAACACCGACGTTCTCTACTGTGTCCGGTCCTTTAGCGCAAAGTTTTTAAAATTATGTACGTGAACCAACCAGCCCAACAATCCACGCTATTCAAATGATAGCACACTCAGGTCCCACGTATCCGTATGAAACGCCGGCATTCAGGACTGCGAGTCAACATTGCTCATTAAACACTAACTAATATTGCCGGTCATGTCACGGGAGTGAAACAGACTGCCTGTGCTGGCTATTGAAGATAGCGAACAGTTGTGAAAGGTTTTACGTTTTCTTTTTCTAAACTCTAGATTTATGCCGCCTCTCCGTAGCGGGGAACCTCGCCACAGCGGCGGCTGCGCGTAAACGGTTCCGACCATCCGCCCACTTTGCGGTGGGCAATACCCCGTGTTAGGATCGGCCAACGCGGGCCTGGGAAAAATTCCTCGCAAGCTCTCTAGCAAGGTGTACGTGGATGAATCACCCAGAGGCACGAGGCGACAAGAACCGCTGGCGCCAACGGCGGCGGCGACGGTTTCAAGTTGCGGCTTCTACCCTCGGTTCACCGGACGCTGCGGGCCACTTCTTTCCTTCATACCCGGACGATAGAAGGGTCCACCGAAAGAAAGCTGCGGTTTCAAGTGCCCAAGCTCTTTGGTTTCCAACCGTCGGCGAGAGCAGGAGGTCACTCCTCTTCACATGCTGGGAGGCGAGTTGAGATTCCGTTCTCACGGGGCCTCCAAAATCAAGACTTGCGCAAAGTGGTGCAACTCCAGCACAAGGCATGATCGGTGACGTGGACATTCACCCTTTCCATCGACCAAGTGGCCCGTGTGCATCAGCCCCACCTCATGTCGTGAGCGGTACATCAAGTGCCGTCAACTGCTCAACTGATTGGACAATTCTTGTGTGAAGCTAAATTCCCCAGCTATGGATCTGGGGAATACGAACTCTATTTAAACGACTGTATTTGTGCTATTCTGGTACTCCTGTCTCGACTGTCACCATGTGAATAAACCTACTGTACATTTTCCTCCTAAGAAGTCATCTCGAGTCTCTAGTCCGACACCACGCCGAACCGGGACCTGCGGGCCTGGACGAGTCAGACAACCCAAGGGCCCTCATCTCTAACACCCGTTTACAAGAGCCGACACGGAAACGTGTTTCTGAGCTGCACATTGTGGCGTTTCTTCGATAGTAAGCCCCTGCACGTGCGTCTCTGTGTGTGTTTGTGTGATTCGGTGTTTTTAAGTGTCCAGCTGTCAACGGAGCTGGGAACAACCAGGACAGCTGACGAGAGAACGACAGTGGCCAGCAGTGTGTGTGCGGTTGCTCGACTGTGTGGGTGCGCGAGCGAGATCGAGCGACATGTACGAAGCTGTGAGCATGTACTTTAGCCTGTAAATAAGTTTTCCCTGTAAATGAGGCGCTTTTCTGTTTTCAACTCCCGCATAACTATTTATCCATCCACTCAATTACCGTATGTTTTCTAATATTATCAACCACCAGGAACTCTCTAGACAGATTTGCCTCGTGCGGGCCCAAATGACGGATATCCGACGCTTCGTCTAGCGTCAGCGGGTGTCTGACAAAGGGTTATCCAGCAGCCCAGCCGAAGAATATAGTGTGACGTGACAGTGTTGCACCACTTGACCAGAGTGATGCAGACTTTCATCAGCGGACAGTGGCTGAGGTCGTCGACTCCATGGAAGGAACTCCGTCATCAGTGAGCTCCCGTGACGTAGTAAGCCATGATGATTCCCTTTGTCCTTCCTTGGGATTGAATTGTGGTGAGAGTAGCAAGAAAGCAACTAACTTGTCTCAAGAACACAATTTAGGAGAGTTTCTGGGCAAAGCTAAACAAATGGGCATTTCGGACTGTTTGAAGTTACACCTTCTGACTAACCCATGGTCGCCAAATGTTACATACGACTTTAAGAAAGATGTAACATCTGACAAGAGGACATTTCGCTACCAATGGCTGGCAGATTACGCCCCTTGGCTTGCGTATTCAGTGACGTTGAAAGGCGCCCTTTGTCGTTTCTGCGTCATTTTTCCGCCGAATGTTCACCGGGGTACCCAAGGTAGTTTTATTGTGCGCGCTTTCACCAACTACAAAAAAATGCACGAGGCGTGCAGGGATCACGTAAAATCCCAATGGCACCAGGAGGCAATGGCAGCCTCACAGAACTTTATGGATGTGATGACAGGCAAGCAGCTACCCGTTGTTCAGCAACTCAACAGAGCACTCCAAGATCAAGTTGAAAGGAACCGCCAAAAACTATTTCCGATTGTGTCTACCATCATCTTTTGCGCAACGCATGACATGCCAATTCGCGGGAAGCAGTCTGGCAGTGGAGTCTTCAATGATCTCCTTGACTTTCGGGTAGAAGCTGGAGATATTCGTCTTCAGGAACACTTCGCATCCGGTGCTGGCAATGCTAAGTACACGTCCGTACGAGTCCAGAACGAGATCATCACAATCTGTGGCGACATCCTGAGAGAGCACATAGTGGCCGAAGCTAACACAGCGTTTGCTTTTTCCGTCCTCGCGGACGAAACCGCAGATATTGCAGGAACAGAGCAGATGTCTATAGGTATTCGCTTCATTGACAAGACGGGAACTAACGTATACGTTCGAGAGCAGTTTATGGGATTTGTTGAGCTGAAGCAACTGAACTCTGCTTGCATCGCTGCTACGATCGTGAAGTTTTTGAAGGACACCGGGCCGATTCTTTCAAACCTCGTTGGACAAGGGTACGATGGATGCTCTACAATGGCTGGAAGAGAAGCTGGAGTCAACAGATTAATACAGAATGAGCTTCCAAAGGCACTGTTCTTCCATTGCGCAAGTCACAAGCTGGATCTCGTGATCAACGATTTGAATGAAGTGTCTGAAATTCGTAACACAATAGGGGTTATCAAACAAACCATAAACTTCTTCCGTGAGAGCGTGCTTCGAAGGAAATTAGTGCCCAACATTCCGATGCTCTGTGAAACAAGGTGGTCTGCAAAATACAAGTCAATTAGGATCTTCTCTCAGCATTACGTGGCCATAGTCGAAGCACTCGAAGAGCTCGTGTCAATGGAATCAACATCGAACGCTGCAACTAGGCAACGCGCTCACATCCTCTACTGTGCAACAACAAGTTCATCTTTTATTGTCTTGTCTACTTGCACATTGTAGCGAAGTATAGCGCACGGCTGGAACCGGTTACGAACGTTCTGCAGAGCGGATCCATGGACATCCATTCTGTACACAACCACATCACTGAGTTGCAGAATATTTGTGGTGGCCACCGGACTAACGCTGAAGAGCAGTTTTCTGACATCATGAAAACAGCAAGTGAGGCAGCCGATCACCTAAACGTGTTGATATCTGTGCCAAGACAAGTCTCTCGTCAGGCCCACCGACAAAACTACAGGATTCAGTCACCGGAGGAATACTACCGCGTGGCAATATATGTGCCATACTTGGACTCGCTTACTGCTTCTTTGGCTCGCCGCTTCTCTGAAAGCAATGCGAAGAGTTTTAAACTCCTCCAACTGCATCCAGCAAAAATGAAGTGTTTGAGCTGCGTTGAATTTCATGCTATCGCTGAAGAACTCCAAGGCTTTTACAGCATTGAAAACTTCAAGGAAGAAGGCATCTCTTGGTACGAAATGTGGCGCAACAAAACGGGGGACCCCTCACAAATAACTTACGCCGAACTTTTGCTTCAGGCCAAGCCATTTTTTCCAGCTGTAGCGCAAAAGCAATTGAGGTAGCACTTGCCTAGCCAGTTACGACCTGCACTGTCGAACGCTCCTTCAGCACAATGAGAAGGGTAAAAACTTGGCTACGATCTACAATGACAAATGACAGGCTGGACGGCCTTTGTATGATGAGTGTGCACCGAGAGCGTGTAATGAAACAAGAATGACTTCATCACACATGTCATCTCGCAATTTGCCCAGAAAAACCCGAGGCGCCTGCAGCTGCTGTTCAAGGAAGATTGACGGAGTGCAGTTGTACGTTCGTGAACGTATTGTGCTGTGTGCTGGTGATCTGTTGGCGTGAGTCGAGGACCCTCACGCAGCAAGACTTACCACTTTTTTTTACGAAGGGACAGTAACTTTTCGCATTTTCGTTATTAACTTTAGTTCTTTGTTCGGTAATAAAATCCAATCTATATTCTCCAAGTGTGGTTCTAATTCTCTGTTTATCATTTTTGTTTCATATGCGTACTTTAAACCACAAATAGCACATTTTTGGTGCTACCCAACCGTACCCCCCCCCCAGCTATGAATGCCCCCCCTTGCAAAAATTTCTGCGGACGCCCTTGTTCAGCGCACAAATGTTTGTGCACAGGACAGACGCTTTACTTTCATTTCGAGGACCACCACCCCTGGTGCACTCCCAACTGCTGTCCACACACCGGCCTGGAACGCGTCGACCGCTGGGATAAAACAGCAGCTGCAGAGGCAAAGGATGTCAACCCAAGTTCATGCACACAGTCAGCGCTAGCGTTGCACACGTATTTTGTACTGCCAACTGAGACCCTATTATGGCGCAGTTTGTAAGAGGTGTTAAAAGACCTTTCTCGTACTCGAGCAATTTGTTGCATGCAGTTTATGTGGCTAGCAAAAGGGCTTCTCTAATATAAATGTCATTGTCATCCAGCAACGATTGCTTTGACTGCACCAGTTGTTTTGTTTTGTAGGAAGCAAATTTGAAAACAATGGGCCTCTACTTATCGGGAGCATACAGTGCAATCCAGTTATAATTACTGTGGGAATCGTGGAGAACCGCGACCCGCGATCCCGAGCCGGCGCGCGCTTCGGGAGATACTTGTGCACTGAAACCGGTCTGCCGTTCCGCTGGTTCGTCGGCGTCCCCCGAGAGATGGCACCACTGATCTGTGCGAGCATAGGCAGCATAGGTGCGCGGGCGCGGGCGGCGCGAACGAGTGCGCGCGGGAGTCGGGAGAGTTTCAGCGGAGACCCGGTCGGGGCTGGTTCGGCGGAACATCGCGGCGGTGGCGGATAGGCCTCCTGCGGTGGAGTTTTGGCGACATGCAGCGCCCCTAGTGGCCGACGCCTCTGGGTAGTACAAAAGCAGACGACCCTCGCCGCCCTCTATGTGTTTTCAATTACAAGCCAGAGTGAAAGTTGGTTGTACTTAGTTTAATCGCTTTGTGGCACATTTAAATGACTGCATACTGTATGAAATAGCCCTAAAAGTAGTTGCAGAGGTTAAACAAAATAATATCCGCTAAAACAAGCCGATTTATCGGTTTTTTTTTGAGCGAGCTGTCGCGGTCGTCGCGGCGTGGGACGGTATCGCCAGGTCGGGTGGTCTAACTTGCTGACGACGATTACCGTTCTTTCTTCTTGCGTGCGGTCAACAAAGGAAAGTTACGAGTAGCATAAACATGGAACGCTGCTGGTAACTGCAAAAGGTTGCTTCAGCGGGAGCATGCAAGCGAACGCAAGAATTGCGCAGCCGACTCAGCTAACGCTGCTGGCCTGGCACCGCCTTGAAAACGAGTGGAAATTTTTTGTATTTTCGCAAACTAAATGATTCTTGCGTAACGTTTTACGCCGTACGATTTACGAACGGCAGGGTACATGTATACTAGCGAGTAGGTGAGGCGTCAAATAAACAAATTAAGCGCTATAAAAGGACGCAAAACAAGCACCAAATCGCACGCCCGCTGCCTGCAAAGATGTGTACTTCTATATTTGCATAACATAACAGCCGCATACACGGCTCGCGGCTCCGAATATTCACATACAATCATCACTGACTGTTGGTTATCTTCTAGTGCAGGGGTCGTCGCTAACAATCTAAACGCCGACACGCCAGTTTTGTCCTCAAATGGAGTTAGGCAGCAAGACAAGAACAGAGAATTGGTCGCTTCCAGTTGAATTGTCCCCCATCTTCACACTTCACCAGATTATTGTCAAATATTATTGGCAATTCGCTATTTCTCTTTTTTTTTTTTTTTGCATTCAAAGCCCCCCTTCCCCTCCCACCCGATTTGCCGTCCAGCCCTCCGCCGTGTCGGCTTCACGCAACTCGGCCCTACAATTAAAAACGTTGCTGACCCTCATTCTAGCCTATTAAGTGCAAGCTGGGAATATATAATGCAAGAGCGTAATTAAGGGGGGACGTGGCTTTCAAAATCAACTTTTTTATTTCTTTGTGGATTTTGATGAAAATTGGCACAGCACCTGGAAATGCTTCTGTGATAACACCATAAAAATTTGAAGTTAATATTTTGATAACTTTTTTATGTATGAAATTTTCTTTCTGTTCCGCTTGTACCGAGCTTGAGCGGCTTATAAAACACGATAGAAAATTTGTTCGAAGTGCTTTGCATTCCCAAATGAATGGACGAGGTCGTGACAGTTTTATAATTTTTTTTTACAACACAATGTTTTTTAGTTTTCATTTTTTTAGAGGTTAATGTGCAACAGGCATGTCAACTGTGAACGATTATTTGAATAAAAAAAATCACAAAAAACAAATCTGGAAAACTAAAAGTGTCACGACCTGAACAGTTCATCAAGGAATGTAATGCAAGAAACGGAATCAAAATAGACCCAGCAGTCACGAAGAAATCCCTGGGACAAGCGACACAGGTGGCAAAAAAAACTGTTTTGAGAAAACGGCTTCCGAAGTTGCAACATAGGTTTCACATATCAAAAGTCGTCACGGTTGTAGCCTTTCATGTCCTTTTGAACATGGGACTTCTGGAAGGCCTTGCCTTGAAATTGGAGTGCCTTTTCAGCCTTTCTCTTTCCCGAAAACATCATTTTCAGCTCCTCCGTGAAGAGTACATACCCCCCTTTGCAAACCAAACGGAGGGGAGATGGGTTTCAATGGGCTTTCAATGCAAAGTAGGTTAGTTGGTTGGCTGTATCGCACTGGACAACCTCCTTTTGCAGTGTTGTCACCATGGCAACAAGTTAAGCATTTTTTTAACTTAAATTTGAACATTTTTGGCTTTTTTTTCATGTTTTATCTTGCCTGGCACAGCAACTTAGTACTCATAGTGCAGGTTCATTGCCAAAAGTTTGCATACCACAAGGTTGAAAATGAGCTACTTTGAAGCTTGGTAGAGTATTCTGCATAACTCCCAACTTCAATGCAAGAGCATATTTTTTTTACTACTTTTGACATTCAAGGCATCCAATATTTCTCGCAGCACAGCCAGTCTGCCCTGAGCAATGGTATCAATAATTTCCCTAAAAAAATCACTGTTAAATGCTGCCACAGTAACGTACATTTTTAACGCAGAGAGCATATTTTATTCCTATATTACTAACTCAAACCTGTTTGCATGAAAATTACAAGTGCACGGGAAACATTGCGCAAGAAAGGCGATATGGCTCGCGCGCATCGCAGCGCACGCTTAGCGCGACATATCGAGCTTTGATTATACCTGATATGGCTGGTCAGGTCGCTTTTAAGATTAAAACTAACGTCGCAGGCATTAATTACAACTACTGGCGTTCAATCGTAACCGGTTGCCCAGTCATGTGATGCTCCAATGCGCGTCGGCTATGCCGTGCGCGCCGCAGCGTTTGACGCGTCGACCGTTTCTTTCTCAAGGCTAGCGAGCCCACAGTCAAAACACAGCAATAACTAAGCGTGTAAACATCGCAAATCCGACTAAAAGTTCACTTCACGAACCGCTATCGCAAGCGCGCACACCGCGTCACCCTCCGGGGTCTGGCGACGGTAGAGTCACGCGCACCACGAAGCGTTCGATGACCTCCGCCTTTCGAGCCACACAACTTCCCGTAATCTGGCTAGTTATCTCTGGCATTCCCATCGCGATAACGTCCGTGTTGAATACCACAGATTGAACAGAAACTCGGCCGAGCGAAGCGGCGAAAATGAACTCAATCCGCTCGCTACGCAGCTCAGGCGGCCGCCATCTTGCGTTGCGCCCGCGACATCCAATCAGGAGGGTCATCGTTCTGCGCCCCGACCGGAGGACCAATAGCGCTTCAGCATCTATTTCTAGCTTCGTTTGTGCGTCGTTTCTTTTCTGCCGTTTGTGCGTTTGTGAATGAACGAAGATAAGAGACGAGCGGAACCGGAAAAACGATCGCTCGGCCGATCTAACCATATCAAAATGGCCGCGCCCGGTGGCACCGTTGCGGAGATAGAGCGCTCCGAAAATTGCCGTTTTTTCGCCCTTTTGCGCTGATAGTTTGTCACCGCGCCTGACAAAAGTATTTTTTTATGCCACTTTGCGACGCTTTTCAGCGTAAAAACTTTGCAGACGCACAGAATAGGAAACATAGAAGCCGAATATGCGGGTTTCAAAAAAACGATGTTTTGGTCATTTTTCCGAAGTTGAAAGCCGCGTCCCCCCTTAAGTAAAATGAGAGCAAACAAGGAAAGCGAGCAGCCTCTCAGTTCGCTCGACCACCTTGTTTTACCGCCACTAATTTCGGAATCGCAAAACAGATTTCACGCTTATGATGCCCGCTGCATTTTTTCACTGAGACACGCAACAAAACGGCAAGCTAACGCTGCACCATGCATTCATCACGGCGACGCAAACGAGCACTGTTTAATGAAAGTGCACGCATAGCGCGCAGGTACCCAAAGAGTGGCGCACCGCATCAGGCGAGCCAGCGGTCCGCCGGACTCGCTGGCTTTTTTGAAGCGCGATCATCGCCGATTGCGTCTCCCTTCTTTTTTGATCGGCTGTTGTTGAGAAGTCCTTGTCACCTAGAGTATTAGTTTAAACTAGAAGTTTCACTTCAAATGGTCAGTGAACCTGCGAGTGGGAGAGCACCGTCACCGTTCCGGCACTTTCGTCGGCGCTGTAACGCCGTGTTTATTCAGATAACAAGCATACCAATGGTTACCGCACTTTCCGGTGTATAAGTCGCGTTTTTTTTCTGAAATTTTCGTTGGTGCGTCTTATCCACCGGTGCGACCTATGTATGGAATAAATCTGGTTCGCGGCGGCTGCGCCTCGCCAGCGCACGATGAGACACAGCTCTATGGTCTAAATGAATCCAAAGCCCACCGCTTGGCGTTTCTCATAGCCCATTGTCGCTTCGGGACGTTAAACCAAATTATTTGCAGCTTTTTCAAGACAAAAACAATGATGATGGCCTGCGACAATCGCGTGCCACTTTCTGCCATGCGCAGTAACTACAGTTCAGAATAAATTCAAAGTAACATCAAACTGGATTGCAAAAACAAAATGCAGCTTATAAATTATTACAGAGAGTTACACTGAAAGAGGTAAACGTGCTGCTAATTTTTAAAATGACAGCTTGCTGATAAGTTTCGATTTTCGGGCCGCTTCCATGCGCGTCACTTCCATCCGCCATGACACCTTTATTGCGCTGATTTACGACAGCGCACAAGAGACGCGCAATGTTTTGAGAGGTGGCCAAATGGGTCTCCGTCTCTTGGGACTCCATTTCTACAAAAACAGTTGTAGCCAGGTTGATAAAGGCCAAAGTAATCCCATCCGCGAAGGGTGACAATGTTGGCGAAGAAGACATGAGTAAGTCGGAGGATGACAGCGATGCGCCGGCGGAACACCCACTTGAAGTTGCTCAATTGTTTATTTGTTAGCGAGTCGGAGGAAGAAGACCTCGATGGTTTTGCCTAAATGCCGTCTGTAAGTACATGCCACCTCTGTGCATCAATAAACCATTTTTGAGAAGCTCTGTCTAGACTTTGGACGGTATATGCACGCGTCTAGCCATTCCTACCGGGGGATGCGTTCATAGGCGGCCGCCGCCGCAACTCTGTACTTTCGCCGCACTTTCTAACGATATTATTCGCTATGAGTTTACCTAATTAACAAGTGCGTCTTGTATACCGGTGCGTCTTATACACCGGTGCGACTTATATACGTTTTTTTTTCGGAAAAGCTGTCTTTTTGAGGGGGGTGCGACTTATAGACCGGAAAATACGGTATCTGTTTTTTTTTTTTACCAGCACGCAAAGAGCGCGATACTGAGGAGGAGGTGAGAGGTGAAGAAATGAAGAAATGTGGCGCAAAGCGTATTGCTGTACAGCAAGGCGTTTCCACTGAGCTAATTACTTTCAGATAGCTGCTAGGCGGTTGGAAGCCCCCCTCTCGCTTGTGGCAGGAACGGCGCCGTTATCTTATCCTCTGACTAGGCACGGCAGCAACTGACCTTGGCGGGCAAGCCGCGCGCACTAGCATTTAAAGCGACCGCCCGCTCGCTACTACGATAGGATGACGCTTGATCAAGACTAATCACTAAAACGTTATTTTTGCTTTTTAATTTGAAGTATTGTAGAAGGAAAACTGCAAGGTCAACTGCTCACAACACATACATGACGGCGCTGCGCCAGCAGCAGAGCACATTCGCTCAATTTTTTCAACTGGATACGGATTGGCAAAGGTTTGGATTGGCTATAGCTCCGGCTTGGCGAACTGGTGCTGTGCCTCATGCAGAGACAGCCGGCCACATCGTTATCACCAGCAAACAATGGCGTCCACCTGAGTTTGTTTTTGTTTCGGGTGGCAGTGTGGGCGCACCGCACATGTTTTCGGTGAAACTAAAGTGTCCTGAATGTATAAAAAGTTACAGACAGCTGGCGCTATGCTTATTTTATTGTAAATTAATTGTTCAAACCCAGCCCAAGTCATTAAAAATTTCGTTGAAGCGAAAGCAAGCCAGACAAATGGTTCGTTGTGGCGAGTACTTTGTTTCATTGACTTCTATGGCTAGCTGACGAGAAATTGGAAATATTTCGTTCAAGCGGAACTTTCGTTAAAGCGGACTTCGTTGTAGCGGGATTATGTATTAAACCACGGTCGGCTTTTTCTTCTTTTTTTTCTTCTGTTACTCGTTTTTCTTCTTCTTCATTTTTCTTTTTCTTCTGTTACTCAATTTTTCTTCTGTTACTCATGA
Source organism: Haemaphysalis longicornis (assembly GCF_048455015.1). Lineage (NCBI taxonomy): Eukaryota > Metazoa > Arthropoda > Arachnida > Ixodida > Ixodidae > Haemaphysalis > Haemaphysalis longicornis. Next base: position 472,889,628 of record NW_027526203.1, on the reverse strand, counting down.
ATAAACCACATATGTAATAACACAAACGATTTTTTCGTCACTTTATGGTCACCCTAAAAAAATTACGATAATTTTTTCTCGAAATAGATTCATCCAAAGAATTTAAATCAGCAATAAAAAAAATCGACCCTGGCGGGTCGCATTTGGCAAAAAAATTCGACCCTCAAAGGGTTAATGAAAAGGCACGTGTAGAGCGCAGGTACCTAGAGTATTAGTTTAAACTAGAAGTTTCACTTCAAATTTCACTTCATACGACAATCGATAGGTGAACCTGCGAGTGGCAGAGCGCCGTCATCGTCCCGGCACTTTCGTCAGCGCTGTAAACGTATTTAGCGCTACAAAGCTTTTTCCCCAAAGCTAAGTAGATCGCCGGAAAAGATCTGACGCGTCGGGGATGGGCTCGCTGGTGACCATGTGGCAAAAAAAATCGGGACCATTGAGCTCATTTTGCTTCTGTCAACATGGGATCCTATGGGACCCGCGCAGCTTTGTAGTACAGGGAAGTACTGCCCGGAAGCCGCTTGCGCAGCGCCCCCTAGGCAGCGCAGGAGGCCTATGGCAGGAGTTTCGAAGCGCTCGGGGATGCCGGCTGGCCAGACGATTAGGCTTACCTCCGCGGAGGATATTTGATGGGCGCTTTCGTAAGCAGCGCGTACGACGTTTTACCGTGAAAATTTAGCCCACGTTATGCGCTTTTTGTAGTGTAAGCTACACTGGCCGAGGTTGAGCAGTTTCGCGTGGGCCGTGAAGGGCCGTTCTGCGCAAGCGCGAAGAGCATTGGATTGGTTTGGATCGAATCGTATCGGATCAACAGCTTTCTGTTTCCACTGAAAGTTAACACATTTCGTACCTCTCTCGGCTGGCATTTGACGGCCTATGACACCTTGTTTCTCAAGACATAAATAATTATGCTTGCATTCCTATCTGCTGTTCCCCTTCCATTTTTTTCTAACGTTTCAGAGCACATCACAAAGCACCCGGAGCGAGCTGAGCCTGACTTTAGTGATGGATCATCGCCATGCATGCATCTTCCCGAAAGCTTGTTTCCCGTTGGCTTTCACTTTCATCGAGCCAATCAGAAAGGTTTTTTGATTGCCATCTTGGCATGGCACTGCGCACTGAAATCAGCCACCAAGCCCACCTCTTCACTGGTGGGGAATAATTGTGCTGGCCACGTGTTCCCACGAATGCCGAGGAGGTGCCACCGTAGTCCAGGAGCAGGCGTTGAAAACTCGCGCGCCATTGACCAAAGATGTTTACTACCGTCTCGTTCCAAGTCAGCTGCACTAATTATATCGGCTTCGGCCACTGGCTGTTTTGTATATATGAGCTAGTGTTCAGTAGGTATGGTTCACCTGCATGCATGCATCTTTTGACTGCAGGCGACCAGTTGCGTTCTTGTGATGACGCAGGAGATGCTTCTTAGCAAAACCCCCGCCACAGCCAGGCATGCAGCCGTGCCAAACTAAACGGCAGAGGTCCACTCTTCCCGGAACCACACACCCCAGGGACAGAGTGATGCGGAAACGCTGCATTTGCAAGCAAGTGTGTACTGTGGCAGGGATTGCTTTTCTTTGCACCGGGGCTGTCTGCTACGGCTGGGGCAATCAACTTCACAGTGCCACAGTTGGTGGGTGCCAGTGGAGCTCACCCTGGGTGCCCAGAATCTCCATGTGCAGGTGGGCCAGGCCGTTGGCGATGGAGTAGGCCATCTTGCACATGGTGGCCGTGTCCACTGGAATGCGCATGAGGTAGTCGAAGAGTGACCCGTTCTCGTGGTAGTCTGTGATGAGCCACAGCTGCGTCCACGTCCCATTGTCTGCACAAGAAAGGCACAATCACACCCTTAGTGCTAGATAGTGTCCCTTCCAGCTTCTTTGGTCCTAGTAGGAAGTATACCAACAAAATCCTTATTTGCTTCTAAGGACAACAGCAGCCACTCGCATGAGCTAGCCATGTTTGCCCTGGCTGCAAGCCATCCTGGCTAATCTGACGGGGCCTGGGTGCTCACAAAAAGGGCGCTGCTTCCACTCAAGCAGCTCTTGCAGCCCCCAAGCCCCGTTCACGGTTTCCCGTTCAAGGGCAAACAGTCTCAGGCATGACAACAACCCGAGGCCCATCCGCAGCGTGGTTAACATGGCACACACAGTCGCTGTGGAGAACAAGGCACAGGTTGTGGCCCATTTGGGCACCCCTGGATGCTGCGTGTGGCACGAGGGCATGAAGTCACAGCACCCACTATTCAGCAGAACATAGTCCGTGCGCGTGATGTGTTTTTTGTTAAAGCCTTCTCCAAAGTGCAATTCGGACCCCTCCTCCAAGACCCCTCTTCCCTGTAGTCACTGTCGCTTTCCATAAGACAGTTCGCCACAGGCTGTACAAGATGACACACAGAATGCCAGGCATACCACAATGCAGCACTGCCATTGTGCAGCACCTAGAACCCCATGCCATTGCTTTCGCTCACTCAAACAATGCTGCCCTCGAAAAAGGGGCACTTTAGGAGATGCTCAACATTCCGGAAAGGGAGGAAGGCCTAGGACTGCAAGTGGAGCACTTCGTTCTCACTGGAGCACGATTGGACGCACCAGTATGCGAGACAGGCATCACCTTTGTTGTCCGCTGCTATGAAGCCGAGGATGTTGTCGTGCCTGAGCATCACTGTCTGGTAGATCTCCACTTCCCGGAACCATGAGCGCTCGTCCCGTGAGGAGAAGATCTTGACGGCCACCGATTCGCCCCGCCACCGGCCTCGCCACACCTCCCCGTAGCGGCCCTTGCCAATCACCTCCACCAGCTGGATCTGGCGCGCAATGCTCCTCTGCACCAGCAACGGCAGACCTGCACGGGGCCACGCCTGGTGGGGAACTGCAACTCGTGCCCCCAGCAAGGGCACGGGCCAGGCCCTTCCGTAGACGCTTGCCCACAATGACGCTGCTGCGCAATGTGCAACCACGGGAGAGCGTCCCGTGCCCACTCTTGGCCTGCTATGCCTACTATTTTGCCCGCCTGTGCAATAGTGGGCAGCCAGTGATCACAGCTAACAGACAAAGGGGCACCCTCAACACGACAGCCCAGGATGCACTGTTCTGCACACAATTAAGGTTCACCGTTTTCTTGTTTTCACCTATGCATAAGGGACATGTTTTAAAGGGGCCACAAAGACAAAACGCAAGTTTGGTTCATTTGAAAGATTGCCTCATCACAATAACACTGACGCCACTTTCAAAGCAAACCTCACTCAAATAAGCTGTACAATGAGGAAAACACACCCATGCGACACCCTGGCTCGTGATGTATTATGGGCAGCTGGTTGCAACTGGCTGAGGCCGACAAAAGTCAATGCAAATTGAACAGCGAGATAAGTTTGCAGAAAGAGCTATTTTCAATGAAATTTAGTGCACATATCTTGTATAGCAGTAACAATGGTGGGGTAAACAAGGAAAGTTACAAACGCACATGCACACACAGAAGCAGCAGTGCGTACTGTGCAGCTGGCCATAGCTGCACAGCAGTCCGATGCGTTGGGCTCGTCTCACATGACACTGGCCAGTTGGCATAGGCGACGTTGTCCTACGTGATCTGTTTGTCGAGCATAGCCCCCGTTTCACGGAAAGATTACTGTTACCCGTAACAGAAATAAGCCAGGCACAAATCTGGTCAAAAATAAAGCGAGTGCGGACAGCGGTCCTGACCAGCATAGTAGCGCCATCTGGGAGGATGAACAAAAACAAGGCAACAAGATATTTCACCGCCCTAGTCAACATACTAGCAATCGTTTCAAGTACCTACCCTGGATACGTCATTGCTGGCGTCACGAAACGCGATTTAGTGGGAGAATTAAAATTCGGGCTTGAAATGATTAATTTCTCACTGAATCGTTCACTGCCGGACAAGCGCGGGGGCAGCAAATCTCTGGAATGAAACAGACCTGTATGTTGTTTTTGTGGCCCCTTGAAAAAAGCGTGATTTTGAACTGCAGTGGAGAGCATTATTTGGTCCCCATGCTCCCCAAGAGTTGCAAGGATGAAAGACAAATTATCGAACAATGCTCACGAAACGCGCTTGTGCCCCTCCCCAGAGGAGCCTGCTGACAATCCCTTGCAACACTGCAACTGCCCTGAAATGCAGGCGGCAGGCACTGCCCTGCCCACAGGCACATTCTCTGCTGGCAGGCACTGTGCTGTGACCCTTCTGGCTCTCCAGTCCCCTTCTTGCCGCCTATACTGCCATGAAAACAGACGACTCAGCTGGTGCTCAAAGAATAGCAGAAGGCAAAGAAGCAGCCACAATTGGCCCATCGAATGCTGCGGCACTTGGCCGGCTGCCGTTTAAACGCAGAAGCAACAGTTTCCAGAAAAGATGCCAATTTCTGGTTATGCATAGTGGCAATGCGCGGCCGTTCGAGTTCAGTGGCAGCAGTGATAAGAAACCTGCATGCTGGCCTCAGAAAAAACCATGCCAGCCAAGTTGGCGCACAGACAGAGACCGGGGACTGACCCGAGCCGGAGCCCGAGGTGGTCATCTCCATCATGTCCTTGATGGTCTGTCCCGGTGGCAGCAGGATGGGCTCGCTCTCGAGGCTCGTCTCCATCTCATAGCGGAAGTGGCGTCGCCGCTGCTGCCACAGCTGGTAGACGACCATGATGACCACACACACCAGGCAGATGGGACCCCCAATGGCAAAGGCCAGCTCATGGGTGCTGGGCCAGGCCAGGCTCACGGCGGGCCCGCCTGTGGCCGCCACAAGGGAGGGAGGCGCACGGCCAGCGTTTAGGGGGGGAAGAACTCTGGCGTGCATGTGCGGCAGCAGATGTTTCACAAACGACTAAGTTCTGCAACACCGCCGGCACCTTCTCTCCCTAATCCCGAAATTGTCCCCCCTTTAGTCTTCTTTCAGGGACACTAACAAACGTGCACTGCTGCTGCAAAGTGGAACGGGTGACAAGTGCTTAACGTATTCAAACCCCAACTTTTTAGCCTCACAGCAAACTGTACACCTGTACGTGGCCAATTCAGCAAGGCCGGCCGAGATGAAAACACACTACTAACCTGCAGCCCAGGCGCAAGCACGAGCAGCTTTGACGGGGACCGCAATTACAATGCCAATGCTTTCACTAGAAAAGGGCTCGGCTGACATGGCAAATTCAATAATGCTCCCAAAGGACCAACGGAGGACCCAGTGGTCAGTGGCATATGCAGGATCTCATTTCTGAGAGGGTGGGGGCCTCCCAATGTTTTCTGTTTTCCTTCGGGCAAGGGCAGACCAGCCATGAAGGCTTCGTGCACCCTGCGTATGCCAGTGCCACCTCTGGTCCGAGCAGTCCCTGGCCTGCTTGCCACTGCCACCAGGGCGACATGGTGCTCAAGCCAGTGGCGCACAGCGAGCCTAGAAGGCATCTCTCTCCCAACAGAGCTCTTCTGAAGCAGGCCAACTGCAGCGAAGAGTTGAACCTCTTGCAAATGCTGCCCTTGTGTGGTCAGAACAAAATGACCCCTGACCAGGGCACGGTAGGACCACGGCCAGGCACAAGTGACGTACGTCAATGCTGGCCAAGCACACGGCGCTAGAGTGAACTAGAACACAGAGTGGTTCAAACGCCTATACTTTCAATACATCAAAAGTGAAGCAAGAGACGGGTAAAATTCGTTAGGGATTGTGCCGCAGTGGTACAATACTCGCTTCACATGCAAAAGCCCAAGGTTCGATTCCCACCAGCGCCGCAGTGTTATATCTTTTTTTTTTTTCATACCCGTGAAGCCTTGGGTAACTATGCTGAAGGGTTACTGTATAGACCCTTAATACTTATTTTCTGTTGAGCACAATATGCAATAGTCATACTCTGACAATGAAATAAATATTCGTGCTTCCTTGGAACAGACAATCACGGGCAAATGTGTAGTATGCGATTATAAGAAAACACAGCACCGCAACTTTTTTAGCACCAAATGCGTTTAGCACTCTATGCTTTTGTTCTATGCAACATTACATTTGCTGAATCTTCACCTCATAAGTGCATGCTCATGCAGCAAGGTGCTAGTCAGCCCCGCAACGCTTTTCACCAAGCGTTAAAAACCGAGGGTAGATTAGGCGAAGCAACATATATTTGGTGAACTGATGCGCCACTGGTGCATATTTTAGCCGAGGGAACTACTCGCTTCGTGTCCGGTTTTTAACATGTACGCGCTGTCTTCAAGCCACGGGGTGCATTATCTCCCATGCAACGGCTCCGCGTCGCAGACGTTCATGTAGCAGACGATGTGGGAGTTGTTGGTGGCCGCCGCATGCCGGGCCACCATCGCAAGAATACAGGGAATCCCTCTTCACTTTCGCAGTAGTAATAATGAAGTGCAATTATTTATGTAAATAATTATTTGCTTGCTTATATTTTATATAATTTCATAACTATTGATTTGTTTGTTTGTTTGTTTTTAAATTATCACGCTGATGCCCAAGTTGCCACTGACCACTGTGTGGCGGCGAGACAATCGCAAGACTTCAGGGGTTCCCGTTTTTGCTTCATTTTTGGCAGCTCGTTTGAACCACACTGTGTTCTAGTTCACTCTGACGGCACATGACTGGGAGGAGTGCGCCTGAAAGGCCTTCCCCTTTGCTCAACTGGCGGCTCTACACTGTCATCTGCCACAAGCGACTCTCTTCAGAGACATACGGTGCTGGTTGTGCCCCTCTTGCCTTATCTGGACCACGTTCGGGACAAATTTGGCCAAGGTGAAACTCTGCTGCAGCTGGCCTCCGACGACACTGGTGCACGTTTAAAACAGTTTAGCTTTCTTCGTTGCAGTGGTTAAATTGAGGTGCTAGTTGAACTGCAGTGTGCAGGTCGTTTTGCACCAACAACCTGCTTTGGTATACACTGCAAAAATGATCATCACATGGCTGAAATAATTTGCTTTTATTCTGCATGGCTTTAAGAAAGACAAAAAAAAACAGAATCTCTGCATATGCACTAGCACTTACCATGCCAAAACCTCTCCCCCAAATGCTCTACAAACAGCCGCTGAATCGGGGCAGGTTGCAGCAACCACGCACCCCCCACAACTATGTCAGCTGATCAGCCAACATGAAATTTCCCACGCACGATGCCTGAGAAGCATGGCTCAGTATACCAGAAAAGGCACAGACGAGTGCATTTGGGAGCAGCTCCTTCTGAATACACACTCCCTCCCCTCGGCACCCATCACTTGGAGGAAACACGACCCACGCTTCAGAGGTAGCAGCACTGGTACCAATGTACACCAGGGGGTGGAGTGGCATGTCTCAGTGAGCCCCCCCCGTGAGACGCAATTACCTCCTGGGCCCCAAAGGAAGCAAACAAGCCTCTAACACACACACACACACACAGGACAAACTCCACAGCCAGCAGCAGCAGCCTTTGTGTCTTGCTTCAGTTATGGAAGGCCTTCACTAGCAACCACTGTACGTTTTCTTACGATGCAGCTCTCTGGAGGAGCGAAGACTGCACAAATTCTGGAAGCGGCATGCACTGGAAGGCTAGGACCAAACGAGAAAACTCGGACAGATACTGGGGACACCCACGCAGGGGAACAACACTGACCTGCTTTCGCAACTGCTCACAGCTAACCTTGCCCGAAATGCAGTCTCGCAATGGGAGTGACAGGTGAACGATGCCGGCCGACCACTCTCTCCTCGTCACGGCCAGCTCTTGGGGCAGTCGTGCAAGACATGGACACAGCACGGAGGACACTCTTCCACGAGGAACAGCCATTGCTCCCACTGCGGCACACACCTGCTTACGGAGCTAGCTGGTTCTTAGTCATGCTGAACACACGACGGGGCTGGTGCCTCTAGAGTGCTTGGTCAATGAGACTGTGAGAAGCCTCCTGTTGTGGCGGGATGATAGGCTGCTGTGTTTTTTAGGCTGCACCCATTGAAGCTCTCGCCTGCTCTGACCGGCAGAAGCTCGCAGTGCACCCCACGAATGGTCCCTGTTCTCCCACACGACTATTAGGCTTAAGAGGCATTCCACTTTGAAAATTCCAGATAAGGAAACTTTTTAATGAACCTTTATCCTAGGGGCACTACAAATTCTTCTTGTTGCCACCTTCTCGAGAGATCTGACAGGGCCACCCAAGCAACCGGGAAGGCACAGCCGGTGCCTGGTAAATTTAATCCACCCCTCCACCTTGCCTTGCTTCCTTGTTGCTGCCTTGCCTCGCTTACCTTGCCTTCGCCTTGTTTTCAGTGCAATGTGCGATGGCAGGATGAGAATGCAGCAGCCGTACCAATCTGTACTTAGCTATACAACAACAAAAAACTTTCATGAACGCGCCTATTCCCATCGATAGCATCGATGAATATAAATTCAAATTTTGGCATTCTCCAAGCGCTTCTGCAACGCTAATGCCATTCAAATAGTAAAGGAGGAAGCATTTAAACAGTTTCGCTTTTGAGTTTCGTTTTTCCGTCACGTGGGGGATTTTTAAATGTCCTTCGCCTGCGGGGAGACGAGCTCACGTGGTTTTAGCTATGGCGTCGCCGCCGCTCGCCGATGCTTCACGCTAACGGCGAATTTCGGCAGATTCCGATGTAACTGAGCTTGATTCTGTGCGTGATGGTAGCAGCACAGACATCGCAGACGACTTCGATTCGTCCGATGCTTCACGCTAACAGCGAATTTCGGCAGATTCTGATGTAACTGAGCTTGATTCTGTGCGTAATGGTAGCAGCACAGACACAGCAGACGACTTCGATTCGTCCGATGCTTCACGCAAACGGCGAATTTCGGCAGATTCCGATGTAACTAAGCTTGATTCTGTGCGTGATGGTATCCGCACAGACACAGCAGACGACTTCGATTCGTCCGATGATTCACGCTAACAGCGAATTTCGGCAGATTCTGATGTAACTGAGCTTGATTCTGTGCATGCTGGTAGCAGCACAGACATCGCAGACGACTTCGATTCGTCCGATGCTTCACGCTAACGGCGAATTTCGGCACATTCCGATGTAACTGAGCTTGATTCGGTGCATGCTGGTAGCAGCACAGACATCGCAGACGACTTCGATTCGTCCGATGCTTCACGCTAACAGCGAATTTCGGCAGATTCTGATGTAACTGAGCTTGATTCTGTGCGTAATGGTAGCAGCACAGACACAGCAGACGACTTCGATTCGTCCGATGCTTCACGCAAACGGCGAATTTCGGCAGATTCCGATGTAACTAAGCTTGATTCTGTGCGTGATGGTATCCGCACAGACACAGCAGACGACTTCGATTCGTCCGATGATTCACGCTAACAGCGAATTTCGGCAGATTCTGATGTAACTGAGCTTGATTCTGTGCGTAATGGTAGCAGCACAGACACAGCAGACGACTTCGATTCGTCCGATGATTCACGCTAACAGCGAATTTCGGCAGATTCTGATGTAACTGAGCTTGATTCTGTGCATGCTGGTAGCAGCACAGACATCGCAGACGACTTCGATTCGTCCGATGCTTCACGCTAACAGCGAATTTCGGCAGATTCTGATGTAACTGAGCTTGATTCTGTGCATGCTGGTAGCAGCACAGACATCGCAGACGACTTCGATTCGTCCGATGCTTCACGCTAACAGCGAATTTCGGCAGATTCTGATGTAACTGAGCTTGATTCTGTGCGTAATGGTAGCAGCACAGACACAGCAGACGACTTCGATTCGTCCGATGCTTCACGCAAACGGCGAATTTCGGCAGATTCCGATGTAACTAAGCTTGATTCTGTGCGTGATGGTATCCGCACAGACACAGCAGACGACTTCGATTCGTCCGATGATTCACGCTAACAGCGAATTTCGGCAGATTCCGATGTAACTAAGCTTGATTCTGTGCGTGATGGTATCCGCACAGACACAGCAGACGACTTCGATTCGTCCGATGATTCACGCTAACAGCGAATTTCGGCAGATTCTGATGTAACTGAGCTTGATTCTGTGCATGCTGGTAGCAGCACAGACATCGCAGACGACTTCGATTCGTCAGATGCTTCACGCTAACGGCGAATTTCGGCACATTCCGATGTAACTGAGCTTGATTCGGTGCATGCTGGTAGCAGCACAGACATCGCAGACGACTTCGATTCGTCCGATGCTTCACGCTAACAGCGAATTTCGGCAGATTCTGATGTAACTGAGCTTGATTCTGTGCGTAATGGTAGCAGCACAGACACAGCAGACGACTTCGATTCGTCCGATGCTTCACGCAAACGGCGAATTTCGGCAGATTCCGATGTAACTAAGCTTGATTCTGTGCGTGATGGTATCCGCACAGACACAGCAGACGACTTCGATTCGTCCGATGATTCACGCTAACAGCGAATTTCGGCAGATTCTGATGTAACTGAGCTTGATTCTGTGCGTAATGGTAGCAGCACAGACACAGCAGACGACTTCGATTCATCCGATACTTCACGCTAACGGCAAATTTCGGCAGATTTCGATGTAACTGAGCTGATTCTGTGCGTGATGGTATCAGCACAGACACAGCAGACGACTTCAATTCGTCCGATGCTTCACGCTAACGGCAAATTTCGGCAGATTCCGATGTAACTAAGCTTGATTCTGTGCGTGATGGCAGCAGCACAGACACAGCAGACGACTTCGATTCGTCCGATGCTTCACGCAAACGGCGAATTTCGGCATATTCCGATGTAACTAAGCTTGATTCTGTGCGTGATGGTATCAGCACAGACACAGCAGACGACTTCAATTCGTCCGATGCTTCACGCTAATGGCAAATTTCGGCAGATTCCGATGTAACTGAGCTTGATTCTGTGCGTGCTGGTAGCAGCACAGACACAGCAGATGACTTTGATTCGTCCGATGATTCACGCTAACGGCGAATTTCGGCACATTCCGATGTAACTGAGCTTGATTCGGTGCATGCTGGTAGCAGCACAGACACAGCAGACGACTTCGATTCGTCCGATGCTTGAGGCAAGGGCCCTATTCTCGACTACACAAATTGCCGGCAATTCAGGCAATTTTCCGGAAGTCTTTTCTGATTGGCTTTCAATTTTGGTCACGTGCTTCCAGTTGACAAAGTGGTTGTGTGTGCTGTCGTCATTTTCACGTTTCATGTCGTCTACCGACACCAGTTCTAAACTTTGCCTTATTTCTCGTTACTAAAGGCGCATAATTCTTGGCATGATGGTAGCAGCACAGACACAGCAGACGACTTCGATTCGATGCTTCACGCTAACGGCGAATTTCAGCAGCTTCGATGTAACTGAGCTTGATTCTGTGCGTGATGGTAGCAGCAAAGACACAGTAGACAACTTCGATTCATCAGGCTTTCCCTGCGGTCAACGAAAGTGCGTCAAGTCGCCCCGGACCATCACCAGGTGTGCGCCCTTGCGTTTCGCTTTCTTCTCTGGTCGCTCTATCGAGGGCGCACGCTGTTGTAAACAGATCCGGCCCTGATCTGAAGGCCACAGCTCTTATCTGCAGCGTGGCTACGACGTTCGGCGAGACCGTTTGGCGCCGGCTGCACAGAGAGCAGAGTTTTCTCCAGGAAGACGGCCGGTTGTTGTCCTTGGCGTAGTGCTCCGGAGCAGCACGAGGCTGTTTGTTGATATTTTTGTATGTAAATAACTTTTGTACTTTGACCGCTCATATTTGCAGAATTATTCTATAAGCGGTTTATGGTCAAATCAAAGTGTATATTTCAAATTGTTTTTATGTCTACCGTGTGCAAAGTAGTATTCAGGTTATCAATTTTTCTTCTGTTACTTTTCTTCACAATTTTTTTTATAAAATTTCTTATCTGTTGTTTGAAATTATTACTGTTGGAAAGCCCCATTCTTCCTCTATCATATCATAGCCTACGCTTCAGAAACAACCAGTAGGAACTAGTGTTTATATAATTGTATGTATGTAAATAACTACTGTACTTAGAGAGCTCATTTTTGCAGTATTAGTTTTTCATTCACTATGTTCAAAGTGTATATTTCGAAAATTTTTCATCCGTACCCTGTGCAAAGTGGCATTGATGTTTCCATCATTTTGTTTTTTTTTTTTTGTTACTTTCTGGGTTTTAATTTTTTATAAAATTTGCTATAAATCTGTTCTTTGAAATTATTACTGTTAGAAAGCCCTATTTTTTCTCTATCAATAATTTCGTATCTTACACTTCAGCATCACTCTGTGGGCAACATTTCCAGGAATGCCCAAAAAGAACCGGTTTTTCCGCGGTCATGAAAGTGATAAGCAACGGTGGCACCATATTCATTTACCCAAGTAACATACTTTATTTTCCAGTATCCCTGTTGATTTAAACTTTTAGAACCTCTCTTGACTTTGGCTTGGTTGAAGAGCTTTCCTTTTGCACACTCACATGCAAAATCCGACAGGAAGGACCTCATGAGTTTTCTGACTCCAAGAGGGTCAATCTGCCTAAGGAGAGTTTTTTTGCCAGAACACTTGCAGTAGCTCCCTCAAGGTTGCTTCACTTCCGTCAATGCCTCCTACGAGGAATGTGTTTATTTTCATTTACCAGTCACTGCTCGTGTACCCAAATGACCTTGACAGAAAATTCTTCGGCTGTGCGGCAGCTGGTCATGCACAACCGTACGCAACAGTTAACCATTACATACGATAATGTGCTCACTAAAACTACGGTGCAAAACACTGTTTGTTTTAACCCTCCCTCAAAGCCGAGCATGTGTGCACACCCCCGTGATTAATTGGCAGCACCTAAGCGCAACACCTGGGAATCATTGAAATGACAATGGCGGCAAACTGAGCAAGTGCACACAGCCGACAAATGGCCGATGAAAAAAGCTGCTCAGCTGGTTTTGGGGGTCAAGCCTGCTGAGGGCACTGGGCCCGCCTCGCTTGCCGCTGCAGCCACAACAGGGCAGGCTGGCTGGGACCGCAGCTGGTACGGCCACAGCCAAGGCCTCCACTAGCGACGCAGTTGCAGGGCCGCGACCATCTTGGAGCCACTACACTGGGCACCGGCATTGCACCCAGTGCAGCAAGACATCAACATGGTATGCACTGCCCCCCACTTGAACCCACAAAATTGACTCTGCACTCTGCAGCACACCCCAAACTCCACCTAAGACGAAAAAGTCATCTAGAGGACAGAATTTTAGGCACTAAAATAGCGCGTTTTAGGTGCCAAAAATAGGCAGGCAAAATAACGTTTCAGGCCTCCAACATTCTAAATATAGGCACCATAAATTTTCCCATAAATGCAAATAATTTCATACGAAGACGAGCACAACCTGTATCTACGTCAGAAAAACTGAAAATGTTATTGTTTAACTTGGCACAAAGGTGCAAACACTTGAACATAGCCATTCAATTGTCCATAAAACTACTGGACTAATGGCAATCCACTGGCTTGATTAATTCAACAACCAAACTGCACATATTTATGTTCAGTGGCCACTGTTGCTTTCCCGGGCGCCGCATATGGTGAAACACATGATTATCCAAAATGTTCAAGCAAGATGTCCCATCAGTGCTAGGTACACTTCCACACATTTGAAGAGCACTTTTCAAAAGCTCTTTAGCAGCCAAACAGATTTTTGATGGAAAAGCATGTTTTCGAGCCCGTCAGCAGTGTGAATTTTAAGGTGAAGGGAATCTGACTGCGCAGTGATGATTTGCTATTGGTTCTTTAAAACTGGAATTATCTGCCAACGAAGTCGTGTGCCATGCTCAACCGTTGCATTTAAAAATAGAGTTGGATTAGGGTATGCTTGTAGACGACTGCACTTGTTTGAAGAAATCTGTTTGGAGAGCACGCGGAAGAACCACCCCCTCCAGACTTTAGGATTCAAATATGTGCCTCTTGTCATGGAGAATGAGCATCCCATTCCACAGCTGCTGGCAGTTGTTTTGCGGCAGTTGGTAGAACTAGAGGACTAGCTTGAACCCCATAGAGTTCCGAACAGCTGAAGCCACCCGTTAACATGATTAACCCTCTCAAATTGCACCTGAAAGCAAACCTTGAGGCTAAATAGTGTTCATATGGGCACTGATTTTGAAAACAGGCATTTATAGGCATTTATGGGCATTTAGGCACAATGCCAAAATAGGCATTTATAGGCACTATGAAAACGCCATAAAAGCGCTTTTAAGCTCTAATTCATGCTAATATCACAATGGGGTGACAGGAGGAGCAAAATAGGTATTTGCCAAAAATCCGGTCTCTAGTCATCACCTCACTGAAAAAATTTTGCGACGCTCGTGCTGCAAATTGATTAACTTTGACAAGAAAAAAAGCTGTTTGAAGTATATCTCACTACATATTACTTAAATATATCACTTCTTGCACACCTGCAAAGGCACCCTAGCTAAAAGCAGTACGAATATGCGCCTGTTTTAAGTATTGATAGGGCAAGTTTAACCTTGACATAGCAAATTTCAATATAAAGAAAACCTTGATACAACAAAGTAACAAGATTTACATAGCGTCATTGCCCCTGAACTCCCGGGCATATTTAGCTTCAATACAACAAATCTGCGGCTTCAATACACCATAGACGGCTGTAAAATCAAAACAAATTTACGTGAAAGGCAAATTCTCCATCCACCATGAGGCAAAAACAGTGCAAGCGACTTTAGCCTCCCAATGGCACCTGAGGTCAGCCATACTGCATGCAGTCGGTTCCCTGCCTTGTGACCCCACTGGCCCGCCCTGGCACTGCACAGGCAGGGCCCACACAGACTCCCCAAACGCCGAGGTGCACACCCCAACCTCTGGGGTACGACACGCCATTTGAACCACCAGGAAACAACTGGCTTTGCCAACCGGAGAAGGGGTGGCCACTGCTGTGCAGGCGATATTTTTGCACTCTGTCAGCACATTTTTTCCTACACTAGTCTTCGCCAGTTTACAAATGCATCAGTGAGCACTCTGTCGGCAAGTACCGTCAACAAGTGTCCTGAATAGACGTTAAAAAGACACTGAGGCAAGCTATAAACAGTGTACCGTCACCAGTTTAAAGACTACAAATGCTTAGGTTCAACAGAGATGTGCGACCTGAAGTGCCCCTTCCCTTGTCCCATTCTCCTTTCCAAGTTGTCAGGGCGAAATTTCACGGCAGAGCATTATTTTCTTTGTAGGCATGCTGAGTTGACCAACGCATTCTTTGCGCCACCCAAAGAACTTGTGCATAAGGACTTCTCAGAAAAATCGTTAACTAAAATGCTATGGCTTTTGAACAACCTAGTTGACAATGGCTTTGATATTCACTCATGCAGCTTATCAGGCCTGCACTATCTTTCCCTAGATTTGAAGCGATAACATTCCGCCAACTCAAACCAGTGTACTGCTTTGCTTTGCTGCCATTCCTTCCAAGCATATGCTCCCGTGATTTTTCCTTTTTTCGTTACGCAAAACAGACTCCGATTTTATTGTTGTAAATGCATGCTGCTGCACTCTGTCAGGCTCAGAAACTTTGTTAAGCTCGCTGCAGCTTCTATTTCTGGAGTCCACTGCTTGCAGAAGGCGCAAAATGGAATTGCATTGGAGGGTATGTATGAATAAGCTCCGCTCTCGTTAAACGCGTCATTCAGCCATGCGCGTCCGCACACGGTACAGCCCTGGTGGCCAGGAGTCAGCTGCGAAGCCCTCCACCTGACCAGAGCCCAGCGGGACTACCGCAAGTGAGGACGGGTGTTTCACCCCTCTGAGGCCACAGTCACAGCGCCTTAGAAAAAGCGTGCCGCCAACTGTTGACACTCGAGCAGCAATGCAAGGCGGGTCCCACTGCCCTTCCCAAAGGAATACTTCCTGTATGTTCCAAACGGGGTTCACATACACCAACAATGCAGCCAAAGTCAGTCTAGATGTGGGAATATTAACTTTTCTTGTAGCAAAAGCAAATTATCTTCTCCATTTCCTCATCCAAATACAAAAATTGCAATGCAAATCTTTTCCAGTCTTGCGCACAATTTTGCCTTCACAAGCTCTTGACGTCCCATCTGCTGAGCATTGCTACTGACTGATACGCTCTCCCAGTTCTTCTACACAGAGTTTCAGTGTCACACCTTTTCTTTGGTTCACCCTGTCCACCTGGAAGGAACTCCTCCTAGGTGCACGGAAGCTCCAACTTTCTCCTGTACCAGATGTTCCACAGTAATTCGAATGCGCTTGGGGACCCCTTGAGAATCAATGGAGGCCCTACGGAAATCGGCTTCACACACCACAGACCTACGCGGGAGCAATGGCTGTTCTCTGGGACACTGCAGTGAGGCCAGTTAGTGCAGGCAGCAGAGGGGATCATGGGCATGTTTCCTCTGTGCATTTCGCCTGTCCCTGACCAGCAGGACCCACCTGGAGCCTGTGGGGCCGGAGGAAAGGTTGGGCGGAGATCGCGGTTACAAAAGTCAGAATTGGAGCAGCAGCTTATGACCATATGGGTAGGACTGTGCGAGCCAGACTTTGAACACGCCACCGGATTGTCAGGAGGGAACATCTTTTTTTTGTCCAGACACCTGGCACAAAGAGAGAAAGACACACAGGGAGGAAAAAAAAAAAGAGCACAGGTTACTCTCCTTTCTCGCTCAAAGACACACAAGAAAACGCTTTCCTGTAGCTAGACCATGCTGAGCAGAGCTGGACGGTGCCTGGAAGGAGTGTCCCGTGTGCGAGCCTAGAGCAAGACGCCTTGACGAGCGGGGGCCACACACACACACACACACACACACACACACACAGAGGCAGCACACTGGGCGGGGGGCAGAGGGGCCACGGGGAGAGGGGCGGCAAGCCTTACCTATTGGCACACTGGACGGGGACAGCGTCGGCACGATGTTAAGATTGCAATAGTCGGCATCTCGGCAGCACTCTATGGCAAAGTGATCATCTACATTGTTTGAGTGGTGGCAAGAGATTGGGTTGTCAGGGGGAGTGAGTTCTTCCTTTGCAATGCACCTGGGACGAGAAGAAACAGGCCAAGGCACACACACCAGTCAAACACGAGACGCACACAAGCCCCATGTCATGCCATTACGAGGGAACGTTAGAGCCATCCAGCAGCTCCCCCCCGTGGGCCAGTGGCAGCCACAACGCTTGCCATCCCCCGCCGCTCAAGCCACAGAGACCACGGGCGAACAATACAAACAAAACATTGCTCACGCAGCACTGTGCAAAACTGCCTCCACACAAGGGCGCAGGAGAAGCAGAGACAGCTCGCAGTCGCTTGACACCACCTCAACCAATCAACTCAACAGCGGAGCATTTAATGACCACGCCAAGAATGTAAAGCTGTTAATTCATGAAGGCCAGCCGGCTGCATCAAACGAGTCGCAATGAGAAAGGCTAATGAGATTGCACCAAGTGCGCTGCTACATTCTTTTGCAGCAGAGACGGTTCAGACACGCCAGCAGACTTGAGCCCGATCATACATTCTTCATTCGTCCTCCTACTTGGCCATTTGGTGCCCCGACGACCCCACATTTAACTGGCCCTGACATGCTCATGCAGGTATTCCCCCATGTGACCACCTGGCTTTTGCTAGCAAATGCTGTTGAGGTGTTACTACCCTTCGAGGCACACTACTGCTGCTCAGCACTGCACAGCAGGCACAAGTGTGGAGGAGCAGCAGGCTAAGGCCGCCCAGGGGGCAAACACCCAGCATGTGCTTGGGTTGGCACCACACACTTTGCCGCCTGTCCTGCCAACATCACCAGGCCCACTGTTTAGTGCGCCCACCCACACTCTGCATGCTGTCGGCGGCAAAATTGGCTGCTCTGGGCACTCACTGTACCGGCATGCCAGCTGGCCACTGTCCAATGTGTCTTGAAAGAACGAGTTCCCATGCAGATGGCACCAACCACAGCATCCACCAAAAAGCCACGTATCACAGATGCACTTCACAGTGTGATCAAACTTGGTTTGTGGGTCGCCCACTCCCTCCCATTTCGCCAACGCTATGTGCCTGCCCCAAGGGCTGGTCTCAAAACCTCCCACAGTGCTTTCAGGCCCACTGCACCAAGACTGTGGTCACTGTTTCAGTACAGTACATCCCCCTCCTGCGTTGCAGCAATTTCTAAACCCATGAAGGGGGGGGGGGGGGGGGGACAGCAAAGGCCCATGACGTAGCAGTGGAGAAACATGGCTGCACTCGCAAATGGCTACTTCTGCTCTGGCCGCTGTTTTTCCATCCGATGCTATTTGCCTCGTTCAGTGGTTCTGAGCGCCCTTCTGTGCTGGGTCCAATGATGGTCACTCTCACAGCAGCTACCCACACCGTGTCGGGCTTACAGTGCTAATGTTACAGTGCTAACAATGTGCAGAAGTGAAACATCCACAGCCAAAACCACCTTATAACAGCAGAGCTGTTTAAGTTTTCAGTTTCGCCGTACATCGTTACCAGAAAAGAATACCAAAACAGACCGAGCGCACGTGAGCGTGAGCCTCGTGACGAGTGCCCGGCATCGGCAAGCTCGGCCTTCGAGAACACTCTGCCCAGCCTTCGTGGCGTGATCTCTCGCATGCTGTTCTCCTCGCCAGCTCACGTGGGGAGCACAGCCGCCGAGTTCATGCTACAGACGGCCAGTTTGCAAAGCCAGTTGCCACAGGTTCTAGCGCATGCTAACGCAGTCAGTCTACTTTGGGAGAGATGTGAAAGCCTGCGGAAAAGACGATCTGAGCCTGTCAGTCATAGAGAACATTCAGCGGAAAGTTCGGAAGTCCATCTCTGCTGCTTCTCCAGCCTTGGCCCACTAGCGCAAACTGTGCCAGTTTTTTTTAATTGCCAGCAAAATTGAGGGGGGGGGGGGGGGGGGGGGGGGGGGAGAAGGAGAGATAAGAGAATTCCATTCACAAGAAGCTTTAAACACCCCCTAAAATGCCTCGCAGACCCCTATGTGAGAACAAACAGCCCAATTTATAAATGGACCACATCATTTTGGGCCACTGCGATTGGCACTTCGTCTTATCGCAATCCACTGAGGGCTTGCCTCCACATGAAACAGCCTTTGCACAGTGGCATGCGGCTTCAAAAAATGTGTGTATGTCATCAATTCGCGCTCAACTTTTTGTTAATGAGTGTGGAAATGTTTTGTACATCGCATAACTGCATGGAATTTTGGTCTTTTGAAATACGAGAATATCTTTTTCTCAACTTTGTGTAAAATTTTGTACAGTAATCCCTGATTATAACGAAATCGCTTCACTAGAAATATCACTTTATTTGAAATTTCTTCTGGCCCCAACCCAAACGCATGCATTTTAGGCCACATTACTCGAAGCGCACGAAGAGCTTGATCCACTTAAAGCGAAGTGGTGAGCAGAGGTGTCACCAAGCGGCGGCAACCCAGCGGCAAGTGAGGCTGTAAATATGGCAGGTCAACGCAAGCTGGTGTTTCCCTGGCAAATTTATCGCACCGGTCATGCTCGATTCGTGCCATCCCACTTTAGACAAATGGTCCAAATGCTTATTAGGGTCATTAACTTATGTTCTTAGATACTGAAAAATGGTGTGGACGCGGCAGTGTGCGAACACCGACACTCTAACCGTAAAATTAGTAGTGTCAACAACGGGGCGTCGAAAAACTCGTTTTACAAACTTCACGGCTGCACACCTAGGCAAAAATTGCCCAGTGATTATGCAAAGCCCCTACTGCAAGACTGGTTAGTTTTCTTGATTGCTCTGTGTACCCAAAATCGTTTTTTGAGCTCAACAAACACTACCTCAGAATCGAGCCACGGCATTTGCGGCGCTTTCAAGCGCAAAACTTTCATAGTGTCCCGTAACTGGCCAAAAGGCAGAATTGCTGGCCAAGAGGCAGAAGGTGAATTTGAAACATTTGCGTTGGCTGCCGCTGCGGCTCCCGTGGTCGCCCCAGCGATGGATGCAGAGATAATTGACACTTGTTGGTGACCCCTACGAGGACCAAGAGCCGGTGGACGATGAGCCACGTAAAGTGCCAACTATGGTGGAGACGCAGGAATGCCTCGAAATAAAGCTTAATGCATGGGCGGCGACCACGGCCCCATGCAATGCCTGGTCAAATCGGAGCAGGGGTTGCTCACACCGGGCAAAAACTTGAAACAGCCATAGCTCACTGCCTTGCTTACACCTGAATAAAGTTTTGCTTCACTGAATACATTGTGTTCTGATTCCTCGCAGTTGGGGCGCAATTAAAGCTCAACTACTTTCGCATTTCTCGAGTGGTCGCTTATATCGAAATACCATTTTTAACAAAATTTTGTGCCAACTTCGTTATAACGAGGGATTAGTGTATTTCAAAACAAATTTTGTATTTAAATCTGCTACTTCATGTTACAAATTATACCATCTAAAACTGCATTGACGAAAGTTTATTTTGGTATATAAAATTACATTTCCCCCTTTGTATTGCCCCCCCCCCCCCTCAAAAAATTTTTCACTGAAACGCCCACAAAAGACGTTTTTTTCAGTGGCACGGAATGAGTTCGAAAGTGGACAAAACCGCCACCAAGTCATTAACTAATAATTCCTATTATAACCAAATCTTAATGTCGTGAAATTTAAGTCACCCAATCACACTCACAGGTGGTGCCTGCATCTTTAATTCATTCTATAGTGGGCACTGCATGCCATCCACACCTGAGGCACAATCTTAGAATTCTGCGATATGTGGTGCCTCTATCCGTCCCGCTGTTAGCGCACTCCCTTCCAACCCCAACCCTCTAGAAGAAACAGTTACATACAGGGACTGGAGTTTTCGGCATTCACCAATGAATGCCAAAAAGTGCACACTGATATCATTTCATTTATTAGAGCTCGAAGCGCAGTTGCAGATTAGAATACTAGGAATTTGGTCGATACCAAAACGTGCCACATATATAGCTGTGGGAGCGGCAGAAAGCATACCGGCCCATGTAACACCACTGCAACGCTCAGCCATTCAGGCCTCGCAATTCTGTGAGGCTCTCGGATGCAGCTGTAAAACTGCTTCCGTCTCCAACTTCCACTGTCACTGTGCAGCGCAGCTCCTCTTGGGCGGGGACGACAAGCTCCGTGCACGCACATGTACAGGGAGTTTTATTGCACTCAAAAAGGATGTCAAAAGGGATAGAAATGACTGCCGTAGGAAAACAGGTGCCAATAGAAGCCGATTTTGTTGACAAAAATAAACACCCAGAGGTTCCTGCACAACTCTTGGAACACCAAATGCAAAAAGTCCAGCGCTTACTTTTAGACAAGTTGGAGCATGTGAAAAAATGTGCGATGTGCCCAGTCACGGACCATAACGATTTCCATGGAGGAAGCTTGACTACTGCTGAATGCTTAGGAGCTAAAACCTCACACAATGCGGGAAAATAGTTCCCACACTGCTGTTCTGAAGAGGAGCTTGTCCCCAACACCATTACCGATTAGACAGCAGTTTGTCCGATACCGCCTGGAAGAGTGCCACACAGGCACTGTTCGTACACCCTGTTCTTGTGCAGTGCACGCTGTCCTCGAGCAAGCACTCTGGCCCACTAGTGTGCAACTCTTCCCATCCCTGCATCGAGTTGGGATCGCCCCCCCCCCCAGGCCTTCTCACAGAGGGTGGCACAGCCCTGGCCGCTCCCACACTGAACAATTCCACCGGTCTCTTCCCAGCAGCCAGAACACAGCGAGCGAGAAAAAGGCTGCATGCAGCTCCATTCTGTCAACAGGGAGCCACTGTTCAGGCCACACTCTTGTGCTTTATTAATAAAGTTACCACTTTGACCGAGACGAGCGTGCAGGCCGGTGCACACAGCACATACCAGACCGCATGAAACCCTGCAAATGCTTGGGCATGAAAACAAACAAACAAAGGCTCACAGCAGCACACGCAAGTTGTACAGTGCAGAAGCCCAACACTGGCATGCAAGCCGGCAGCTAAGAAGCACAAGCACATCACCTCCTTCCAGCGGCACCCTCTTCTACAACCTCAGGAACTCAGAACCACTTTGCAACAGCACTTGTAAATGGCCATAAAAAGCAATAGAAAGTATCGCTCTGTGTGGGCCAAGCACGTTAAGTCCTGCAGACAAAATACAAGTTTGTTTTATTCGAACGACCTGGCATTTTATAGTGCCCCCAGCGCTTGTCCGGCACCAACCGATGCTTTATTCACTGAGAAATTAAACAATTTAAGCCATAATTGTGATTCTACCATTGTATTGTGTCTTGTGTCTACCATTGAAGCAAACATAAGTATGCGGACTAAAGCTGCAGCAAACGGTGGAACGCCTCGTTTGCTGTAGTCCTCCTAGGTGGCGCCACCATACCACTCAGGACTGCTGTCCACCCTCGCTTTGTTTTTGACCAAACTTGTGCCTGGATAATGTTTGTTACAGTTGATAATAGTTGTTTTGTTAACCCTTTGCGACACGCATTAGAATGTAGCCATCAGAAAAATTTGAAACTGCCTGAGTATGTTTTTTGATAGCCAAAATTTCACTTACAAGAGCCATGAAGACAAAACACAAGTTTGGTTCATTCAAAAGATTGCCTCGTTAGAATCATACTGACACCACTTTTAACGTAAACTTCGCTCAAATAAGCTTTATAATTTGGAAAAAAGGGAAAGGCCACGCAACCCACTCGGCCATTTTCCACAACAGGCAAAAGCAAATTAGGCAGAGTTATAAGCTTGCCAAACAGGCCATTTGCGCTTAAATTTAGGCCACATTCTTTTTAAAGCAGTAAGAATGGTGGGACCGACAGTGGAAGTTACGAAAGCACACGTAAACATATAAGTACCGATGCATACTGCTGTTGGTACTGCGTGAACTATGGTTCGTTTAGATGCACAACACTGCGGGGCTTTGGGGTAGTTTTAGACGACAAGTGCTGACTGATGCAAGCAACGGTGTCTTACGCGACCACATTTGTCGAGCGAGTACTGTTTCACAAAACGATTATTTTCTCCCTGAACAAAAATAAGCCAGGTTCAATTACGGTCAAAAACAAACCAGAGGCAGAAAACGGCCTGCCACGCTATGGTGGCGCCATCTAGGTTCAGTAACAGTAAACAAGGCTTTCCAATCGGCTGCAGAGCGGTCGGTTTCTGTGATGTCATTGCAGACCATGAAAACACATGATTGAGCGGAAAAATCAAAATTTTAACGTAATTTGATTAATTTCTCAGTGAATATCTGGACAAGCGCTGGGGACACTATAAAACATGAAATCTTTCGAATAAAACAAACTTGTATTTTGTCTTCATGGCTCCTTTAAAAACCATGAACAACTCGATCTCATAAGTAGTTAATAAATTAGGTCATGTCCTAATTGCAAACACGCCATCAAAAATGTGACCACCGTTTCCTAACCATTTCTACAATAGATAACGTATACACATTATTGTGATCTGTAGCCATTAAATATTAAGGTAACTGCTTCAGTTTTGCTTTAATAAACGTTTTAACTAGATAAACGTGAAACCAAGAACACCTACTTGACGCACCGAGCATTTGGCGTGTCACGTAGGTGTTCTTGAACTGCTTAGTAGGTGTTTTTGAACCCCACTTGAACCTCTCAGCCAGCATTCGCATTTCCCGCTCTATGGCGGGAAATGCGAATGCTGGCTGAGTGGTTCAAGTGGGGATGACGACTATTGCAACTGCAAAAAATGCCCTTAAAAGTTGCCTGTACAATTGTATACGCTGTGTCGCAAAGGGTTAAACACTGGGTACGCTCGACAAACAGAGTTGCAGGAGAAAATGTCGCTTATACCAGTTGGCCAGTGCAAGCCCAACACGCCGGACAGCTGTGCAGCTATAACTGGCATAGTGTGCGCAGTACGCACTGGTGCTTCTATGTTTACAGGTGCGTTCGCAACTTCCATTGTTTTCCCCACCATCCTTACTGCTATAAGAATATGCATTAAACTTTTTTTTCATTTTTTTTTTCATTAGGAGGAGGCGAGACAAAAAAGCTGTTTGAACAGCTTGACGGGGCCCCGACCCCCTTTTCGTTGACAGCTTAGCGGAGAGAGCTTAGGTTACCCGTCCAATTTCAAAAGCATATTGCACACTACCACTTCATGCAATAACACAGAAAGTGAGGTTCTTTCACTTAAAGAAAAAAGAAAAAAAACGCATAAACAACAACAACAACACAGAAAAAGTACAAAATTCACAACTTGTGCTCACAAAACCATCTAATGTTAAGGTTTGCATGACATATGGGGTCAAAGTTTCCTTTAACTAGCTTATTTAACTGAACAGGCAATGTGTACCGTAAAGATTGTTGACCATAGTAAGCGTGTGGTGTCAGAACTATCCATCTCTCCGTGTGACGTGTTTGTCGAACATGGTTGTTTTGTCGCAGTTTAGCTAGCAAGGTTAGGACGTTTTCATTACACTGTACAAATCGTTTGTAGGTTACCAACAGCCTATAATTATACAAAGAGTACACTGAAAAAATATCATACTTCAAAAAAAGGTTTTTAGTGGGATGAAGAAAGTGAACGTTAGCTATGTAGCGAACAGCTCTTTTTTGTAATAGATTTAGCTTTGTCAAATTAGACACGCCCATCTTGCACCACAGAAGGCTGCAGTAAGAACACAACGAGAATACTAAGGAATTGTACAATAGAATCTTCACTTTTACAGGACAAATATGCCTCATTCGAGCAATAATACCAACAGCAGATGACGCTTTTGATTGTACATACTGAATGTGCTCGTTCCACGTTAAATGTTTTGAAAAAATCACTCCAAGGCTTTTTACAAAATCGGCAATTTCTATCAGTGTACCGCCTAAGTTTACTTATTGGAGCTACTTGTTTTCTTTTAGGGGAATACAAGACAACCTTAGTTTTTTTCGTGTTTATGCGGAGGTGGTTCGCGCCTGCCCAACTCTCTAAATCAAGCAGTATTTTATTGCTTTGTACCTCTAATTCTTTTTCCGATGTGCCTGTAGCAAAAACTGTAGTATCGTCGGCGTAAGACACAAAAGTTGCATTATTAGTACAGTTGACAATATCATTAATATAAATAGAGAACAAAAGTGGCCCTAGAACACTCCCTTGAGGTACACTAACTTTAACAGCTTGTATAAAAGATTTAAACCCGTTTACATCTACATATTGTGTTCTCTGTGCAAGATAGGTTTTAAACAAATTGTAGGCGATTCCCCTCACCCCATACATATATAATTTGGACAGAAGGATTGAGTGATTTATGAGGTCGAATACTTTTGAAAAGTCTATATAAATGCCTATTGCTAATTGTTTACGATTAAAAGCATCAATAATGGTATCTTTTTGCTTTAGAAGTGCAGTTTCAGTGGAACGGTGCTTTCTGAATCCATGTTGAAAATCACAGAGGAACTCATGCTTACTAAAATAAGACGTAACCCTAATATGTAATATTTTCTCTATACCTGAAAAGATTGGCAATATTGAAATAGGCCGATAATTATTAAGAACGTTTCTTTCTCCAGTCTTGAACACTGGTGCTACACATGCTGCTTGCATCGCCTTAGGGAACTCGCCAGTCAGTAATATCAAATTATATATGTGCGTAATAACTGGGCATATTAAATCTAAAACATACTTTATAGGTCTGATCTGAAACTTAAGAGTAAATAGCTCATTCTGCAAGCTTATAACACATTTAACTTGCGTTGGATTTTGCCGGACGCAGCCAATCGCACAGCTGCCCATAAATGCATTGTAGGTTCGTGTGGAAATGAGCCAGTGAGTCGCACGGCCATTCTCTTTTTTCCTAATTATATAGCTTATTTGTGTGAAGTTTGCTTTAAAAGTGGTGTCAGTGTTATTTTAACGAGGCAATCTTTTGAATGAACTAAACTTTTGCTTTAAAAGTGGTGCCGGTGTTATTTCAATGAGGCAATCTTTTGAATGAACCTTCTGAATGTGAATAAAATGCAAGTTGGATCGATTAGCAAGACAGCAGCTGCCCCACTGTCCCAATACCAGTAGTGCCCATTTGCCGACGTGCACTTAACACGCTGATAACTACGTTCTCAGTGCTGACCTCTGTTGCGCCACTGCTGCCCATATTGCAGCACCGCAACGCCAACTTGAAAGATTTTCAATATGCATTGCTGGAACTGAACTGAGTGAGTTACCAAAGACTAGTTCCTTCAAATTCAACGAGGTTGCATTTTGTCCCAGAGGGTTTCAGGAGACCAGTTTTAAGAATACAATTTTAGCAACAAAGTTAAAAGACGTGTTGTGAACAGTAGTTGGTCTATGAAAATACTGACAAGTGAAGTGTCCCCACCTCGCTCCTTCGCAGGCTCAATTGGAACAAAGGACTGTCCACTTAAAAGGTGCCCTCTGAATGACCAATTCAGTCTCCACTGGGTGGTTCTGTGACATGTCTGCCCACTTGCCGCTGATTATCTGTTTGTGCACCCTATGTTTTCTAGCAGGGTACTCCTATCAGTGGTTCATGTGCTGACATGGGACTTGTGGGATGCCTATGCCACTGCGGAGTCAGCAATTTCGTTGCCCACTGTGTCCAGCAACTTCTCAGCTTTTTAGTGTAGGCCAACTTTAATGCTTTAGGTGTGATAGTTTGGGCAATGTTCCAAGCTTTCCCCAAGTAAAGAGCAGAGAACACTTAAAGAACAGTAATAAGAATTCACTTCCGCGTTGTGGTTGCTTCGGCTGTAAAAATACTCACATTTCTATTCCCCGCTTTGGGGCGTTAAAATCCAAATTATACTCAGCGCATAACCCAGCGGAGGGAGACCGAGAGGCGTCAGTGTAAAAAGTGGCGTGCGGGTACTTTTGTTCAAGAACTGCAAAATAAGTTTTCTTGGCGAATTTCTTTTGTCAGTCCCCCTGAAAGACTCCCACACGGATGGCTAGCCGGTGCAGATTCATGGTGCAAGTGCAGTGCAACAAGGAAGGAAGGAGTCCTGTGCTAGTCCTATTTGCCCCAGAAACTCCCAAGGAGCAATGATGTCAGTCAGATCAGTTTTGCAAGGAACGCAACACCCAGCTTGCCCTTTCACTCGCACCCACAACCACACCACGACCATGATGCAAGTAGTGCTCAAGGCAACGCATAAAGTGCACTGCAATCATGGTGGATGTTTTCTTTTTTCGTTTGTATTGCTACGAGTAAATCAAACCAGGCAAACAACATATCATGAGAATCAGCCAGGCAGGATGGGTAAAAAATACAGGCATAGCAATGATGGGGCAAAGTTATTACTTCTTCAGGAATTACGTGGTTAAAACAGTGAGCTCTTGAGAACATGATAGTCAAAAAAACACACACGCCCTCGTATTTCAGAGCTGTCAGAGCCCAGTCAGCAAGAAGAAGTCAAAAGGTAACAACTGAAGATTCCTGGCAAATTTGAGAATCGCCTCGATGTGCACACCTCGCTCCGGCGTCCACCTTAGCCCAGCGTTTCTCACCTGCGCCGCACTTAGCACTCCAGCCATCCCCGTCGCCCACCAGTGTTAGCACTCCTGTTCCATCCTCCTGAGCCTCAACTGTACAACCGGGGGTATCACGGGACTCGCTCAGTCCCATCTCCATGGCAACTCTCTTGCGCAACAAGGTCACAACTGCTACCATCCCAGACCCTCCTCAATTGCACCACCACGTGGCAGCATCTGCCGCCATACCCTAACAAAGACCATGCTGTACGCACACTACACCAAACAGAACACTCATACATGCCAGGATAAGAGGGATTAAGGGACACTGGGCACAGTAGTTGGGCACCAGTGAACACACTGGTGGAACAAAACCGGCTGAAAGGCTCAGGCAAGTCTTGTTTCAGGAGGCCAAAAGCTGCTCACCGTTACACCACGCACGCAGGTGTGACTGCTTCTGTGAAAAGCCTGCCTTACAAAAGACATGCTCCTCCCTATGGTATCATCCGGTTGTGCTAAAACACACCCACATTCTGTACCCCAATACATAAATGCTTTCATGCCAGGAGGTCTGATGTGCTTCCGCACACCTCGTGCAATGTCTGAAATTTAGCAAACCACAGTCGTGCTTCTTGCTCCCGTGTTGCACCTCCTTTCAGAGGGGCACGAAGCAGCGACAACAATGGGCCACCACCTTGCACTGTTTCTCGTTACAGCCGAGGCGGGTATCAGGCACTGGCGGCTCTTCAAGGTGCAACAGGTCCTACATGCTTGGCAAAGGGACCGACACAGTAGTTTTACTGCTCATGCAGACTGAAAGGAACACGCCGGACTAAACACACTCTATGGAAAGAAATGAAGTGGACACCTTTTGCAGAGCACAAGCATGCAAATGAGCTTCATAAGAAGAACTGCGAGTTGGGCTTCGTTCCGTTGTCTTTCTTGTCCAAGTTTTCTTTTTGCGCTGTTTCCCATTATGAGCTTCATAATTCGCTTAGCGCCCAACCCTCGCATTCCATGGGCCGTAAACATTCATTGTTTATGTTTCATAGCTCCCACACAAAAAAAAACAACACGTTACAAAGGACAAGAAAACAAATTTTAGCAAGAGCTCGGCAATTCTGCTACAGTGGGCCAAGCCCCATCCATACAAACCTGTGCACTGTCGATTTCCGAGTAGACTCAACAGTAGCAGAATTAGATTCCCCTCCCGGTCAAAGTAGGGAACTTAATGCGAAGTCAAAATTCTTGTAAAGGTAATGCCACAAAAGGGGAATAGGTTTTAATTATGGAAGGCCACACCTGTACGAATACAGAGTGTCGGTTTCTTTTAAAAAGAACTTTGCTACATCACTGTCATGGTCGCCAGCACAGACGCAATGCTTGAAGAATTAAACATGCCTTTTATAAGTGCTCTGCAGCCTTGTAACTCTGTATTTCAAATGAAGCCCTTTCTTTTGCACGAGATGACACAAGGTCGAAAGATTTCAGTTGTCGACCTTTTAGCATTTACTTTCGTAAAGTGTTTGATTTAGTTTACATGAAAGTAAAAGGCTATCAATGGTGCATGTCCCTAGTGAAAGCACCAAGCAGCGGCAGATAGGAAACTTTTTTCACATTTTAGTGCATCATCTAGCTTTGGAAGCTAATTTTATCATTTGGTCATCGATGTGCAGCGAGAGGAAAGTCACTGGGAGGATATTCACAATGTTGCTTGCATGTAAAGACATAGTAAAACAGTTTGCGATTGATCACTGCCCGTGTGAAATTTATTCCCCTCAAAAAAGCACGCATGGTGATAGCTAAGGCGCTGGCTGACCAAAGCTGCTTTTCGATATCATACGAGCAAACAGCTTTGTAAACCTGGGCCTGCTATTTCACTTGCAATGCCAAGGATTGCTACTCCGGAAGTATTAAGATGCAAAAATAACTGCTGGACCGTCAGTTGATAGCAACGCAATACCAGAATTGCTCCCAATTTCATTAGCCTCGGCAAAATGTTAGTGGAAGTTCTGTGGAAACACGACGCTACCACGCGCACTGGGAGGCTGCTGTGTGCGGCCACCGGTACTGGCCGGTACTGGCCGCTGGTACCGTTTCATCACCCACGTCACATCCGGCCGCCCGGTAATGGCCACCTTTTTTCAGTCTCGGTTGCAAAAACCAGGCAATCTTGGCGAGCCGTTCGTGCCCCATGTGTTCATGTTTGAAATGCAGTATTTTGTAGTTAGCACTATTTTTATCTACCTACTATGAGATGACATTGTCGCAAATTTGAGTGCCAGCGGCCTTTAAGAAGCCACACCAATTAGCCATCACAGCTGCGATGCTTTCCAGTGCACTACGCCATCCTCTTTGCAGTGCAGGGCACACCAGCAAGAGAGGCCCAAGTCTGCCCTGCACAGAATTTTGGGGATGCCCAGCACAGAAATTTAGTCAACCTGCCAGGGAATGTACAAGTGGATGTTTCCAAAATTTTGTGCACCCAGGGTCTGACGTAAGGTCAGACATCGGGCATGTCAACTGCACAAAGCCCACTAGCAGACACCTGTTGGTGTATGCAGTCCGAACTAAGACTTCCTTCGTCCTAGCATGTGCCCCTGTTCTGGCCGCAACTGCAGCTGGCCAGGTCCAAAGAAAATTCCTCCACCACTCGTGCGGGTGTAGCAAACCTGTCTGGAATCCAGAGGCCAGCCTGAGAGCCAACAGGCACAGTTCCCTCTTTCTGGAACTGAGGCCCTTCCGTGCTCCCATTTCATGACAGCCCTGGAAACTACTGCCAGCAGGGCCCTCCACTGCCGCCTCTCCTTTGGGAGCCCAGCAGCCGCTCGTGGAAGACTGGCACGTGCTGGCTAGGCACAGCAGGAGAGGCGTCCCTGTTTCTCCAGCTAAAGCCACTCAGATGCCCCTAGCAATGGCAGGAAGTGCAAAGGCAAAACCTTTCGCAACCTAAACATTCCTTTTCAGCATGGTATGAAGTGTCGGTGAAAACACGCCTTAACCAGCCCTCACACAAATAGTGTCCAGCCTGGGTGCTGGCAGCCGACATAACCCAAGAAAATACAACCGAGGCTAAAAACGATTTGCGTGCTCATAAAAGACACTTCTGTGGCTCTTTCTTTAGCACAACAAAACATCAAGTTTCAGCTCTAATTATTTTGGGCAAACCTTCACATATATCGAGGGTTTAGTAATGTTCACTCTTTAACTCAAACAGCTTGCGTAGTCCAGCACTGTATCAACCACTAAGCTTTTAAATAGCTGCCTTTCCCCCCCATGTTGGATGCCATGTACAGGTGCCTTGAAAGTTACACAGACCATGCGATCATTGGTAAAACTAGGCAAAAAAAGCACCGTGGCAGTGTCATTTACAAGTTGATGAGCTGCAGGTAGGCAGAGTGCGTCGGCACATCCCGCTGGTTTATCTCATCCCATTCGGCACTGGCTCGAGAAACCATCCTTGCACGCCAAGGGCGTCTTCAATGCTTTATGCAAGAATTTGTTTGCCACTGTGAAGAAATCTCGGTCTTCGAGGCAATGCGCTTGCTGCTTCCTCCCCAATGCACCCCCTTTTATCTGCACGACTGCCGTGCCTTGCAATTCAATTTGTGGCGAGTCAGCTGCAAAATGTAGTATGGGATCAACTTGGCAAGTGTGGCCAAAATCATGCAAGGTTGAAGGGAATGAAAAAAAAAAAATTACAGGCAGGTATTTTGCTTGCTTTTACTATACAAAATGTAGGGTCTCAACAAAATTGAGCGAGTGAACCGATTGACCACCAATTACTTGAACACAAATTGGCACAGGGGGAAACAAACTCAAAGGGACACTGAGGGCCACCAGCAAGCTGGTTCCAAAAAGCAGTCTGCCCTTCCCATGGTGACTGGGCACCCACAGACGCCTTCGTTGCCAATCAGGAAGCGCAAGCGGCACAGAAGGCACATCGCTAAACAACTTCCACCACTTCCGGTGTAAAATGCACGGTATAGCCAGTAGTGGCGACGCCTGTCTTTTAATGTTTCCGCTATTTTCTACTTCATTTTAGAAAAGTGATGCACAATAGTGGTATATTCGTGTTCTCGGTGAACTAATCTATCTATCTAAAGCAACTTGTATTTTGCCTTCAGTGTTCCTTTAACCAAATTACCCTAGAAAAGTAGGTTGTCCCTGCTTGAGATGTATGCAATCGGTTGTTTTTTTCAAGCATGCAGACAGGAATGGATTACACGTGGTGGCAATGAAAAGAAAGCGTTATAACTAATTCATTCTATAAAATTCACACTCCTTTTTATGCCAAAGCAACAGTTCAGCACCGCATGAAGCTCTTGCTCATATTATTACATTAGACTTGAGCCAAGGCAGAGACGGGGTCAACGTACCTGGACCACTACGGGGCCCTCCCAAAGGCCACCTGCACTTGTGCTATGATTAACGCGAGCTCGACTGCCTCTTGGGCTGCTCCCGACGTTCTCAACGCCCTTGAGCATCCGCTCAAACAACCGCACAGCCCGTGCTTCCTTGAGCAAGGCTTTCACTGACCAAGCAGTGAGGATGAGGTAGAATGCAGCAGCTCCTACGACAATCTGTTTCTCCCCCATGTATTTTGTGTCGAAACAGCTGGTCTTCAATCTGTTTGCTTGCCAAGTTCCGTTGTACACCTATTTGTATTGTAAAAGCAAAACAGCAAATACCCACATGCAATTCTTTTTTATTTTCTCCATGCCAAGCACTACTCGACCACACTTGCCAAATTGATCCACGAGCACTTGCACCACATGGCGCAACAAACTCACCCCGGGGCGGGCACGCAGATTGAACGGCATCTCTGATAAAGCAGGAAGCGCCGCTGCCAAATACCACTCTTCCTTCGTGGCACACACAAACAAAGGCTTGCAAAAAGCACTGAAAGCAACCCTGACGGGCAGTGATAACAGCAGCACAATGTTGCCTGAGCTGGCAACAAGACAAGCATCCAAACATCGAGATGGGTGACCATGATGTGCGTCACAGATCCCACTGTGCGAGCCTTGGGATGATACTGAAGAAGAGCCGGCCACACCCGTCATGGCAGTTTTCGCCAGCAGCTGCAGAGCAAAGTGCTCAAAAGCAATCTGGGCCTGCTCAGAAGCCCAGCCACTGGGAGCTGAGAAGTAAGGAGGATTCACTTATGCCTTACATGCACCAAGTAGAACCCTTTCAGCCCTGGAATTTTTATTTTAAGTGGAAGTTTTTCTGCATATTTTCGTACAGTTCTGGACCTCAAAAGTGCAGAAGTGGGATACCCGCTCTGTCGTCAATGCCTGCTTCTGTGTGTGACCGCCCAGGGAAACGCATCAGTCCATCAGGCCCCCTTGAATGACCCGGGCTCAGAAAACCAGCACTTCTCAAGGCACTAGAGGATATGACGACACCAGGGCTGAAAGGGAGTGGTTTTTCGGGCCAATTTTTGCAGGGGGTGTGCACTCTGTAGAGCTCTGCAGTGCACTCTGCATGCGTTTAGTTATTTTCACCTCAAGGGTAGTGCCGCCAATTACCCTCAGTTGTGGCAGAACCGCAGCAGTGCAAGTGAGGCAACACAAGGTTTCTCTCATTTGCCTACCAGGAGAAGCCTCTTGCCCGACGCTGCAAACACGGCTGGGGGTGATGGACAGCGGATACATGGCCTGCCTAATTAAAATGGGGCAGCTTGACGGACTGCCTGCCCGCGTGCTCCCTCGCAACACTGACACACTGGCGCCTCGTTCAATTCCAAAGCACTCCACAATAGTGGAACCAACGTACCGTGCTCTGCAGCCACTTAATGCACGTATGCGTCACCACAGGCTACAGCTACTTTAAATGACAGTGTGTTAACACAGAACAATACTGCTCATTCCTGTACATGAAAAAACAAGGTCCCAAACTTTATATATCAACCTCTGCATGCACACGACGGGTTTATGAACAAAAAAAAACATACTTCAAACATGCCAACTATGCCCCCCCCCCCCCCTCCCCCGACAATCTCAAAAAAAAGCTGTTCATTCCTCCTTTTGGAGTGAAAACTGACAAGGAACGTCTTGTGCGCGGCTACATTTTACCTGCGCACTGACCGCGCGGATCTGCTTTACTAGCGATCGCTAGGACGACGAAAGCAATACTCGGTAGCTCAACACATAACGCTCCCAGAGTGAGTGCCGAACAAGCAGCCGACCACCGATAAGCCTTACCTGAACTCATGCACGAGGGCGCCCGTCTTGGATTTGGTAGTTGTGGCGAAACATATCCCATCGGTTTCGCAGGTGTGATTGGCCTCCGCACCGCATATGTCACAGTAACACTTGAGGCCTGGCGAAGGAGGAAAGTCGTCAGGACGCAGCTTTCTTTTGACGCTCATGCGCAACGGCATACAGGGCATGCACCAGACAGAATTCGGACCCGACAACAGCGGGGTCAGCGCTCGCAGTTTAGTCGTACCAGGAGAGCTTTAAACCTAACAAGCCCTCTCAGGCGGCTAGATAAAGCATACTCACGAGGGCCGCCCTCCATGACGTCGCCGTGCACGCGCACTGAACGCGCTTTTAGGATACTCGTGCCATCTACATGTGATTCCTCAGATGAACACCTCAAGCATCAAAGCAAAGAAAAAACACCGCAAATAACCGACACGGCTAACCGCTTCGAGCAGTTTTCAGCAATCGCATCGATTGCACAGTGACGATACGTGCAGCGATGCGGCTACCGCCACGGCGCTGAGTACGGGCCGACAGTGCCCGCTTCTTTAGAGCCATAAAGTTTCATGCTAGAAGAAAACTATGTTTAAACCACGGT
Source organism: Haemaphysalis longicornis (assembly GCF_048455015.1). Taxonomy (NCBI): domain Eukaryota; kingdom Metazoa; phylum Arthropoda; class Arachnida; order Ixodida; family Ixodidae; genus Haemaphysalis; species Haemaphysalis longicornis. The sequence goes on along the minus strand of NW_027526203.1, from coordinate 472,855,508 downwards.
GTAAAAAATAGTTAGGTGTTGACACTGTGCGCGACGGCGCGACCAAATCTCTTTCGCCACTCTATGCGCTTCTTTGAAACGCCGCCAGAGTGCGCCCCGCCACAGAAGTTTGAAGCGACGGCTAGGGTGCAAAAACCAGTGCCCACCCGATACAAAGGGGATAGCCACACCATCATCATCATCATCGTCATCATCATCATCATCACTTACCTATCATAGACAATTATGTCTGGGAAGGTTGCAACAGGACCACAGGAATGAAGAAAGGGGGAGGTGTTGGCATGCTCATTAAACAAGGGACCGACTGGCAGAGAGTGCATGAAAATTGTAAAGAGCATTTATGGGTTAGAGGCACCATAGAGGGGAAAAATACATGGTTAGGAGTGGTGTATCTGTGGACCGGAAGTAGTGCTAGGGAGGAAAATTAGGAAATGGTAAACTGTTTGAGAAGAGATATAAACGAGTTCAAAGATTCGGGAGAAATAATCTTAGTTGGAGATATGAATGCCCATATAGAAGGTTTGGATGGATACACAGACCACAACGGTTCTTTAGTGATAGATCTATGCCAGGAAAACCGGCTTGTAATTGGCGGTGAGATCTTTGAGTGGCGCCCCCTGGCTCTGACGTCGGCTTAGGGATTCGCGCCGCTGTCGTCTGCTACACTCCGCTTAGGGGCAACAGTGCCTGGGCTAGAAATCACCCGCTTCGTTGCTGTAGTGCGTTAAAAAGCGTATTTCTAGCGACTCAGTAATTTTGCCACCTTCTGACGCATCTGAATAATTTGAAGCTGTATCCCCCACAAGTTTGCAACACACGAAGAGATAGAGAACAACTTTCTTCAGAGTATCGGTCAGAAGATCGTGTGTAACTCGTCCTTTCTTGCTTATTCGCGAGGATCAGCGATCAGAGCTTCTCGATAAGTATTCAAAATGCGTAGGCTTCCCTGCAGTATTTTTGAGATGCTCCTATGAGACTCAACAGTCTAATACTACGTACCAAGCAGCGGCCTCTACACGCTCATCGCACAGCAGGAAATAAAGCGGCTTTCTTCTGTTTCTTTCGTTGTTGTCTTGTATCAGATTAATGTTTCTTGCTTTTTTTTTTCTGCCCAACGCATTATTTTTCTGCGCCGTCACCAACTTCTTATTAGGAGGTTTCGGAATGTTTGGGAGCCTCACAAAGGTCGTGTGGATATTTCCTTCATTTTGTATGGCATACATTCCCTTCTTCACAAATTGGCTTTCATTACGGCTGCGTGCAAGAAGGTTCACATCCGCAGCGTGCTTTGTTTATTCACATGCAAATACAATGAGAAAGTTTGGGCTACGCCACCGCGATCGCGCCCTAAACAACGTGGTCCACAGTACTCGAAGGCGGATTTTGTGCTCCGAATTTCTATCGTAATTATATCGTTATCATAACAAACTGACTCTCAACTCGAACAATGATGACATGATTACGGTGTTGAAGGCATGATATACTCGCTAACTAACGTAATAAATAGTATACCTGCATATACTACAAGACTCGAAACCGAAGAATTCCAAGTAGCTCTTTATTGCTTTTCAACCCTTCCAGGCGCGAAGAACATATCTTATTCTACTCGGGATGGCGTTCTATGATTTGAAGAAAATTACTTTTACTCTCTTGTCCTGGACTGCGGACCCGGCCCACTAACCAGGTCGATGTAATTGTTAAACAAAGTTTTCCCCTCCTCCCCTCCTCCGCTTACTCCTCCTCCTCCTCTTGAGTGCAGTTTTCCTATAACGCATATCCGAATATCGGGAAGATGTGGCTGTGCAAAATGTTCCGAAATATCCCTCCAGGTCTTAACAAACATATATGTGTTACTATAAATTTAACGAAGACGTGACTCGTTTTGCTCAATAAACCTCCATACTGGTTAGATGCCTGGTATAGAATCAGCACGCGCGTATATACACACTGGGTTATTTGGAACTCAACCTACAGTTTTTGCAGTCTATAGTGCATGTCGGCAAGCTTTCATGCCTTGACAACGTAAGGTGATGTGACAAAACGCGTTCGAGCGTTCGGCAAGGTTGCAAAAACTGTTTTACCTTACATATGATTACAGGGAATCGTGATGCCTTCTGCCTAAGCCGACAGCCCCGAAGGCCTAGAATTTGTTTTGGTCCTCCATTTTCGCTGTTGTCGGTTATTAGCAGCTGACTGTTCCTTTTGTTCGAATGCTTACATGAGAAGCTGACACCTAGCTCCGACTCTTCGCGCTCCGCACAGGACCGGCTTCGCAAGGAATGGGGTGGCGCCGGCAATGTTTCTCCCGTAGCGGTATCCAAAACTATACTTTAATTGACACCATGAGCTAGTGTATGCGATTTTAAGCCTATTATTACGATAAAAAGTTACCCACACGCAAAAGTCTGGTGCGGACAAGCATCAGACGTTGACCGAGCGCAAAGAAACAGCAGGGAGAGTGATCCTGAGTGAAGCAGACGACAAATGCGAGAATCCCTAAGCTGACGCCACGGAGGCGCGCTTCGCAGCGCCGCCTGTGTTCGCGCTCACCGCCAATAGTAAACACGGAAAGCAAGTGTGACGGACAAATAACGTGGGAAAGCGGTAACAGACAGTCCAGCATAGACTACAGTTTAGTATCCGAGACAGTATACGGAAGGCTGCGGGAAATGAGGATAGATGAAAATGGAACAGACAGCTTAGGAAGCGACCACAAGCGGTTTAGCTTGCACTTTGGAGGCGCAACCCGGACAAATGCAGAAATAGGTACAATAGGAGGAAATAATTTGAATAATGAGCAGTTAAAGATCATCGCTGATAGATTGGAAGATGAAATCAATAAATACCCAGACAAAAATTGGGATTACGACGAAATGATTGCGTTCATAAAGGGTAAGATGAAGGAAGCAAAGCAACGAAACCGATGGAAAGGGAAGAGAAAGCCGAGAAGCTGGTGGAATAAGGAAATAAAGGAGGATATTGACTAGCGAAGAAAGGCGTCGAGAGAACATGGACAAGCAAAAAGAACTGGTATGGAACCGGATGTAGTGAAGGAAAAATGGTATATCTACAAGGGAAGAAATCTAGAAGTGCAGAAAATGGTGCAAGCAAAGATCGAGCATAAAAGCGAACAATGGATGGCAGAAATACGGAAGAAGGACAAAAGCGCATCCAAGAAGTCTTGGAACCATGTAAAATCAATAAGCTCAAAAAACGATAACCAGCAAAAATTCCTGATTGATGAGGAGGGGGAACATTTAGAAGGAGAGCACGCGTTGGCTCATATTCATCGAGTGATTAGTGAGAAGTTTAGGACAATAGTGGTAGGGAAACCTGCACCGATAACATCACCGCCACAAAAGACTGCGGAAAGGGAAATAAGTTTGAGCAACCTTGATTGGAAAAAAGCAGAGCAAAAGGTTTCCCCCCAGACAGCAGTGGGCCCGGACGGAATACCAATGCAACTGATAAACCTACTTGGACCTAAAAGTAAGGAATCGTTTATGAGGGCAATAGATAAGGTGATAGAAACCAAACAAATACCAGAGGACTGGTTAGAAAGTAGGATGAATTTAATATATAAGGGCAGAGGAGACAAAGCCAGTATTGATTCATACAGACCACTCACAGTAACGTCAGTGGTGTATAGATTCGTAATGCAGGCGATAAAATCAGAAATGCAAGCATGGATGGAAGAAAATGAAATACTTGGGGAACTGCAGAATGGATTTAGACAAGACAGGCGACTGGATGACAATCTGTTCGTGATAACGCAATGCATTGAAATTGCGAAAGCACAGAATAGACCACTATGGATTACGTTCTTGGACATTAAAGGGGCATATGACAACGTAAACAGAGAACGGCTGTGGAGAATGCTGAAACTCCAGGGATTAGATGACGAGTTAGTACAGTTCCTTATAACAATCTATAAAGACAATAGAGTGCACCTGACTTGGGAAGGACAGAAATGCGCCCAGCAGGTAAACATCCATCGGGGACTGAAACAGGGATGCCCTTTGAGCCCAATACTGTTCATGCTTTACATGGCAGGGTTAGAAAAGAAACTGGAAGAAAGTCAAGTAGGGTTTAGCGTAACCCATATGCTGCAAGGCGAAGTGGTACAACAGCATATTCCGGGAATGTTATACGCAGACGACATTGTTCTTTTAGCTGATAACCAAACCGATATGCAGCGGCTAATAAATATTTGCGGCCAGGAAGCCACTGACCTCGGGTTAAATTTCAGTGCAGAAAAATCAGGAATAATGGTTTTCAATGGCGCTACCACCGACGTAGTGTCTATTCAGCAGGGCGAATTACCTAGAGTGAAGGAATATAAATATTTGGGAGTGTGGATAAACGAAGGGGATAACTACTTAAGTACTCACGAGGAGCAACTTAAGGTTAAGGGAAAGCGAAATGCAGCTATAATGAAGCATAGAGCTCTGCGGGGGTATAACAAATATGAAGTAGTAAGAGGAATGTGGAAAGGAGTAATGGTTCCAGGTCTCACGTTTGCGAATGCTGTACTCTGCTTAAAATCAGACGTTCTATTAGGCCTTGAAGTAAACCAGAGAACGGTAGGACGTTTGGCCTTAGGCGCGCATGGAAAAACAACTAACGAAGCAGTTCTGGGAGATATGGGCTGGGCGTCGTTTGAAGTTAGAGAAGCTCAGAGTAAAATATGCTTTGAGATGAGGTTGAGGGCAATGGATCAACGAAGGTGGGCAGCTAAGGTTTTTAGGTACCTATACTTGAAAAGCGTGGACACGCAGTGGTTAAGAAAGACTAGAAGGCTAACGATGAAATACGGAAAGAACAGTGGGGAATCCAAAACAGCCAAGGTAACCAAAAAAGAGGCAAGGCAGATTGAAACGAATAAATGGGGGTAAAAATGGAAGCTAAAACGTCGTTAGAGATGTACAGGGCTGAGAAAATGAACATCAGAAAGGAAAATTTCTACGATAATTCCCAGGGCAGTGCTTTGCTTTTTGAGGCTAGAGCAGGTTGCCTGCGAACTAAGAGTTTTGTGAGGAAGTATTCACAAAATGATGGGATATGTGTGGTCTGCGGAAAAGAAACAGAAACTATGCGGCACATAGTGTTAGAATGTGAGGGTATCCATCCAAATCTACGTGAAGGGAATATTGGGCTTTCAGAAGCCCTAGGATTTAAGGGTATCAGAGAGGAAGTTAACTTCAAGGCTGTCGAGGGGACGAAAAGAAGATTAGAATGCTGGTGGACGAAAAGCAGAGAGGGGAATATTGCCTAGTACCACCTGTAACAGGGAAAAGAAAGTATTTCGGGCGTAATAAGCTTTAGTGACTGCCCTAAGCAGCGCTAGTATTAAACCAAGAGTGTAAAACATGGTTATATTGCCGCGAACCATACATTGGGTTTGTTTATTTGTGTTTTGCTTTTACCGCCCGGCTGCGCCGGTCTGTGTTATCTCTGCGCCAAGGGAAGCGCGTGTTCCATTCTTTCTTTCTGTGCCGCATGTGTTATCTGTTGTGATAGGGAGAGCATTCCGATCTAACGTGAACAGCCCAGAATAATCTTCTTGGATCTACTATGTTCTCGATGCGAATCGACGTTTCGAGAACCACGCGCGCCAAAAGATAAAAAGCCTGCAGTGCGGACGCCGGGGCATTCGATTCGACGACACTCGCCTGTGCAAGTCACTTTGTTGACCGCTGCTTCGCCGCCTCTGTATTCTTTTGAGTTGTTAGGGGAGCACAAGTTCGCTCCAATAAACGTGTTTCTCATTCAACACCACTGCATCGTCCTTGTCTTCGTGACATCTGGTGGAGGTGCGGGGTACGCACCCTTCATGCCCACTACAACCTCGAAAAGCCGCCAAGCCAGTCCAACAAGAGCCAGCCCCCGCCTGCAAGATTTACCGCCCGAGTTCGGTCTTCTGCCAGAAGGGCCCAAGAGAAGGAACGCTGCAACCAACACCATGGTGCAAGAAACAACGTCGCCAATCATCCTGCAGCAGCCCCGAGAACCGCCATCGTTCCGGGGAGCCCCCGCTGAAGACCCCGAAGAATGGTTGGAGAAGTTGGAGCGCGTCCGCATCTTCAACAGGTGGGACGATGAAGAAACGTTCCGGCATGTCTTCTTTTACTTAGAAGATGCTGCTCGAACTTGGTTCGAGAACCATGAGAGCTCTTTGACCGACTGGACTCAATTCAAGAGGGAGTTCCTTAAGACCTTCACTACCGTGGTGAGAAAAGAGCGAGCTGCGCTTTTGCTTGAAACTCGAACGCAGCACCCCAACGAAGGAGTCGTGATTTTCGTTGAGGAGATGAAGCGACTTTTTCGTCGTGCGGACCCTGAAATGACCGAGGAAAAGAAGCTCAGGTTTCTAATGCGAGGAGTGAAGCAAGAGCTTTTTGCTTGTCTAGTCCGTAACCCTCCGAAGACAGTGGCCGAATTCGCGTCTGAGGCGGCCGCGATGGAGAAGACGCTAGAAATTCGAACCAGGCAGTACGACCGCCCTGTCAACGCGCTGTTCTCGGAGACCATCGGTGCTGCAAATGGAAGCTCCGATACATTGCGAGAGACCATCCGAGCAGTGGTCAGGGAGGAGCTTCGGAAGCTTTTTCCAACGACGCCGCAACCTCAAGTGGCTTCCCTGACCGACGTAATCCGAGAAGAAGTCCAAAACGCACTGGGAACTTCTACGCCGTCGGAAGCACCCCGCGAACCGCAAGCCATGACCTACTCCTCGGCTGTTCGTCAACCCCGCCCTGCTCCAACCCGTCGTCAAGAGGCTGAGCCATACCGCCGTCCAACGCCGCCCGCCCGACGCCCTGTAGACCAATACCAGACGCCAAGGAAGACCGACGTGTGGCGAACGCCCGATAATCGCCCGCTGTGCTACCACTGCGGAGAGGCCGACCACATCTACCGTCGCTGTCCCTACAAGAGGCTCGGTTTGCGAGGGTTCTCCGTCGACGCCCCACGCCCCCGATACGGCCAGCGCCCTGCTGAGATCGAAGAATACCTCTCCAACACCAACCGAGGACCAGCCCGCTTCAACCGTTCACCGTCGCCCTACCCGTCTCAGTCACCAAACCGCCGCAGCACTGCTGACTTCTCACGTGGAAGGTCCCCCAGCCCACGCGGGGGAAACTAAAAGCAGCAACTTCGGGAGGTAAAGTTGCACAACGGCGGAAAAATGAAAACCCTCCAACGACGCAGCGACTCGCTGAAGACCATCATTCACGACATGCCCTCATCCCGACGACCCGACCTAGCCCTAACGAGACTCCTGAACACGACGACAGCTACACGGCGCGACGCGTACCCGACCTGACCAAGACGTCCGTTGAGAAGACGACGACAACGACGATGCACAGTGCCCGACCATCAACACGTACAAGCAGAGATACGACGCCCCGACGAACCCGCAACTCGAGGACGACTGCATCTGACGTCAAGGTGTCCGTCGACGGCTTTGACGTAGTCGCCCTCGTAGACACGGGAGCTGACTATTCGGTAATGAGCGGACCATTTGCGTCTAAACTGAAGAAAGTTATGACCAGATGGGACGGTCCGCACATACGCACAGCAGGAGGCCACCTCGTGACGCCAAGTGGAACGTGCACATCGCGCGTCACCATAGACGGCACAACGTACCCTGCGGCGTTCGTCGTTCTGCCTAACTGCTCCCGCGACGTGATTCTCGGAATGGACTTTTTGACGGACAACGGCGCAATAATTGATCTGCAGACCAAGTCGATAACATTTTCCTCCAATCACTCCACGACGCCGCAGCCGAACCCCGATCACCGTGCTGCTGTCAGGATCGCCGACGATCACATCACCCTGCCACCCCGCGCAAGCTTGATGATCGCCGTCTACTGTGAGGATGCTGCTTCTGACATCGACGCTATCGTAGAGAGTGATCGAAGGTTGCTTCTCGACCGCGGTGTCTCCGTCGCAAGAGGCATTGCGCACTTTAAGCAACGCCAATCTCACGTTTTGGTCACTAATTTCACCGAAGAGTACCAGCATTTAAACAAGGGAGCTGCAATTGCGTTCCTCGAAGAAACGCAAGAAGCAAGTGATGTGATCGCAGTCGCCGACTTTGAACGCACACCGGTAGAAACATTCAAGCTCCCGCAGCCATTCGACGTGAATCCGGCGCTACCGCAAGAACAACGGAAAACATTATTGGCTTTGCTGCGTCGCTATAGCGAATGTTTTTCGTCGAGCGCAAAACTACGTCAGACCCCTCTAGCGAAGCACCGAATAATAACCGAAGATGGAGCCCGACCTACCCGACAGTCACCGTACCGCGTCTCTTCACACGAACGGGAAGCCATCCGGACTCAAGTCGACGACATGCTGAGCGATGACATTATACAGCCATCGAAAAGCCCCTGGGCTGCGCCCGTCGTACTCGTAAAGAAAAAAGACGGCACATTAAGGTTTTGCGTTGACTACCGGCGACTAAACAAAATCACGAAAAAGGACGTGTACCCCCTCCCCCGAATCGACGACGCCCTCGACCACCTCTGCCACGCGAAGTACTTCTCATCGATGGACCTGAAGACCGGCTACTGGCAAATTGAAGTGGACGAGAGAGACCGAGAGAAGACTGCATTTATAACCCCAGACGGCCTATACGAGTTCAAGGTGATGCCGTTTGGGCTGTGCACAGCACCAGCGACGTTTCAAAGAGTCATGGACACTGTGCTAGCTGGCCTTAAGTGGCACACCTGCCTCGTATACCTCGACGACGTAGTGGTATTCGCCCGGACTTTCGACGAACACCTTGCAAGGTTGGAGTCTGTACTCGAGGCCATTCGTACGTCGGGGTTGACGCTGAAGCCTGAAAAGTGCCGTTTCGCATACGGGGAACTCAAGTTCTTGGGCCACGTCGTCAACGCCGCGGGAGTCCTACCTGACCCGGCAAAAACTTCAGCCATTGCGAACTTCCCAAGGCCAAAAGACAAGAAGGGCGTGCGGAGATTTCTCGGGCTGTGCGCATACTACCGGCGCTTCGTCGCAAACTTCGCACGCATTGCAGAGCCACTCACGCGCTTGACGAAAGATAGCACCCCTTTCAGCTGGGAAAACGACCAAGAAAAAGCATTCGGCGAGCTGCAAAAACGCCTGCAAAGCCCGCCCGTGCTCGCTCATTTCGACGGAAATGCCGAAACGGAAATGCATACGGACGCCAGTGATATAGGCTTGGGTGCCGTCCTTGTCCAAAAGCAAAGCGGCTGCGAAAGGGTAATCGCCTATGCTAGCCGTGGTCTGTCGAAGGAGGAGAAAAACTATTCTGCCTCTGAGAAAGAGTGCCTGGCTATTATATGGGCGATTTCAAAATTTCGCCCATACGTGTATGGAAGGCCATTCAAGGTTGTAACAGACCACCATGCGCTGTGTTGGCTCGCCAATTTGAAGGACCCCTCTGGCCGTCTTGGGCGGTGGAGCTTGCGCCTGCAGGAGTTCGACGTTACAGTCGTTTATAAATCCGGCAGGAAACACTCCGACGCCGACTGCCTGTCCCGCGCCCCCGTCGACCCACCACCACAAGACTCTGATGAAGACAGCGCGTTCTTCGGGATCGTGACGGAGAGCGACCTAGCCGCCCAGCAGCGTGCCGACCCCGACTTACGCGTCATAATCGAGTACCTCGAGGGATGCAACGTTGCCGTTTCTAGGACCTTCAAACGCAGTTTACCAGCATTCAGCCTGAGAAACTCCGTCCTTGTGAAGAAGAATTTCAGCCCCGGAACAAGAGCGAATTACCTTCTCGTCATCCCCGCGGACCTTCGTGACGAAATTTTGGAAGCGTGCCACGACGACCCGTCTTCCGGACATCTGGGCACAGCCCGCACTATCGGAAAAATCAAGGCGAGGTACTACTGGCCCGGCCTTACCTCTGACGTCACCCACTACGTCCGGAGCTGCCGTGACTGCCAGCGACGAAAAACGCCGCCGACAAGACCCGCCGGACTTCTGCAACCGATCGCCGTCCCATCGAGACCATTTCAACAGATTGGAATGGACCTTTTAGGCCCGTTCCCTACGTCACGATCACAGAACAAGTGGATTGTCGTAGCGACAGACTACATGACGCGCTACGCAGAGACCGCCGCTCTTCCGAGGGGGACTGCACAAGAAGTGGCGAAGTTCTTTATAAGCCAGGTTGTGCTGCGACATGGAGCCCCGGAAGTCCTAATCACAGACCGCGGAACGGCATTTACTGCGGAGCTGATGCAAGGAGTATTACGCTACAGCAACACGGATCACCGAAGAACGACGGCGTACCACCCCCAAACGAACGGACTAACAGAACGTCTGAACAAGACAATCGCAGATATGCTGTCAATGTACGTTGACGTTGAACATAAGACTTGGGACGAAGTGCTCCCGTATGTCACGTTTGCGTACAACACGGCTATCCAGGAGACGACACAGCTGACGCCGTTCGAGCTTGTCTACGGTAGAAGGCCGACTACGATGCTCGACGCCATGCTTCCGCACGTAGAAGACGACGACCTCAACGCCGACGTCCACGGATATCTTCAACGTGCGGAGGAGGCCCGCCAGCTCGCTCGAGTTCGTATAACGGACCAGCAGCTGGTGGATGCGGGCCGCTACAACCTCCGACGCCGAGACGCCGAGTACCAACCAGGGGATCGTGTGTGGGTTTGGACTCCCATCCGACGACGCGGACTCAGTGAGAAGCTCCTGCGAAGGTATTTCGGACCCTACCAGATTCTACGACGTGTTGGCCAACTTACCTACGAAGTGATCCCCGATGGTGACTCCGGCACATCACGACGACGCACGCGGCCTGAAGTCGTCCACGTGGTTCGCCTAAAACGTTTCTACGGACGATGACGAACTTTTATTTTCATTTGTTCGGACTGTCGCTTATGTTAGCATCGGGTCGATGCACTCTTAGAGGGGGGGGTAATGCCGCGAACCATACATTGGGTTTGTTTATTTGTGTTTTGCTTTTACCGCCCGGCTGCGCCGGTCTGTGTTATCTCTGCGCCAAGGGAAGCGCGTGTTCCATTCTTTCTTTCTGTGCCGCATGTGTTATCTGTTGTGATAGGGAGAGCATTCCGATCTAACGTGAACAGCCCAGAATAATCTTCTTGGATCTACTATGTTCTCGATGCGAATCGACGTTTCGAGAACCACGCGCGCCAAAAGATAAAAAGCCTGCAGTGCGGACGCCGGGGCATTCGATTCGACGACACTCGCCTGTGCAAGTCACTTTGTTGACCGCTGCTTCGCCGCCTCTGTATTCTTTTGAGTTGTTAGGGGAGCACAAGTTCGCTCCAATAAACGTGTTTCTCATTCAACACCACTGCATCGTCCTTGTCTTCGTGACAATATTAGTCTTTTTTGGTAAGATGACATGTCATCACAACGCTTCAAAGGGGAAACCAATAGGAATCATCATCATCAGCGAAGGGGAACCTCAATCTGAAGGCCATAGAGGTGACGAAGAGGCGACTGGAGTGGTGGTGGAGGAAAAGTAGGGAAGGGATGGGTACGCACGCAGGCGGAGTAATCATGCGGACGAGAATTTAGAACAGCGAGGGGAGAAAAAAGGGGGGTGGGGGCGATGAGTTTAAAACAGAAAAGAGGGAGAGATGGGAGGGAGGAAGCAAATCTATAGGTTAGCTGGGAGTAGGGCAAGTAAACGTAATAAAACAGGCAAGTCGGTTGCTGACAACCGACGCCCCGATTCAAAGGGAAAGCCACTAATCATCATCATCATCAGGTTAAGGTCCCGTGACGGTATTTTAGGAAAGTAACGGTATTTTAGGGGAACTGCAAAATGGATTTAGGCCGGGTCGACGCTTAGAAGGCAATATTTTCGTAATAACCCAGACCATCGAAATATCGGCAGCACAGGGCAGACCAACATGGATGCAACATGGCTACTGTTTCTGGACATAAAGGGAGCCTACGACAACGTAGATAGGGGATTGCTGTGGCATATACTGGAAGAAGGGGGGATTGGGTCAGAATTTGTGGGGCTGCTAAGGGCAATATATGAGGATAACAAGGCGCATATTACATGGGAAGGGCGTACAGGCACAGAGCCCGTGTACATTCGAAGAGGTTTAAAACAGGGGTGCCCCCTTTCGTCATTGCTGTTCACACTTTGCATTAGAGGAATGGAAAGACGATTGGAGGAGAGTGGATTAGGCTTTGACTTGTCGTACCGAAGCAATGGAGCAACGGATTCCGGGATTGACGAACATCAATCCTGGAATCAATCCCGTACATCAATCCCAGGCTTCCATTCTTGCGCCAAATGCGCCAATTTGAGCCAAGGCAAATTCTCTGCTCCAAACTGACATAAACACAAAATATTGCGCCAGCGCGCTCCAAAATGACTGCCTGCATTTTTTTGTCAGTTGTTACCGTAGGCGTTGCTCTTCGGCGCCATTTGTTGCATTTGTCACATGTAGGTATCACTCCGTACACGTGCGGCTGAGTATCGCGTTAGGCCGGGTTCAGACTATTGTCGCAACAGTCGTAATATCTTTAAATAATGACGTCATTTCACGTCTCGGCCAACTGAACTGCATGAAACGCCGTTATTTTACGTCCATAGCGCACGATATGGCGCATTGGCGGAACGGTTGCCCTGGGCGCTCCCTGTGACGCAGCTACTCAGTTCACGTGCGGTTGACATGTGTATTGTTGGAGGAACTGTTTGTGTAGCATAATTGCGGCCTCCTTACCTTGCGGTTGGACCCGGACAGCGGTCTGCGTGCACAGATGCAATAGGCCTCCTGCGCTGCCCAGGGGGCGCTGCGCAAGCGGCTTCCGGGCAGTACTTCCGGGTAGTACAAAGCTGCGTGGGTCCCATAGGATCCCGTGTTGACAGAAGCAAAATGAGCTCGACGCTCCCGATTATTTTGCGACGTAGTCACCAGCTCATCTCCGACGCGTCCGATCTATTTCAGCGATCAACTTGGCATTAGGGGAAAAAGCTTTGCAGCGCTAAACACGATTACAGCGCCGACGAAAGTGCCGGGACCGTGACGGCGTCTGCTACTCGCAGGTTCAGCGATCGATGGTCGTACGAAGTGAAATTTTAAGTGAAATTTCTAGTTCAAACTAATACTCTAGGTGACAAAGACTTCTCAAAAACAGCCGATCAAAAAAGAAGAGTGACGCAATCGGCGATGATCGCGCTTTAAAAAGCCAGCGAGTCCTGCGGACCGCAGGGCTCGCCTGCTGCGGTGCGCCGCTCTTTTGCGTACCTGCACACTATGCGTGCGCTTTCATTAAACAGTGCTCGTTTGCGTCGCCGTTACGAATACATGGTGCAGCGTTAGCTTGCCGTTTTGTTGCGTGTCTCAGTGACAAATTGCCGCGACCGTCAGAAGCGTGAAATCTGTGTCGCGATTCCGAAATTAGTGGCTGTAAAAAAAAGTGGTCGGGCGAACTAAGAGACCGCTCGCTTTCCTTGTTTGCTCTCACTTTACTTAATTATGCTCTTGCAGCATACATTCCCAGTTCACACTTAATAGCCTAGAATGAGGGTCAGCAACGGCCGAGTTCCATGCAGCCGACACGGCGGAGGGCTGGAGGGGGGGGGGGGGGGGGGGGGGAGGTGGAGGAGGAGGGGGCTTTGAATGCAAAGAGAAAAAAATCAGCGAATTTATAATAACATTTGACAATATTCTGGCGAGTGTGAACATCGGGGGATGGGGGCAATTCAACTGGAGGACGCCAATTCTCTGTTCTTGTCTCGCTGTCTAACTCCATTTGAAGCCAAAACTGCCGTGCCGGCGTTCAGATTCGACGACCCCTGCACTAGAAAACCAACACAGTCAGGGATGATCGTATCTAAATATTCGGGGCCCCGCGCCGTGTATGCGGCTGTGTTATGTTATGCTGTGCGTGTGATTTGGTGCGTGTTTTGCGTCCTTTAATAGCGCTTAATTTGTTTATTTAATTGGCGCTATTGCCCCACCTACTCGCTAGTATACATGTACCCTGCCGTTCGTAAATCGTGCGGCGTAAAACGTTACGCAAGAATCATTTAGTTTGCGAAAATACGAAACAAAATTTCCACTCGTTTCAAAGGCGGGTGCCAGCAGTGCCAGGCCAGCAGTGTCAGCTGAGTCGGCTGCGCAATTCTTGCGTTCGCTTAAAGCTCAGTTACCTCAGGATGTAAGATGAGCAGCGTTCCGTGTTTATGCTACTCGTGAACTTTCCTTTGTCGACCGCACGCAAGAAGAAAAAAACTGTAACTGTCGTCAAACAGTTAAACCACCGACCTAACGATACTGTCCCACGCCGCGACCACCGCAACAGCTCGCTCAAAAGAAAGCCGACAAATCGGCTTTTTTTAGCGGATATTATTTTGTTTAGCCTCTGCAGCTACTTAAAGGTCTATTTCATACAGTATGCAGTCATTTAAACACGCCGCAAAGCGCCACAACCAACTTTCACTCTGGCTTGTAATTGAAAACACATTGAGGGCGGCGAGGGTCGTCTGCTTTTGTACTACCCAGAGGCGTCGGCCGCTAGGGGCGCTGCATGTCGCCAAAACTCCAGCGCAGGAGGCCTATGAAGAAAGTAAGCCTTTGTGAATTATATGTTCGCAACCATAGTGCGAAAGCTTATATGCTGTCAAGCGCGAAGTCATTTCGAGTGCACCTGTCACAATTAAGGCACGTACGTGCGAATGACACTCACCAAAAACGCGCACTCATATGTATAGCGACTTCGTGCGCATTTCCTGTAGTCCCGCCCGTCGAGTACGTAGCCTAGTCAATGACTGTAGCCTAGTCAAGTCTGGTGTGACTAGGAGGAACATGGATTGAATGCGGCCAGGTGCTACTTAATTTCTGAGGCTGATTCTAGCCTTGCCGAGAACATGGCCAAGCTGGCAGCTGTCAATGAAGAATTGCAGAAGCTCTAGAATGCGGTGCAGTGGGGTCATCAGTTTCATTTCAAATAAACAAGTAGTGATCATCTTAAATGTGACTGTGTTCAGTGTCCTAATTTTAGACATTTACTAGTTTTTCTTTGGCAGCATTTCATTCTCGATGCAACGCATTTTTACTTGCGCTTTCCCCTCCCAAAAAAACCCTCCTATATGTCTCTACAATTCATAATTTATTGCCCCAAAGTGCTCCAAAACTTGTATTTGGCTGCTCCAAAAGTGATCAAAAACCTAAACATTTGTGCTCCAAAAATTGCTCCAAATTGCAATTAGTCAGTAGCACCCCTGTGTACGCGGACGACGTGTTGCTGACAGATAATGCGGAACGCCTTCAAAAACTGGCCGACATTTGTGGTGATGAGGCAACGTACCTAGGCCTACATTTTAACCCACAGAAATCTAGTCATGCATGGTGTTCAACGAGGAAGCTCATACAGCACCAATAAGAATTCAACGGGAAGCCATACCATTAGTAAATAAGTACAAATACTTGGGGATCTGGCTTAATGAAGGAAAAGGCTACCTGAATGCCCATGAATTAAAGGGACCCAGAAAAGCTTTGTGAAGGTGGCAATCAAATGCATTCAGGTCGTAGAACACATAACGGGATGATTTTTGAGCCAAATGTGAGCCTTATACGTTTTACGGATAATTAGTAAACAATTTTTGAAGATCGTCTTTCTCAGCCGGTGAGCGCGCCGCCGCAACGAGCCGACCGCGGCTGACGCAACGCCGACCGCGGCTGACGCAACGGCGATCGCGGCTGACGCAACGGCGAGGCGCCCCCCTGATTCGGCCGATCGTCTAACGCCGGCAACGTCACTGCCATTGGCTTCCGGTTGCTCTTCCTCCTTCCTGCGGGATCCCGAGGCAAAGGCGGGTCTGCAGCGATTGACGCGTGCCTAGGCGCAGGAATGTAGCTAGCGGAGAACGGAAGTCGAGCGTCGCGATGTCACATATGGCTATTCCCAATGTTTCCAGCTGCTTTGAAAGAAGCATAGAGGGAGGAGGAATCGATCGGCAAGGGGGAGAGGTGCACTTATAATTGCTTCTGGCGCAGCTAATACTGAATGTAGATCAATAATTCCAACGGCATTGCATCGCTATATTAGTACTACTCGACAATAAGGGCCTTTTGTAAATTTTACTAAAGGCTTTTCTCAAACTGAAAGGGAGAAGAAATGCAGCAGTAATGAAACATAGAGCACTTTGGGGATACAATAAGTACGAGGAAGTGCGAGGCATCTGGAAAGTGGTAATGGTGCCGGCGCATCACGTTCTCTAATCTGTCCATGAAGAGAAAACACAAGTTTGGTTCATTCAAAAGATTGTCTCGTTAGAATCATACTGACACCACTTTTAACGTAAACTTCGCTCAAATAAGCTACATAATTAGGAAAAACGGGAATAATACGCGACCCACCAGCTCATTTCCCGCAACAGAACCTATGATGTCACATGAGCTAAGCTCTGCGATTGGCGGAGGCTGGCAGAAGCAGACGCAAATTAGGTAGAGCTTACAAACTAGACGAACGAGCGATTTGCGCTTAAATTTAGGGCACATTCTTTACAAAGCAATAAGAATGATGGGACAAACAGTGGAAGTTACGAAAGCACATGTAAACATAGAAGTACTGATGCGTTCTGCTGTTCGTACAGCGCACAGCATGCTTGGTTTAGCCGTTTAGCTGCACAGCACTACGGGGCTTGGGGTTGTCTCAGACGACACTGGCCGATTGACGCAAGCAACGGTGTCTTACGTGACCCCATTTGTCGAGCGAGCACTGTTTCAGGGAACGAATATTTTCTCCCAGAACAAAAACAAGCCAGGTTTAAAGGGGGCCTGAGATGGATTTCAAAGTGTTTTTGTTTGTGTCAGAAATCTACTCTATAGTTCTTGTAGAAACAAGTCCAAAAATAGTAAGCATATTCGCTCACGCTAACAAAAGTTATTACCCCGACGATACGTTTGTAGGTCGATCAGCAAGTCGATGAATACTTCTGCATTTACTTTTTTCTCAGTTTTGCTTCCTTGTTGAGGCAAACGGGTGCTACGGGACTACCGAGTGGCAGTTTAAACGGAGCACGGGAGCGGTGGCCTAACTGCATCGCTGCGTCGTGTATGGGCGCCAATGGGAACCAAGGAGCGCCGGTCAAAGAGTGTGTTCGCACTGCCCCTGCCGCCCTATCTGGTATGTTTAATTGCCGCTCTGCTGGCGTGTCATGCTCGCCGAGAAGGTCTTCAAAAGGCAGCGCTGGGCTATATATAGGGGGGCGCTGGTTGCATTGCCGCTCGCAGGCATCAGCGGCGACCGAATCCGCCGCTCATGAGCTGGACACAGCTGCGCGCGCCCGGAAACGTGCCTTGTTGCGCGCTGTAAAGGGCGGCATGAAATTGTAGGCCACTGCGGTATGGCACAGCATGTCATTGCGATATAATTAATTGTAAGCCGGCAACGAAATTGCCACGTACAATATACAAAGCACATTCACAGACATTTCCGTTGTTCGAAAAAAAAAAAATCTCGCTTCCGAGATTTCTTCTATAATTTTGGGTTTGTCCCAAGTTATTGCTGCCGGTTAGTCCAGGTCTGTTCTGGAGAAAAGGAAATAAAAAAAAATGTCCATGCGGTGGAAATTCTGTATTAGAGAACAAAAGAATAGGTACAATATGGTTGCCTGCTATCACAGCGGGCCTCATAGGGCATATATATTTTGTTGTCGCATTAACCCTTTCACTCCCGTTGACGAGGATAGCCGCCATCGGCTATCCTCGTCGATAAATTATAAATTAACCGATTAACTATAAATTAACCGATTAATTAAATTGACCGATTAAGAGTATGGTCGCCATCGCTCATGACTATACTCGTCATCGGTCATTTTGAGGCCTTGACGGCGCTTTTTAGATGCAACGCATCTCTTTAACTCGCCTTGTCCCGTGTTTTCGCGGTGTAGTCCTCATCCCTCCCCCATTCTCCTCCCCGCGGCAGCTGCGCGCTCCGCCGCTCTCACCGCAGCGCCATCTGTGCATCTGTGCGTCAGCACGGTCAGCGCGCAGCTTGCGCTCGGCTGCCCTCGCTTGCGCTCGGTTAAAAATTTACACCATCTTTCCGCGAGGGGAACCATGGGGTAGATGCGAGGCATCGGGGGTGAACATGCTGCGTAAATAGGATACACAACAACAGCAATCTACACGTGACATCGCTAACATAACGGAAACGCAACGGCAACCCCCGATGCGTTGCATCTACCCCATGGTTCCCCTTGCGGGAATTCGATTATGTAAATTTTTTTGCAAAACATTGAGGTCATGCGGTGAAGCCATCTTTCAATTCAATGCGGAGTTTAATTCACATCTGCAACACTTTCTTGTTAAAAATAACGTCGGTTTTAATGCGACAACAAAATCTGTGCCCTATGAGGCCCGCTGTGATAGCAGGCAACCATATTGTACCTATTCTTTGTTTTTCTCCAATACAGAATTTCCACCACACGGACATTTTTTTTTATTTCCTTTTCTTCAGAACAGACCTGGACTAACCGGCAGCAATAACTTGGGACAAACCTAAAATATAAGAAATCTCATAAGCGAGATTTTTTTTCGAACAACAAAAATGTCTGTGAATGTGCTTTGTATATTTTCGAACAACAAAAATGTCTGTGAATGTGCTTTGTATATTGTACGTGGCAATTTTGTTGCCGGCTTACAATTAATTATATCGCAATTACATGCTATGCCAAACCACTGCGGCCTACAATTTTATGCCGCCCTTTACAGCGCGCAACAAGGCAACAAGGCACAAGGCGCGCAACAAGCTGAGCGGCGTAAACATACCAGATAGGGCGGCAGGGGCAGTGCGAACACACTCTTTGACCGGCGCTCCATGGTTCCCGTTGGCGCCCATACCCGTCGGTGGCCGCAGCGATGCAGTTCGGCCACCGATCCCGTGCTCCGTTTACTTCTGCGCGGACCTGTACATTCCTCTTACTGCATCTTTACTAGTATTTTGTAATAAAGAAAATGCACAGGCTTCTGCCATTTTATACCGTTTATCAAACAAAAACAATTTAACATTCTGCTGTGTACATTTGAGTATGAAATATTTGCTTAGATGCCACAAAATGTCACTGTAAGCGAAAGGTGACTGCCAGATGCATGTAAACCAACAATAGTAAAAAAGGTTACGTTTGAAATGTGATTTTACATGGTGTGGACATTATAATTAAAAAACAAACATTTATTTGATGTCAAGATCTATCGTGAGGGCGCTACAAACTTGCTTATACCCGGCTCAGGAAACGGAGCGTCAGGTAATAATAAAATTATGGCAAAGGCTGCTGCACCCCGGGGATCCTTTCCCCCGGGGTGCTCCAGCCTCGCCCGATCGGGGCTGGCTGGAGCGCCCCACGGAAGTGACGTCACCTGTTTTTTGTTATTATTTCTTAGATTTGGTCGTTGTTGATCGCCGAAACTAGTGCGAAGTACCAGAAGTACCATGCCGGCAGTGCAAAGCGGCCTTGCCGGCACTCATGTTTATGTCGGCTGTGCTTTTCATTGTTTACGATGAAAAGCACGCGCTTTTTGTACGCGCCGTAAGCGCAGGCTGATAACTCTCCACCTTGGTACATCGGCTGTCGTTCGGTACGTGTTGTATTATCTACGGCGCACCTGCGGGCAAGGCAAAACCACTCCGAGTGGAGGATTCGGAGGATTGTGTTGCACGTTTAAATTCGCCGGCTTTTGTAACCCCACTTCTTTCTTTCTTTTTATTTTGGAAGGTGTGTGCGCGCCCCATATCACGCCATCAGGTTTGATCTGCTGTGGCTCAATAGGGAAGAAGTGTCTGTGTCCTGGGCACTGGCTGAAGACTCTGCCGGCAATGGTCTAAATAGTGTTGCGCGAAGGCTGCTTGCGCTCCCATTTAAATCATGGAATCTGTGGCTTTTGTGGGGAGAAGAATAGGCCGAAGGAATACCTTTGAAGGCCCTCATTTGACAAGAGTTCTCTTGGGTCTAGATTACTGGTGCCCATTGCACTGTAGTACGCGCCGCTGAACACCAGCGTTTTTGTCCGTATAGTTTTGGCGCAGCAGCCTGGAATGTTTTGAAACCTCACCATACTTTCTGTGCATAAAAAGACCAGCAGGTGCCTTATTTTGGGGAGTGAAACCAGCTAGCTGGGACAAAAGAGGCCTGAATTATATTAGATGTGACAAAAAGATGTTTGGAGTAAACGCGTATTAATATGCCTCTTTTCGTCGTGCCTACAACTCTGTATATTTGGTCATGTTGTACCAACTTTTCCGAGCTTCCAAAGTTACAAGGCACACTGCAGTGCTACAAGTACTGATCACAATTAAAATGTCAAAAAATTTGGCTTCTGGCACAAGCACAACTTTGCCACCCTTTTAGTGATGGCCTGGAAAGAATCACGCCGAAGCAGGAAGCACCGACCAATCCAGGAGATACACTGTACTTCATTTCACCAACTTCACACACTGGTAACTAATAAACAGCGAGAGCACAGCGCTGTACTACACGCTGGTAAGGGCAGCAAATGTAGCGCCAATATAGTCTCCCACATAAACTGTGCGCACAGCTCCTGTCAACACCAAATTGATAAAAGCGTTGTTGCACATAATGTGTATACAAACGTCATGTAAGTAGTGCGCATGTTGCTTCTGGTCATAGCAGCAGCTGTCCAACAGCCTAGCACTGCAAGTGATGAAGAACCGGCCAACCATGTGACGTTTGTTGTCCAAAAAGAAAGAAGCATACAGGCCTTCGTTTTCTGACAAGCAGACTGGATGCTCATCACGCTGAAGTTCCCCAGCAGTCAGAGCTGTGTGTGCGCATCCGTTCACGCGTATACGTGCTTCCACGTGCACCTGCAGCTGGCAGCAAGGTTCCATTCTGCCAAGGTGCCGGTATAGCGCCGTAGTGAGAGGATTTGGCTGCTGCTCTGGCGAAATGAGTTCAAGTACACCAGTCCATACAGCGGTGGCCCCGCCGACGCCACGTATATGTACGGTCAGTTTTCGCGTTTGATGTTAGTCTTTAAAACTGGCGAAACTTGCACTAAGTGACGCTAGGCGAGCTGGAGGATTTCTTTTTAGATCCTCCTGAAGCACTGAATGACACACCACCACGTATTGCGAAATTTGTTTATTTACGTGTTCCGTCGTCGCTTCTCACTGTGGCAGTAGTAGTCATCGTCATATAAGGTCCCTAAAATTATCGTCATATCCATCTTCCGCATGCATGACTGGCTGACCCGGATTGCTTTGTCCGCAGGCTTTCCCATTCCTCCTAAAGTGAAATGCGTCGGCACGCGGTAGAACCGGCTTCGCGAGCTGGGCGTCGGCGAGGTGTCTTGTGCTCATCCTTGTGGCGCAGACGTACGTGACTGTTTTCCTGGTATTTTTCCGAGCACCACGGGCAAGCCAGGTTGATGCCGCACGCTCGTTGTTGTTGTTCCTTTTTTTGTGGCGCATACCCACTTGAGGGATTGGCCAGGATCGGGAGATATATTGGGGCTAATGTGCCGCACGCTCATCGCAAAACGCGTGCACACGTGCGGGGTAAACGGCGGGAGTAACTATGACGTTTTTTTTTTTTTGCGAGAGTTTGCCTTACGGCATAACAGTCATATATACAACATTACATTGGTTTCACGCAGAAACGTCAACAGAGACCGGTACTGATGGCCCCATATCCACCGCTGTAGATCAGGGGGTCTCCCAGGATGGAGCCCTGTGCCCCGGAGGTGTTGCAGGCGATAGGTTTGAAGGGCAGGGCAGGGCAGGTCCATAGACGGTGGCTCGTGTCGGCTTCAGACGCAGGGACCGTACAAAAGGGACAAGTGTCCGCAAACGGTGCGTGATAGCGGGCAGGCAGGCTTCGAGTTGGGGTGGCAGCAGTAACTATGACATGATGTTTTCTGATGACGCCGCACACATTACGGCCAGCAACGTATGGCGGCTGGTCGTAATTACTATTAATTTTATAATGGGCACAATAGCAGTATTGTCGTAAAAAAGAACTGCAGCTAAATTATAAACCCTAATTGTTGTATGCTAGTGACATGTTGCAAGAAATCGGAAATGTAATAGTTACATCCCTTCGCTCACCAGCTGTACAAGTTGTACCTGCCCCATGAACCTTCAAATGCTAGATTAGTCTCATGGCCAACACATGAGCCATACATGCTCAACTGTTCCCAAAAGGACTAAGCAAACACACAACCTCCAAGAAAACACATCCGGCATTGGGAAGAAACATTTAAAATTGGCTCACTTTATTTGACAAACAACCAGTACATTTTGCTTTTATAACCCACAAAAGACCATCGCCAGCACTGCATTATGGCTGAAGAACTTTTCTGCAGTTGGCTTCGGCAACAAGCAGAATGCACCATTATGAACTGGAAACACATATGACAAGCCACAGCTTTTACCACCCCATTGGTTGCACTGGGTGTCAAGAGATAAAAAGGAAGAACCAGCAAAAATGCTTTAATGTATGCACAATGATCAAGCATTAATTCAGAGTGTAGGAAAACATCCCTTCCAGCATGTTCGGCTGATCAACCCATTTGTGACAGCCTATCGAAGTGAAGGCAAGAACGAGTCCGTGGCAGGATTTCGATGTGGGCTTTCAGAACTGTAGGCTGTCTGCAGTCATAATTACTATTGTGCGCCAAACACCCTAGTACACTGAGTGCAGTGAACTTCAGCAATGAAAGTAGTCATAAGTAATTTTTATCGTATGTTGATCGTTGCGAATCCTAGTAAACCGTTACAAGCACCTGGCATGCTGGCAAGAGAGAGGTAGAGAGAGTAAAAGATTTTTGAAAGGAGAAGAGGCCAGCCTGAGAAACTGAACTTGGGCCTGCTACTTAAATCCCACTGGGGCAAGGAAGGTAGGTACTGAATACTGAGGGTATGAGAAATGACAGTGAAATCAACCAATAAACTTTGTACACTTAAAGCATGTATTGGGCGCAGAAACAGACTAATCACTGCATAATTCGCATAACTTATTTACCGACCATAAAAAAAAAGTTCCGCAGTTTGTGAAATTTCACCACATAGACCCAAGAGTCCTGGCAGGACAAGCAGTGATTTGACAGCTCGATCTTGCTTCTTCGTGTCAGCCCACGTGCCAAAAATGTTTCGTTCAGACAGAGGGTAAGCATTCAAGCGTAGTAAGGCTGCTTCAAGGTCTTTTCACCCACTAGTATACCTTGGTCAAGAACTATGCAAATGATCGATTGTCTCTGTAAAGCCTTACACAGAAGGCAGTCTGGGCTGTCCTCGTGTCCGATTGTGTGCAGATACTTTCAGGTCAATGCTACTTTAAGCCGCAGCCTGTGTAACAAGGTTTCATTGACTTCTGCGAAGTTGAGGGGCATGAGCGAGCCAGAATCTTTGCTCGGGATCAGTCCTGGGTAGCTGTTCCTGTCAATTCTGTGGGTCAGACCAACGCAAGGCAGCAGCTTGTGCACGGGCTCTGTAGAGTATTGCATTGCTATCTTGTCTTATGATGTGTGTAGCCAAAACAGTGTATATCCTTTAGCCAGCACAAGGCAGCATTTCCTTCACAGAAAATTAGTTCTATAATTGTAATTACACTAGCTAGTTTCTAATCATTTTTTCAAACAAAGAGCACGACTACAAAGTGTAACAAAGGGAAGGGACAGCAACGACTTCCAGCTAGTGCCTTGTTTGAAACGTATGACCCATATAAATACCATGCGCTATAATTTATAACATCAACATAGCAAAAACAGCACGACGCCATGCTGCAACTTTTCTGCTACGACCCCCATGAGCACTGCCAGCTTTCATGTCCGCAACCTCGTTAAACTCGGTTTCCCCTTGAGAACATGATTTTAGTGCTAAAGATGACAGACACACTTTACTGGTGCTTGCATCTATCAATCAAACACCAGCAAACGTCAGTTAATTTGAAATGATACAGGGTAAACTTGGAAGCTGGCACAACTAGTTGGGATGGGAGTGGCAACAAAAATCTGTGCACAATACAGCCCTGTTGTGGCATTTTTCAGCACGGCGACAGTTGTCACACCGCTCCTGTTAACCTATATTCGAATCTCCTGATACTATGGAGAGACTTGTTGCATTAGTGGCACACTGGAATTACCACTGTGTTGAACCATGGAGCCTGCCAGTTGCCATTCGAGTATGCGAGTCTGCCGATGGAAATTTTTTCTGGCGACTGTTGCACTGCCCTGCAGTGCTTCATGAATTATTTCCTGCTGGCACAGCCATTCCATTCCACGCAGACAAACAAAATGCGCACAGGCCGCATGCAACAGGAATGTGTTTGTGTTGTTGTGTGGGAAGCAGGTTTGCCAACGGGTACCAGTCAGCTGCGCAGTAGCACCCAATGTATGCTTAGATGCAGATATACCTAGCGGGTCCACCTTGGTTCATTCCACGGAGGCAAAAACAACGCTT
Organism: Haemaphysalis longicornis; assembly: GCF_048455015.1. Lineage (NCBI taxonomy): Eukaryota > Metazoa > Arthropoda > Arachnida > Ixodida > Ixodidae > Haemaphysalis > Haemaphysalis longicornis. The sequence continues at coordinate 472,831,067 of NW_027526203.1, read as the reverse complement.
TCTCATGTTTCTCTGATGGTGCTTTTAATGGCCTCAACTATGCATTGCATTAAATGAGACAGAGAAATATTTTATGGATTTGCAAGCAGAAGGATATTAGGGCTTTCACCCTGTGAGAGCCGTTCTTAGTCCAAATGCACTGAAACCCACAAGCGCCGTCATAGTCGCCCACCCCGGACTTTCACTACCGCCTTCACCATCGGTACAGTTACATGTGGATTTTTTTAATTATTAGTAACGATTAATTATTAACAGTGACTCTACACGGCTAGTCAGTGAGTGGAAGTGGTTTGGTTTGTTGGGTAAAAATCAGAACAGACTGCTTTCACCATATGTTGTGAAGTGGGCGTGACAGTGACCCTGGCTCGTCAGTGAGCAGAAGTGGTTTTGCCGGTTGGGTAAAAATCAAGCATGACTGCGTTGAGGAGCAGACGAAGAGTGTGGAGCACGTCAGACATACTTTTAGCCTGTGCGATCAGTGTACGTGCTTTGTGCCATTGAGAAATTTAGCAGGTATATCCCGTGTATTGTTTTTTACAAGTTTGCCTGACATAACTTTATACACAGCGTTAAATCATTCATTCCTTTTAAAAGCAACACAAAGCCAGCAGGTGAGAAAGAAAAAGGTATGCTAGTAATACTAAAGGAAATTGAGGCTATTAGCAATGGTTCAGAACGACATGCAAACAATCTTTGCTAGCATGGACAGTAGCTGACAAAATACTGCAGGGTAACAGTATCACATGCACATGTGATTGCAAAGAGGGTTATGGCATGTACAGGTAAGTGTGTAAGGTTGATTTAGTGCTAATATGCTGCGTGCACACGTAAATAAAAATACACTGCAAAAAAGATGAACAAGGCAACTGAGGTTAGATCAAATAGAAACAACAACTACGCAGAGTCACCTAGATGGTATGCTTAGAATGTAGATATAACAGTTCAACACAGCACGTAGCATCTGTTATTGCTGAAGCCACTGACGCATCACCTAGCCTGTCATAAATGGGCACGATCACATAGGTTTGGCGACATCGTAAATTTTGGAGCACACGAACACAATACACACGGAAAATGCCACAGTAACTCACGACAGATATACGGCGCATTTTTTGGCCACGCTTGTAACGACAGGGATCACGGCAAGTTGAAGCGAACGAACGAAAACTCGCTGTCACTGCGACGCACCATTGCTAACTGATGGGGCTCTAGATTATTCACGTATACACTCCTGCAGCGACACGAATCTGGACACTTGCAAGTCGAGTACGGAGCAGTATCAAAGTATTTGCCTCGCGTTGTGATACCGACACAACACCGTGTATAACGATGACTGTGATGATAGCATCGATGACTGCGGCGCCAGCAGCTTCACACAAACAAACCTCTGGAAAACTATGACGCACCACACACATCGGTCACGTTTTGAAGGCAACACGGTTATTCGTACTTTACTGCACATTTTGGGGCAACATTTGGTTCTGTTACGTACGTATTTGATATGAAAACATTGCGCTCTGCGCAAGCGCTGACCAGCACTTCGCGTTGTTGCCACGAATAGTCATCGGACTTTGAAGACTGTGAATTACTGCAGAAGATATAAGCGCGGTGACACAGGCTTGGAGCTGAATACCTCATATGAAACGAAAACACAGCGCAGCACCGCACCACTCGTAAGCGACTCCACACAACGCCGACGCTCGTAACATTCTTGCTTGCCTCGGCACCGCGCGAAGCCGGAATATTTGAAATAGGCCAACGGAACCATGGATGCCATGGAACGGAACAAACTCGGAACAGACAAGCCCGTACTAGAGTGAACCACAGAACAGGGAGGAGTGAACTCTACCCGTACGTATGCCAATACGGGGCCGAAATTCGCTCTTCGATGGAATTCGGCCTCTTCTCCATGCCGCTCGTCCGTAGGTGATCCGTAAAACCCGTGGTAAATCTACAAAGTGCTTTGTTTAGACAACTTCTTCTACGCGAGTGTCAAAAACAGTAACAAACTCGAGTTTCGCAGAGAAAAATATAATGCAAACATCTACAAAACATGTATATGACGTCATGTTAGCTAGGTGACGTCATATTAAAAGACAATAAACTCAGGCTAAAAATAAATCTTGATATTGTAATATTAGTGTGTCACTGCCAAAAATATATGCAATACTACTGAAGTAATTGCAGTATAATGCAATTACGCAATTTTTTTGTTGACATACGTCACTTCCGTGGGGCGCAGCAGCCAGTTCGGGGGGAATCGGCTCGGAAGCCCCGGGTTGCAGCAGACGCAGCCTAAAATTATGGGCATTGCTAACCCTGTCAATGCAAATACAGACAGAACCCTAGCTTCGAAGGACTTATTGCACTTTCTATCAGCCCTCCACTTAACACTCCAACGTGTACGTAGGCTACTTCAGAAGCTGCACGTGCGGCAAAATAAGAATGGCAGCGTCTGGAACCCCGCGCGGGGCACGAGATTTAGCCCCCTCGCAACGGCTCCTGCCCCGCATGACGTCATATATACGTCATAGTGACGTCATATTAACAGCAATTGTTATTAGTTTGCGTAGTAGAATACAAAAATCACATTTTTTTTACATTTTAATAAAAAATTAGGAAGCCACTCATTTGCTAGAAGTTTTATAAAAGAATTTTTTTATTCGTTCTTTCGGAAGCCGCCGATGCTGCCGCTGTTGGCGGTATGGCGTATCCGAAAGTGCCGAAAGCCCTGAATGCCTGAATTCATGGAGGAAAAAAAAGCTTTTCTTTCCTCCATGCCTGAATTTCTTGGGTCGACAACGTAGATGAAGCAGAGTTGATAGAGTTAGAAGCACTATCAGAATGTGCGAGAACGTTGCCGTATGCGGGCACCAAGCCAGCCTTTCCACACGGTAGCGAAATTCTCTCGAGTAATGCTGACCTGTGACCGCCTGCTGTATGCCGATGGTACCTGCGTTAGATCTACGACATCGCGCAGCCGAGTGGCCCCGTTCGAACAACCCACGCCCACGCAAGAAAAGACACCGTCCGAGCGTGATTATGTGAGCCTGCTGCGGCATGTCCGCGCGGCGGCATCTGCTATCAACAGTTTGCACCACGGCCACTGATATTTTACTGGTCGCATGTGCGCATTAGAAGTGCAAACCACGGATAGTTAGAAAAGGTAATCATTGGTGTTCCCACACATGTACCGCGTACAACCCAGCACAGTAGTTTCCCCTTTAAGGAGATTAGCAAAGAAGACCCGAAAATCTGCAGTTTGTCGCGTTTTTTGTATGTATTTTCGAGTGGACTGAATTGTGGCTTAGAATTGTTTACCCGAAATAAGTTTTGTGCGCGGAAAAGTCTGGTGATCATGGGCTTCTTGCATCATAAATGCATGGTATTCAGCGCTTGAAAAGATTTTTCAGAAGAAATTATTGCAGCTGTAGTGGTGAGCCATTTCACTACAGTAAAATGTGGCAGAAATACATCTGCGATACAAAGTATGTGAAAGAGTGAGAACATTGGCAGTCTCGTATCCCGTGGCCCAGATTAAGGCTGGGTAGTTTCCATCATGCATTCAGCTCCTCACATTGGCACACACATGATGCTACGACAAATTAGGAACTGGGTCCTCCAAAAGGTACACTAGCTAGGCGCTTCATGCCATAGCTGCTGCATTGGCATAACCTTCACGTCTCTGTATATGTGTCAGTATATGCTATGTTGGCCATATTTTACCGAGTCCCCTCATGCAAAGGACTTAATTCAGGACACCCAGCCGATAGGGTCAGAGAAGAAGCTGTACAGACGGTAACAGGAAGGGTATGCCAACCATCATGTCTCCATCATATGAAAACCCATGGGTTCTATGCAGGCTCAATAGTCTACGTCAAAGAGAATCTTAAGATGTGCCTGGAACGTGAAAGCCTCAGCGGATTGTTTGTGTCCATGGGTATATGCAGCGAACACACTGCAAATGTAATTGATAGGCAAAGGTCAAGGCTGTAATGGTGGGAGTTTAACCTAAAGAAATGGTGAAAAACATCCCAATTTCAAACTGCATTGGTGTAATATGGGCACGAGTGACGTCATATGGACGTGCACTGTAAATGCAGTTATCTGTGTTAACTGTACGTTAGCACTCAAGTGATACGATCAAACGGAATGGAGGCCCCACTGCAATTTCCCAGTTATGCTTTTTTTTATGGTGGGTTCGGTTGGTGGCTGTCAATTGCACAAACAAGATTCTGTGATGTCATAGAGAAATAGCTGGAAAATGTGTATGGAACTTCCACTGCTCTACACATTTTCTGTACTATCTTATTTGTTTGAAGTTGACAATAAAATTGATGTCATTTGTTTTTTGGGCAAAGTCTTTTTAATGAACGAACCTTGTATTTTTTTTCGTAGCCTCTGCAACAGCCTGCCTACTGTGCCCCTAAGCAGTGGTCACTAAACAAATGCCCACTTGCCAGCCAGATACTGGCCAGCTAGACTGGTGTCAACAAAAAAGGAATCTTTCTTGGCTTCTCTGCAGAGCTTTGCACTCAAGCAAAAAGATCACTTGGTTGTTTGGCTTTCCTGCAGGACTGTAGTGTAGTGCTAGAAGGCATCACTTGCTTATTTGGCACTTTTTCTGTGTATTGTGCCAAGAAACCCTTGCGTTTTATTTGGAAAAGGAACTTCACACCACAGACCGTGCAGAGAAAGTAGAGCTACTGACTTTTTTCACAGCCACGGAAGTTTGGTAGAATCACTTGTCATTGACAAACACCATGTTTGCTTTCTGTCTGAAGGTGTGAATCTGGGAGAGTTGATTTATATTTTGGGGAAAAATACAGCGACAATAACAGTACTGAAGTACAAGGAAAGGTGCTGTGATGAACAGTGTCCATGTGTTCGCAGCTTTTTTGTCCAGTTTCTTTCCCGTGTTTTTTCATGGACTTGCTACAGTGCCTGATCAAGCCTGTTTTTGTGTAACAAAAATGTCAACAGCGAAGCACTTATCAATGCTCACATGCTGCCCGTTGACACCAAAGCAGAAGTACATTGGAGTCATTTTATTGTTGAAGCCCTCCAGGATACTTACAGCTTTCAGCTGTACTGCAATATTCACAAACAACAATAAAGACATTCACGTCCACATAGGTGTCCTTGGCTCCAGTTCCTGCACAAGGTATTAAGTACTCTCGGGAGAGGGTAATGTCAAGCTGTACAAGAGCCATTCCCTCGTAGATGTGTTCCATAAATTGTTTTTTAGGCTTGTTAGCTTAAAAATAGTTTCAGTGCCCCTTTTTTTTTTCAAGCTAATTACCACCACCAGAGAATGTGCTTTCTAGCAGTTGGGCTCTGCTGGGTATGCATCGTTGCAAACAAAATATGGGACACTGTATTATGGCCCTTACGACTAAGCATAGTCACTTAAGCAATTAGCCGAAACAGTTTTTTACACAGCACAGAGTCAAAAAGCAAAAGAACATGAAATATCTCCTTGCAATTAGAAACTTTTACTGTTCACCCCCTCCCCGAAACACAGAGCAGACAATTACCAGCTGTGAACACAAGTATTTACGTCAAGTTGAATTCCACAGGGTGCTCCGGATGGGTACATTGATGTCACAGTCAATCAGAATTCGTGAATCCACTGTAAGCCTTTGAGAGAAGCTCTCACCATTACTGGCCATCCAACTGAGTGGGCATGAAAGTATTGTTGTTGGTTATGTTGACTTCCAAGCCAAACACGAGTAAACAAAAAACTAGCGTACCAAAATACATAATCAGAACAGATGCAGGATGACGTTTTGTTGGCTAACCGGGTTGAAGAAGGCACTGGGGCAAAGGTTAGGGAAATAAAATCCATGCGGTAATTGTGAACGAAGTTATGAGACGCGGCCAGACGATCAGCTGGTAAGGAGGGAGGGCTATCCTATCTATCCCTTGCTACCTCTTTACTATAATTGAGCAGATAAAAACCTTTCATTAAACTTGCTAGCTGGCAGTTCCACGTACCCTATGTAGAAAATTTCAAGGTAGACAAAACATTGTTTCCTGTGCATTCAATAATAGCTGCCTAGAGATTGCTTAGAATTCGCAGCTCATTTGAAGTCTTGCATATCATGAAAGCACAATAGTGTTATTCGAAGGAACAAATTCGAAAAACATAGATGAACAACAAGTCACTTGTTTACCTTGAGCACACCAAACTTGAAAGCACTATTTAACACAAGTGTCAAGCTTGGCACAAACGGCGATCTTATCGGCTTGACTTCTCCCGAACTTGCACATTTGGAGCTTGAGCCTCCTTGCACAAGAAGCCAGCCAGTGGGCGGTTGGTTTCAGCGATAGCTGAGTACCTATGCTGCCCATGGACGGGCGGCTGCTGGGCTCTCCCATTCACCAGGCCACCCACGAAAGTGGAGCTGCGCTCCCTGCATGCAGCGTGCACGGATCGTTTCCGCGGGGTAGTAAGGTTTCTCGCAGTACCCCGCGAGAAAAATTGCAGAACAGGCTACATGCCAGGACGGATTGCGTTCGACGATGCCCTGCGTTACCTGACGATACTTGATTTGTGCACACTGACGCCGCTGACACTGCGTCGCTCGCGCTATCACGTCATCAAAGTCAGCTACCTCGTTAGCCACGGCGCAAAGCGCTGGAAAACTGATCCGCACGTTTTACGCCAGAATCAAAATACAAGGCTTGGAATGCAAGTAGCGATCGGAACAAGTAGACAACGAATGCAGGAGCATAAAGCCGATGGCACGCGAACTCATATGAAGCTAGCAACATATTTAACGGCAACAAAAGGAGCACGGAAAAAAGCAGGGCGAAGCAGCTTGCCAAAATAGGATGCGTTAGGCTCACCAAGACTAGCAGCAGCAAGTTCACGAAAAATACTCAATAAATCATTTCAAACAACCCTCCGAACAAGAAAAAAGCGCCGCGAGGCAGCCGCTGTGCAAGGCGATAACACAGAACAGGGAGAATAAGGACGTAACGTTGCGCAGGCTTGCGGTTGGAGCCAAGGCCGGAATCCCACATGGCGCACACCACACACGCCGTCAAAAACGTCTTCAAATGTGCAAAAAAAAGTGACGTCACAGGAAGTCACGTGACTAGTTTAGTTTGACGTCACTTCTGCGGGGCAGGAGCCACCGCGAGGGGGCTAGATCTCGTACCCCGCGCGGGGCACGAGACTTACCCAATAAGAATTGGACCACCCCTTTTCATTTTTGTTGCAAAAGCAAAAACAATGTAATCGGTTGAAATTGGTTGAGCACACAGTTTGAAGCACACTTCACAGGTATTTCACAACGAATTTTTGAGAGCAGCTTCACTATTCCTTGCATGGCACACGTTAAAGGGGTCCTGAAATACCTTCCGCCGATGCATGGATGTACATGTAACCAAATAAAGCAATGTATTAGCAATCTCCTCCCGCAAGAATTTTGTTAAAGCGATGAGTATTAGCTGAGAAATCGTAAATCAAAAACCGCGCATTATCGTCGCGCCGCGTTTCCTCCTCCTTTCAACTTGCTCTCCGCTGTTGACGGCGGCGAGCCTTCCCTCCCATGATGCTGCGGTCCGCAGCGGTGACGTACTTCCGCTATTGCGCTGCTCAGACTGTCGTCTGCTATGGGCAAGCTTTGTTGACACTATACTCGGTTACAACTCAAGAACGGCACCACCTCATGTAGTGTATCACTCCGCCAAAGCGCCGGACCCGTGACGGCAGTGCGCGCGCGTTTTGAAAGGGGTTTGCTATGAATGCGTGATATCGTCTGCCTTGTCTCATGCAGTTTGTTTGTCGTCACTGGAGTCGTTTATAAGCATATTAAGTCCAAAAAATCACGGGGACGGCTCACGCCATGTTTAAAATATTCCCAGTAACGCCATACTTAGGCTGCGTGGAGAAACATCCGGCTACGGTGATAAGGCACAGCGGCAACTTCCGGTGCCGTTCTTAAGTTGTCACCGAGTGTAGAAATATATTCTAGGCACTATAGGGACCGGGCGGCCGTTGTGTGGCACCACCGTCGCTTCAGCGAACAGCGCCGCCCGTGGCGAACCGCTCATCAGTGGAATGCCAGAGGGCGGTCAACGCAGCGTAGTCGTGCATGACTTTGTCGTTCTGCTGCGGTGCGGCTTGCAAAGCGTAGATAACCACAAGGACTTTTTTTCAGATCAGTAAATCTTGAGCGTGGAGGCGACCTTTACGGGGCATGCCATGTGTGTTATTTGCTCCCATTGCGCCCATACTCAGTAAGTATAAATAGCAGACGACACTCAATGCGCCAAGCTGGAAGTCAAGCTGGAACTGAAAGTCCGTTCCTTCGCGCAATTTTTTCATGCTTGCATGCAGTTTGGCGTATCGAGGAGTATATTGCAGCTAAATGCTCCCACAAAGCCGGTGTGTACAACCGATCCAGGAATGCTGCGGCGCTGGTCTTTGATGACGAAACGGCGTCGTGCACAAGCGAAAGACGAAGTTGGGGGTGCCCTTTAAGATTTACATCAAAACAGAAATTGTGATAAACGACGCTTCCGTAACTTCACTAACTACGGCAAAAACGTGTTTAATTTCACAGAAATGCTCTTACTACAGTCAACGGGAATCGTTTACAGAATAAATAACGCATGATAATAGAACGCTATTGCTTCTCGTAGAAAAGCATTGCCTTACAAGAATGGCAATGGTTGCTGGCCAGCTGGTTAACGGTTTTTCAAAGACAAATTCCTGCGTGGCTGAAGGACGCGAGACAGGAGGGTGCTGAAAACCTGTACTCAGTTTCACAACTGAATGCTGCGGGCAGTTCACAAGCTGCAACCTGCGCTTGAAAAAGCATGCACTCCTCTGTCTAACGACGATGTTTTATAGCAAAGCTTCCTCGTGTGGGTTTCCTTGATTAACTTCTGGATTTAAACTTTGACTAGTTGAGCTTTGAATTTGACCAGCACGCAGTTTGGTCTTTTGATCGCAGCGTCTTTGACTGTGACCATTACCCATTCGACTTCGCACGAAGAAAGCTTCGTGTTCAACCATCGTAATGGTCAGACGAAAAGCTGGATGATTTTGCTGTTTGACTTTGAAATTCCATGCACCAATCTCCAAATACTAACTGCTTCCAGCGTTTCATAAATGTGTCTGTGCTGGAGGACTCAGGCTGATGCACCATTATTTGAGGCAACTAATCGTGCGTTTTTCGTGTCTTCTCAAGGCATTACAAAATTTTTTCAGGTACTCTATAAAAATACTTAAGCATTTAAAAACACAGGCTGACGTTAACACTGCCACATTTTGTAACAGTGCCGCATTTTTTAACCCGTTTTACCACGCAGGTGGTGAAACGGGAAGGGGAGGAGGGATGGTTTGTAGCTTGGGCTGTTCGGTGGTTGAATAACTTTGGCTCTCGATAAAACGACCACTACAAACGTGGGAGTTCCACTTCGGCTCTCAGGCTCCCATGCTGTAACTGTGTGGCTCACCAAAAGCGAAGGCACAAAGCTCACGGTTGCAGAAAGGAAGTGTAAACTGCCACGACGTTTCAACGGCCACACGGCAATAGATCTTGTATGCAGGTGCCTTTCTCTTCAAAGCAGACGTATCGAGGTATCTCAGCGTTAAGGCTGGCGCGGAAACCGTAGTCATTGAAACCAAAGAAGAAATGAATACTAATATTAACAGTTTTATTCCTACTCAGATCGCGCGGGGCCATGTGCAGAGCGCTGCAAAAAGCGCTCACGTCAATGTAGCCCATTCCCAAACTTGGAAGCGTCAAATACATTTACGTTGCCGCTAGTGCATTTAAGAAGAAATTAATGCTGATAATAGTAGTTTCATTCGTACTCAGAACGGGTGGAGCGAAGCGTAGATCGCTGCAAAAAACATCATGTCATTTTAGCCGATACCCAACTTTAGAAGCGCCCGACAGGTTTACGTACCCGTTACTGCATCTAAGAACCCAAAACATATGTCTAGACTTCGTTTCATCGCACATATCCGCTCACAACACCACCGAAACATTCAAAGTACCGACGCAAACGCAACAAAAACACCGTGAGGCTGTGTAGTCCGATGCACCGGCTCATTCCACTAACGAGGGGAGCGCCGAGTGGTGGCGCCACCCGTCCAGCTGCCCGGTCCCTATACTAGAAAGCCTACATGCGCCGCGCCTTCGTCGAAGACGCCCTGTTTATCCAAAAAGCGCCGTATCAGATGTGGCCCCGCTGGTGCCGGGTCTTATTTTGCGGCGGTGGTAATTCCTGCCGGCGGCATGTGAAAAAGACATTTTAAACCGATACAGAACCCGTGCACAAAACGCTTCAATCGTGTGACCAGTTCAGCTTGGGGCGACGCGTGGTGGAGAGCGGCAACGTTGGCAAAACATGCTCCGCCGCGCCTCTGAGCTTTCTAGCCATGGAGGAAGGAAAAAGTTAGGAGACGGCGCTACCGCAGAAACGTGAAGCCTATACATAAAAAGTAAAATCGAAGTCGGCCCAGGCGTCACTGCACCATGTGATCCCACCGCGCTGCCGCCGCGAGCTCTTCAATTTCGTTTCCTCCATGTTTCTAGCGCTGGAGCGAGCGCCAATTCTTTGACAATCTCAAACATCGGTTGCCTTGGCAACAAGGCACAAACTGCTCTAGAAGTCAGTTACGGTTTCGTGATCCCGGTTCAGCTTGGGGCCCCACCTCGCGACATGTGGGCACTGCAGGCGTACCACTCACTCTTATTGGGAAGTGCGAGATGCATTTGGCATTACAGGAGGCGATGGTGTGTGTGTTGTGGCGTTGTGGACGCCTTTGTTTCGCGATGAAATGCGACGCTGTGCTTCTGCGGGTTTATAGTGCTTCCCATGGTCTGGACTATCTTTCTCGAGCGACGTACGACTCAACCTCGCATGGGGTATGTGCAGTGTGCGTGGCTAAAAGCCATCTTGGCTTGTGCGCCAGAGTTAAGTGACTTGCTGTTCGTCCCCGCAAACCGCGCGCGAGGAGAGTGCCGAATTTACGACGGGCAGGAGGAGGCAACCCATCGTCTCTCAATCGCGGTTCAGACTTGCAACGCATGTTGTGACGTTGTGTTCGTTCGAAACGCATCTCTGGATTGTTTTGAAGTTGGATAAAGGGTGTGCGTCAAACCCGGGAATTCGGCTCAAGGCGTTCTCTGCGATTGCACGAAAGAAGTGGCACGGGGCTTCAACGCTTTCTTTATGGAACGTACTCATGTAAGAGAATATGCATGTCGTGTTATGGCCGTGTTGCATTGAATGCAAACGGTTAAGCGTTTGTTTACACTTGTTTCGTTTGTCGTAAAATGTTCAAGCACTCCGGCACTACGCTGGCAGATCAGCCGGCGAGCCGACGCTGAGCAGATGACCCATCTCTGTGGCGGAAGTGCGTGAAAAAGTCGCCCAATAGCAGGATGTCTAGCTCATGACGAACATCTGGGAATCGGTGACGTAGACATGTGAAGATGGCGGCGTCCAAAAACACGAAGGGAAGGGTGAGAAAAAAGCGACAAACTTTGCAATGAGCTTTCCGCTGCGCGTAAAAAAGTAATACTTGGCACAGATGACGTTGACGAACCAATCTAACGATTGCGCTAGTTCATTTAGTGTGCTCAAAACGCCTTTCAGGGCCCCTTTAAGGCCACGGGTCACAATGTACCAACTAGGACGCCATCACCAGGGGCTGTCCTTTGCTCCTCCACGGGACCAGCAGGCTATGCTCGTGTCGGAGAGCACGCTGCACAGGCCACAAAACGAACCACGTGGGCAGGAAATTCGATGCACTAGCAGAGGATAGAACCAGGCGTATTACTGGTGATGCACCGTGGTGTGTTTTCGAAGCCAGTACAGTAAAAGCTCGTTAATTCAAACTCGAAGGGGACCATAGTGGGAGGGCGCCAGAATGAACGGACATCGCGCCACACTGCACGGGCAGAACACAAAGAAGCCACCTCTGGACTTGCCATCGCGAATTAGGTGCTACTACACATTTGTGGCAGGGGATTATTAAAAAATGTTTGTAGCGGTCGAACAGCAAACAAAATTAATGGATCAGTCAGTTATACGCCAGAAACAGGCACTGACATTGCATTCATGTGAGCAGTGAGCCATAATGTCGAAATAATCACTGTCTATGCGCGAAAACAAGTTTATTTACTAAGCGGGGTGGAGGCGATCAACATTAAAAGTAATCGGTAATATGCATTTTCTTGCGTTTCTTCTGTCACGACTCCATGAGCATCGCTTGAAACTTGCCGACGAGCTCCAGTGCAGCGTCAGAATTCCGATCAACTGAGACGTAACGTGCTGCAACATCCAGCCTCGACGCCGATTTGCATGCATCACTAGTAAACTTGGTTTGGTTGGGATTTGCAACGCATTGTAATCACTCTGCACCAACTTCTTCTGCGAGTAGCGATGGAAAGCGGCATATCCCAGTTCAAATTAACCATTCTTGATACTGACGCATTCGAATTATCGGGAGTTTTCCCCCATTGAAATATACAGGGCTGTGCCGGGACCAAGGCGTCAGTTCGAATTGACGAGCTTTTACTGTACCAGTCTGGGTAGCAATGTTGGCCGATATCCTCCGTGTTCAGGGCACACCGCCAGATGTGGTAACACTAGCAAAGTGCTTATTAAAGAATTTTTTGGCATTCTTTTGATTTTTTTTAAATTTTAGCCAATATCCACAAAATTATATTACATTAAAAGTTCGCTAATTCGAACAGGAAGGGGACCATAAAATTGTTTGAATTTAGCGAATTAAGCGGAGTTCGAATTAGCGGGCGGGCACTAGAATGAATGGATATTGCGCCACGCTGCGCGGGCAGAGTGCAAAGGAGCCACCTCTGGACTCATTGTCGTGAATTAGGCGCTAGCACACATTTGTAGGCGATTTCGTAAATAATGCTCATGGAGCTCAAACAGCGAACAAAATTAATTGGTCAGTCAACTATACGCCGGAAACAGGCACCGACATGCATTCACGTGAGCAGCGAGCCGTAATGTCGAAATAATGATGCTGTTTATGCTCGAAAACACGTTTATCATGATCGAACACACGCTCAAAAATACACTGTAATCACTCTGGGCAGACTTCTGCGAGGAGTGATGGAACCCAGGAGATCCCATTTCGAATTAACCGTTCTGGATACCGAAGCGTTCAAATTATCAGGAGTTTTCCCCCGCTGAAATATACTGATTGATTGATTGTAGGGTTTAACGCGCCGACGCAACGCAGGCGATGAGGCGCGCCGTAGTGGAGGGCTCCGGATTAATTTTGACCACCTGGGGATCTTTAACGTGCGCCGAAATCTCGTACACACGGGCGTTTTTGCTTTTCGCCTCCATCAGAAAAGCGGCCGCCGCGGCCGGGAATCGAACCCGCGACCTCGTGCTCAGCAGCGCAACGCCTTAGCCACTGAGCCACCGCGGCGGGTGCCGCTGAAATATACGGGGCCCTGCCAGGACCAACCAGGCCATCAGTTTGAATTCACTGCAAGTTCAAATTAACGAGCTTTTACTGTACACTGCCAAATTTCATGGAAAGTTCAGGAGGGTTGGCTTCAGATTCAGATTGCACCACAGCAGTTCTCTATTTACAAAAGGGACCACAACCACAAAAACAAAAAACAAGTTTGGCTCATTTATAAAAATGCAACGTCAAGAGCAATAATATGATTTCGACGCAAACTCAAAACATTTGGGCGACAAAAGAGGAAATAGTCAGCCACTTTGTCAATTGGCAGCCCCAACATAAGCCAATGCCAGCAAGCATGATCGTGCAATTGCAGTGGTGCTGTTTCATCATGTCCCTTGAATGGTAGCACGAGCTTAAAACACACACTACGGTTTTAGACATCACCTATGACATCAAAGCTGCTGTTGCATAGCAGTTGGTCAATATCTGTGATCTTGTTGAGGCCAAGGCCAGTCAAGCTTGGATAGAACTAGAGCGAGTTATCAAAGGCTAGTTATTTCGAATAAAACAAAAATGCACCTCATCTTAAGGATGTCCAAAAATGCTACCCACAATGGCCGAGCCCCAGCAATCCTGATTGCCATGCGCACACTCGCTCTACTGAAGGCCCACGCTGTACAGCTCCTGCCACCCGCCGTGTCGTAGCTGCGGCTGGGCCAACCTCTGTGCGCCGTAATGTCAACACCCGGCCATGTCCATCTTCTACCGCAGCTGGGTCCTTTTACCCACCGACATTCCTTGCAGCTTTTGCTCCTCAACCCCCACGCAAACTTCCTGCTATGCTTCCCAGGCGTAGCAGTCTATTGCAGGTGATGGGCCCCAAGGACGAGATTCCAATGCAGCGTACACGCTTGCTTGTCCATTTTACAACTGCTTTCAGCGTTAAAAATGTGACAAACAACGCGAACTAACGGGGCGCAGAGTAGAAGAGACATACACGGCACTGACTAACAACCAAGTTTTATTGCTCAGTGGCATATCCTTCAAAGATATGTGGACAAATGTACTCGTGAAATCTACGAAGCTTTTTGCATCAGTCAGAGGGGCGACAAATGTGTTTCAAATGCATAACTGGGCCTCACTTATCGATGACAATGTGACAAGAACGCTTGTTCATTGTGTTTTTTGGCACTTTTCCTCTTCCATTGCTTTGTAGATGTGTATTTATGCCGCCTGCAAGCTGTAAAACTTAGTTGTTAGTCAACGCCGTGTATGTGTCTTCTATTAACCAGCCCACTTGCTCCCCGTTCTAGAACTTTTAGGGGTTCTGCTGTCTGCTCGCCGACTTTCTTCCTTTCCCTTCCCACCAACTGTGAGCGTTTCCTTCTTTGCTGGCAAGCCATTTTCGTCAGCCACCTTGATCAGGCCAACCACCTGAGAGTGCGTGCAAGCAACATCGCAACACCAGAGGAGCAAACTGCCAGGCACCCAACGAGTGTCCAGCAGGCACACAGACTTTTGAAAAAAAAAACACGTGTCCAGTGGGTGCGCTTGCAAGTCTGACAATTGAGCACTCGTTCAGACACCATGCTGCGCAACAAGCTGTTTTATTACACTCCTTTTCTGGCATTGTATATTTTTTGTAAATGTCACCTAAGCAAAAGAAAAAAAATTCAGGTAAATAAAGTATTATGCTTTCAATCCCACAGTACATGACCAAAATCAAATCATGATGCAATAAATGAAAAGTAAAAATGAGGGCCACACACCATCAAGGCAGCGAGTGCTTCATTCCCATGGTGATTCAAAACGAGCCCAGTGCTATTCCATGTGCCAAGCAGAACAATAATGCCAAAGTAGTGTTGTGTACACTGCACAATCACTCATTCATTGCTAGCCATGTTGAAAAAATACATTCTATGCGCAGCAGTTGCTTCCTCTGCAGGTTGCTTTTGTAAACTCTTGGGGCTGAAAGTGTGAAAATATTGTTGGCAGATGTTTACAAAGGGCCAAATGCTGGTCACATTGTCCGCCACCGTTCAAGAACACAGTTGAGGCCAAGCTCTTGCACACTCCCACCTGGTGAGCGCATGTCACCACAGAGGCAACGCACAAGTGGTTGGCCTCTATGAACTCCATGAAGTCACTTTTGACATGTCACTCAACGTACATGTGGCTACTTCCAGAAACGCTTGCTACTACCACACTGGCAAATGTCCACAGTCCCACTGTTGCCTGCAAAAAATGCTCCAATGTTCACTGTTGCACTGCACAAAGGCCTACCGAGCTGCCTCGAGCCAGCCTTCAGCCTTGGCCCATTATGTCCACCAATAGCAGCACCTGACTGTTGCTATTAGGAAAACTAATGTGCAAAGTTGCTGCCCTCTCGTTAGCTAAACATCCACAGATCTGCAGAAGTACAGAACAAATGGCAGCGTTAGAACCAACCTCGTACAAGAAAGCTCATCAAGATTTTGAATACCTCGAAAGAGGAAAGACACAAGAGAGAGATCGCACAGAGGGAAACGTGACATCGTGCAAAACCTCTTGGTCCAATTCTCAGAACAGGGTGAATGGGGGCAGGGAGAAAACTGAGCGCACTGCTTGGCCCAACACCAGCAGGTGTAACACGGCAGACGACTTTTGGAGCAAGCTCCGTTCCGAATCACAGGCCCCATTTGCACGGGCCTCAATGAGGCGCCCTTGAAGGCGTTCACATTGTATCCGCACACAAGAAACCCAGCAGAGCAAAATTACAAGTGCTAGTATTGCATTCAACCCAGCAACTACATTTGGACAATTTTTCACATTCAACCCAGCAACTACATTTGGACAATTTTTCAAACACAAGTGAATCTCGCCAAAAGACAAAAAGACACTTGGCACATAGAATGCACAAACCAGGACGCACCAGCCCCCCCCCCCCCCCCCCCCCGATGACACAGTGTCGTGCTGCGCAACGTCCCACGCCAGGCATTGCACAGGTTGCATCTCTACTCCTCCTCCTCCTCCAACCGCCAGTACGAAGAACAACCACGTGTGTAGGGGAAAGAAAGAAAGAAAAAAAAAAAAAAAAAAAGATAGAGACAAGAAACAAACAACAACCTCGGCAGAGATGTTATGTACACTGCAAGTGCTGGTCTCAGTTGAACCAGCTCCTACGGATGCCACTCAAATATACAACGCAGGAAGAAAGGCCCACGTGACAAGGATGGACTCTGCCCAGCACCGGGCAGCAGCAGTATGTACACCACAGCCCCTCTGTTGCCGCCAGAGATGGTCCACTCCCGGCCTTCGTATCCAAATGTCCACAAGCGTGCAAGGCACACGGAGGAAAGGTCTCCAGCTGGGCTGCTTCTATTCTCGGCCCCTGTACAAAACTCGTCCCGGCCGGCACTGCTTACAAACGCGCGTAGAAAAGGCTGGCCGCACACCGGTTGCTCCGCTGCCATTGGCTTCCTTAGAACGTGACCTGCCAGGGGGGGAAGAGAAGGGTCACCACCCAGTGTGGAGCTCCGCAGGGCCACACTCACCTAAACTCACTATGAGTCAGACATGAAGTTCACCTGGCTCTTCAGCTCCTCCAGCTCCTTAATTAGTTGTCTTAAAAATAAGGACCTGCAAGGAAAGAAGAGGCACCCTGAACCGAGAGCAGCCCATGTCAAGAATGTGGTCACAGGGTGCCGCCCACGAGCAAATATACCATCTCAGCATATGCTGCTCTGGTAAGGAATCTAGAGGACAGGGATGTGAAATCAGCTCTTAACACTGGTATCGCTACCGCCGTGCTTCTCTTCAGACCAGTGTACCACACCAGTGCAGTTTTGTGGGGTTCTGCGGGCAGCTAGGGGACTACAATAGCTGCTCCACAGTTTTCAGCATAACGTATGCTGTTTGCGAGCCCTCGCTTTTCTACCCTTCCAAAGCATAGCTGTGAATCAAATTAAGCTTTAAAACATGCTTAACAGCTCGGAAATTGTTCAACCAACAAAAAAATTCCTCGGGGCACAGTCAGCTTACATGCTTTGAAGGCAAAAAGCCAAAGACTTCTTAAGCACAGCATCATGTTTGCACCCCCAGGCACCAGGGAAACGCTTGCTCCACGGCTAGGAACATGCTGCGGTAGCATGGTGGTGACCAGGCCTGGGTCCAATTCCCAAACTGTGCCCAATTTTCTTTTAAATGCAGAACATTTCTTAGCCTCGCCTGTTCCTGCGTCGGTTGGTGTGAACGGTTCCGCGTCCTTAGCAGGTGCGCCTCTCCTTCCCTCCTCTCTCTCAACAGCAGCTGGCGCGCGCATGCGTCGTAGTCAGCCCGTTCGCTCCGTCGCGGTCTCGGCGTAACAGGTGCGTGATAGCAGCGCGGTGGGGCGTGGAAGGGCGCGCGCTGCTTGCGCATGCGCGCTCTCCCCCCCCGTACTGCTCTCCCTCTACTGCGCGCGCTGCAAATATAGCGGCTAGCGGTCGCTCGTGTTTCAGCCACTGCGTTGCTCCTTCCTTCCTTGGTTGACGCTCGTGCCCACGTTTACTCGTGTCTGCTACTCCAGCATCACGGAAGAAGAGATGGAAGCAACACTGCCTTCAATCAGTACTGAGGCCCCAATGCTCTGCATTTACTCGTGTTCCCCTCGCGGGAAGGCGCGGGAATTTTCATTTCATTTGATTCAACATACACACTTGACAGAAGAAGTGCTCTTTACAGCGGCAGCCATTTGCTTTTCGTTGCTTTTCCACGCTGCTTCTCCACACAACAACGTTGCTTTTCCACACAATATAGCTCTCAAGGGGGGTGATTAGTGGAGAGTATAAAGTCTGGAGTCCCCAGGCCATGTTTCGACCACTCTGGGTGCATTTACATGAATTTGTTTAGTAGAAAAATCAATTCAAAAGTGCTGTTTCCCTTTCACAATCTTCCTTGCCGATTTGGCGATGTTTCGGGTGACGTACAAAGTTAGCCCAGATTGGCCTGAGTGCAGCTCGCTGATCATGATCAAACCCACCGACCAAACCGGTCCGCCAGCCAATCCGCTGATAGGCCGTTGGAAATCGATGGAAAAATGGAAACTGAGCCCAGGCATGCTTTGTTTTAGGATGAATGTGGCTATTTTGTTAGCTTGTAGACTGTATTAAGAGCTTAGTTACAAGAAGTCAAAACAAGTCCACACTAGTGCACGCACAATCCGTATTTTGGCTTATGATGCTTCGATGATTCTGCTTCTGTAGAGCTCCAGCTGCATATGGCAGAAAACCGAAGGCCAATTAAAGGCAAGAGAAGAGTCAACAAAGTTCATTTAGGTAATAAGGAACTAAAGTCAACCGTGAAGCATAAACTAAAGTAGCTAGGGGGAAAGACGGCGCAGCTGGAACACAGACAAAAAGAAGACTGGACAAACACAAGCGCTGAAGCCACGATTATTCAACAGAAATACACACATTTATATATGAGCAGCAGCCACACCATAATATGCTTGTTAATCAGCGGGGCATGTGCAAGAAGTTAAATTCTTTCTTTGAAAGTGCTACAGAAGGTGAGCTCACACGTGCTTGTCCTAGCCTGTTTATCAGCTCAGCTTCAATAATGCCTCATACGGTCAGAACATCTTCTGGCAAAAACTGTTGCTTCAAAGAGAGGCACGTAGAGCAGTGTTGGGCTAGAGTTAGAGTGTCTTTCGAGAGTGTTAGTAACCTCATTGGTATGCTCCTTCTACCTATCGTTCAGCCCTTTCGCTGTCACAGACGTACCGGTACATTTTCGCATTCCCCCTCCGTAGTATCACTGACGTGCCGGTACGCTCCCCATTGTGCATTCAAAAATTCACACCATATTGCAACGCTGGCACGCCTGGACTGTTCGCGCCATCTGTTGAATCTCTCTAGTAGCTCGCATTTTCACTCGCAAGCTCTCTTACGATGATATACTAAAAAGTACGCAGCGACCGTGGCCACCCTTCGTTGCTGGGGGGGGCATGGTCGCTCCGCGTGTCATACTCTGTCGGGATGAGCGACCATGTGGCACGCATGCGATTACGGGTGCGGTTGTTGTGCCATCCGCAATGAGTTTCTAGGTGTTTTTTTTTTCATTCTGTTTAAGCGTCTGCTACGACATGCCAGGTTAGCACAGCATGCCGTTCCCTCTCCAAGAGACCGAAACATGACTCAATCGCTGCTTTCACTTGCTTGCCGCGCCCTCACTTGCCGTTGTCAGCAGCAAATGAGGCTGTTGTATCAACGTTGTATCCCCTTTTTATCGCTATCTGCCATTATGATTTCACATGCGTTGTGTGGGCTGCTGAAAGTGCTCCCTCCATGCACGCGGTTACTTTCGGATGGCTGATCGCGCGGGGCCTTCGACTGCAGACAGGAGCGGCAGTTCTTCCGATTCCGATCCGAATACAAGCCGAGCTCGGATTTGCATTCTGAGAGTTTCCCTTCCAGGGAAGGGGTGCAAGTTCCACAGTGTCAGATTCTGATGTTGAAACGGTGGGGTCCTCGTCCCGGAAGCGCGCATGGCAAATTTAAAATATGTGGAAGAAAGGCGATTTCTCACCCACGCTCTTCCCTTTCGACGCGTTACGCTCTGGACGCAATCATAGTCAGATAAACCACTATGCTCCCTCCCTGATATTACAGAAACCAAGCAGACACTGGGGGTGTGTCACGGCCAGAAACACTCGACAGTGAAAGGGTTAAACATCTTCCTGTTACAGAGAAGCCTACCAGGCATTCAACACAGGCCCCCCTGTGCTTTTCCCCAATGTGCCCTCTTGGTCACTGCACAGCTTTACAAGCTTGCTTGGAGCAGAAGAGGCAATGTTCACATCAGAGCGCTGGGCCACTTTTTCCAGGTTGTGGGATGATTGGGGCACGCAGGGGATATTCTTTTGCCCGCTCTTTATGGAGGTGCCCCCTCTGCAGCCGTTCTATTGATTAACAAGTAGATTACGGAGTGGCTGCCACTCGTATAGACTGCTGGCTGCAGCGCTCGTGTGCATACTCTTTTTTTTTTCTTTCCCCTGAGCATAAACCAAGGTACAAGAAGCGCTGCAGGTGTAGGGCGGTCTGCGAGATGCTTTTGCCGGTGTCGGTGGTGATAATTGCGGGGCTTACTGCACAAGCATTGTTCAAGAAATGCTATTTCTCATACACAGCTTCCATTCGCGGCTGGGGCCAGGATTGGAGTCCTCCACTGCTCCACAGCACAGCTGGCTGATGTCGGCCTTGCAGGGTAGCCGGGTGAGGCGCTGAGCCACTGTGTCCTGGGGTACTGGGTGGCATGATGCTTGCTCACCCCGAGAGCCCCCACCAACAGAGCTGTCATACTTAGAGAACGGGACACCGCTCTGGTGGTGCAACCGTGACTTTCACTCGCACCCCTCTCAGGGAATTTGCACAGCCAAAGAACTGGGCAGCGCCTTGACATCACTGATTCAGGGGTGGCGGGATGCAGGTCTCCCAAGCTGGGAAAGAAGACGGTGAAACAGCGGAAACACCTCTCAGTGGTAAATGTGCAAGTCATTCATTGGAAGGAGAGAGACCTCGCTCCAAAGATTCCAAGAGCCTCAGGACCTCCATCTGGCAGAAGCTATTGGAGGACTCCGAAGGAACGCTGCCTCGATAGGCCGTCAGTCCAGGCTGGTGCACTGGAGGACCACACCAGAATGGCAGGCAACGAGAAGACCCGAAGGAAACAGCGCATCATCCACTGCACGAGAAGGGCTGGGTCTTGAACTGAATTAGGACGGTGTGGTGCGGAGGGCCAGGTGCACTTCTCCACCTTTCCTGGTCAGAAACTTCTGACGCAGACAATGATGCCTGTGCTTCAGCCACCAGCTGTGTGACTGAACAAGCCCAATTAAAGACCGGACGCAGAGAGGCTGGGCCGCGGTGCTTGCAGGAAGGATCAGGTCGCCAAGTGGCTGTCTACAGTGTGGTGTAGCATTTCATTAATTAAGGAGTGCTCAAATTTGAATAACATCAGGTGGAGAGCAACAAGAAAAGCAACTTGTTTCCGAAATGCAATTCCTTGAAGAAAGGTAGCATTTCTCTTTCTTTGCCTCACGTTAATAGTAGTAGTATTTAATAAACTGCACTGTCGGAGCAGGCTACTGATGTTATTCATTCTTTCACGCATTAAGCAAAAATTTGTGCACGAACCCGTTACAAACACGGTTAGGTTATGCTAGACCGAATGCAGTAGCAATGGTGGCTGTTGGGAGCTCAATCGTTGTCCCAAAGGCAAACAAAGCAAGCTGAGTGCTCGTAACAGCATGCCTAATACATACGCACACCCAGGAAGCCCATGAGGCTTGTTTTTTTGAAGTGAGCCAGATCCACCTAACGCGAATTTGAGAAAAAAAGCGGAAGTTTGTAACCGAACCGAAATGCAACGCTGGCGCACGTAGCTCGAGCAATAGCTTGTTATCGCTCCGCAAGGCGCAAACAGGCTGCACATACAAGAAAGGGGGCAATGATGTGACGGAAAGTTGCATTAAAAATCGCCATCTGCGCTGCTTGCGAGAGCGGCAATCGAATATTCGCCGCAGTGTTAAGCCTAACATCGGCTGCTCCCAGCGCACGTATCCCCACCTACTGCCTCGCGCGTCGCGTGTCGTTCTCTACCCGCGGCAGCGCCTGCATCGCGTCCACGGCCAATTTTTGGGCGGTTGACAAAATCAGTACGTAGGGGCTCTAGCAGAAATTGCAGCCATCGCGGAATCGGTGGTGCTACGGCAGCTCTGCTTTAGAGATTGGCGACTGCAAACAGTGATGTCCGTCAGACTGTCGCATCCTCCGTGTGAGCGAAGGAGCTGGCCGAGCGGAAGTCCGCCTGCGGTGACGTCACGACCTCCCTCGGATTTCTCCGCTCAAACGCTCCGTCGTGTGAATACCGCTTAAGCAGCGGCTATTTAGTTGAAGTACTAAAATGGCAAATATGGGAGTAAAAAATAAATTTAACCAGAGTTACTCCGCAGGGACGGGGAAGACGAGATGAAATCACTGTTTTAGATCTCTCAGTTCCATTTCATTCACTTCCGTTCACTTCATCGTCGATGTTTGGTGACAGATCTTTCACCGATCTATTACCGTAAAAACAGGAATATAGGTCGGACCGGAATATAGGTCGACCCTTTTTGAAAATTATAAAAATGCAAAAAAAGTTTTTAATGTTAGTTCTTATATAATTTTACAATAAAACTGCTGCAAGGCATGAGAAAAGGAATATTTATTTCCATACTCATCAGAATTGCTGCTGGAGTGGAAAGTGGCAAGGCGTTACTCTGACTCCTCGGAACTTGAGCTCAACGACGAGTGCTTGTCGCTCCCCACGTCCCACAACGCATCGTCATCCGTGCCGTCCATCGCGTTGCTTATGCAGTACTTTTTGAATGATTTGGCAACCATTTCCTCAGGGAGCGACTCCCACGCCGACGACACCCAACCGTAAACTGTTGAAAGCGGCGGTCGTTGCAGCCGGCCAGCGGGGGTCCTCGGGTTGTCGCCCATCATCCACTCGCTGTAAAGTTCGCGCAGGTGATCCTGAAATGGCTTGTTCAGTACCATGTCCAGTGGCTGCAGAACTGAAGTCAGGCCACCGGGGATGACCACCAAGTCAGTTTTGCCATCACACAGGGCCCGCTTAACACTGGCTGTGAGGTGGCCCCGGAATGAATCGAGGACCAGCATGTTTGGTCGCTGGAAAAGCGCACCCGGTCGCCGATTCCACACGAGTCAGATCCATTCTAACATCAAGGACTCGTTCATGAAGCCCTTTTCATTGCACCGCACAATTGCGTCACGAGGGAAGTCCTCCTTGGGAAAAGTCTTCTTGAATATGATGAAAGGGGGGAGGTTCCTACCATCACAGCAGTACAGGCCAGCATAACCGTAAAGTGGGAATGCTCATTGCCCGTGGTCAGCAGCTTCACTTGCTTCGCCCCCTTTTCAGCAACGGTGGCGTTGGACGGCATGTCGAACTAAACAGGAGTCTCGTCAGCGTTTCCGATCTCTCCCATCATGTAGCCACATTCTTGGCGCAGGTCGATGACAAACCGCTGGAATTCTACAAGCTTATGCTCGAATTCCTCCGGCAGTTTTTGACAAATGGAGGTCCCCCGTCGTAGCGCGAAACCCTTTCACTTCATGAAACGTCGCACCCATGATGGTGAGCCCTTAAACTGCTCTCTCGACAGTCCAGAGGCACGCATGAGCTCAACAGCTTTGACCCGGATACACTCCGATGTCACCGGCAGCGACCTGGCGCACAGCTCCCGTACGAACTCAGCAACCTTGCACTCAAGTTCGGGATGTGCCGCAATCCGCCCACGAAACCCCCCCCCCCCCCCCCCCAAAATTGCTGCACGACGAGAGGCGTTGCTTTTGGCTCCGCCAATAGCGCACGCTTTTCTCTGACATGCCGAATTCCCATTGTGCCGCCAAGTTGTCATGCTCTTCCGTGTACGAGATCGCCTTTTCCTTAAAGGCTACACTGAACTGTCGTCGGCTGCCACTCATCTTTTAAGAAGCAGTAACACTTAAAAAAACGTGTAGCCGCTGTATGCTTACACCACAAAAGACAAAAAAAAAAAAAAAAAATATGGCGGCTTTAACTTGCGAGTTGTCCATTGTTGCAAGACTGGCGCAGTCTTCAAGGGTCGACTTTTCGCTATTCATTTTCAAAAAAATTCCGGTTTTTACGGTACTTGCCGTCTTAAATTCATGATAAGCCAGCTCCAAAAAGCAAAAGAAATTTCTGAAAACACCCACGAAACAGTCTGAACACTCAACCCAAAAGCAAACGCTCATTTTGGTCCGTGAAACAGCAGGTGGCTCATTTTCGATAGGAACTACGATCTGCGTACACGTTTGGAGGGCATTACCTCAACTATTTTCTTGCCACCCCTTTTATAGGGGAAATTTGCTGAGTTTGTCTTGCCACTGCAGTTTTATCTGACGTAGTTTCGGTTTCTGGATCTGGCTCACTTCGAAAAAAGTAACCGCCTCACTTTTTGGACAGTGACCCCGAAATTACTTGTCCCATCAAACATGAGTCCGCAAGAAGGACGTCACTGTGGCAGCCAAGTGGTATACAAGCCACGCAGCGCACGACAAAGTGCACCGTGGCTCCATTTTCCAGCCGCCCTGTGAACGTCGCCCCCCGGTAACACTCGAGGGTGACGGAAGGCAGAGCTGTCCCCTCTGCTCCCCATTTCTTACCGCCGGAAGGTGTTCCCCCCTCACCTCTGTTCTTGCACCGTCGCTTGAATTTCAGACAGGCGGACCAGAGACCGGGCCATCTTGAGTTCAGCCGAAACCCGCGTGCAGTTTAAACTTCCTAAGCTGTGTGCTTCCTCGCTGTACCGGTTCGCCTGCCGAGAGAAGATCAAGGGCCACAGTCAGCCCCAGGGAACCCACCACAATGCACAGCTACAATTGGCCGGCCGCTCTTTTGGGGACGGGCTGTAGTGGCCATCGTCATTTACTGCTCTTACTCAAATCAACATTTTCTGTTTTCGCACACTCTCCCCAAGTATGAAACTTTTTCCCTCGGCAAGCAACAAAATCTGGTGCACGTTACAAGAACTGGATGGTTCTGAAGATGTCAGTTTCAGTTTATTCTCGTACTGAAAATACAGCGTGTAAAAGTACACATCCAGAAAGGGGTCCCAGAGTTATAAAATGCAATGGGACCCCTGCCAGAACTCGATTCGAAACCCACGAGGAACGTGGAAGTCCCGCGTCATCATCCCCGTGCCTTTCGCACAGCCAAGACGTACTCTGCCTCAGGCCAGATGGCCAGGTGCAGGATGCCCTTGGAGCTGCCACTTCCAGATTAGTCCACCAGGAACTTGAAGCACCAACCAGGCTGTTACAGCACGCGACAGATTCAAGGTAGCCTGACTGAATCTGTCATCCAAGCAGCGAGTCACAGAGAATTTTACAGCCTAGGTCTCCTCCGTCACAACAGCAACCCCCCAGGCAGACAGCACTGCAGATCACACTTCACGTCACTGCCGAAGTTGTTGGCCCCCTCTACTAAAGGCTCCAGCCCTATGCCCAGCCAGCCATCAGGGGTGAGACAGCTGAATCAGATATGGGAGCAGTTTTTGGAGCAGCAAAACCTCTATTTTGGAGCACAAGAACTTTGATTTGGAGCAGAAGAACAAGATTTATTATGTCACCCTAGAGCCTAAAAAGTCAAATTTTTCGCAACTCACGGGGAAAAGTGCACTTTTTAATCGGTTTTGAATGTACATAACACCGAAAAAATATTTTTTTTCTACCAGAGTATCACAAGGTACGAAAACTGTGCTACCTTTTTACACATCATTTTTAAATTATTAGGCTCTATGCATGAACGGAGCGCCGTTGAGAATATCGAATTGAAAAACTAGGCAATTGTAAAGCATTTTTATTATGGTGTGAATGCTGAAATTATCATTTTTGTAATCCCAGACTGGGCTTTACGCACAATGTGTAGAGCCACGAAAAAAGTTGCGCAAAGCGAGGTGACAGTCGCACCCGACTAGCCCTCCCATTTTAATCCCCAAGGTGCACGCTCCATTACGATCGTAATTTGAGCACGTGAGTATTTTAAGCCTCCTCCCCCTTGGCACTGAATTTCACTTCAGATAGATGAACCATTCAGATAGATGAACGCGGCTCAACACACAGGTATACAGCCACGGCAAAAGTTGTGCAAAGCGAGGTGACAGTCGTCCCAACCCACCAGCCCTCCCATTTCAATCCCTAAGGTGCACGTTCACTGCGATCGTAATTTGAGTAACGCTGGTATGTTTAGCCGCTCCCTTTTGGCATTAAATTTCACTTCAGATAGATGAACCATTATTACTAGTGTGCAATAATAGCCTGTCCTGCTATCATACTCTGCTTGAACATTTTGCGGCGATTGTAGCCTGCACCGCCAATTCTGCAGTGTCGATCATCCCATTCCCACCGCTTGCAAGCTCGCTGTCAAAGATAACACCGCAATGAATCCGAAATTTCACTTCAAGCACGCACCGTGCCTCACACTCAAGGCCAAAACACGGCAAATTCCCGGGCACCACGTTGTTTTCGATGAACTCCCGTCTTTCGAGTCGCGCGACTTCCCGCAACAGATCAAACACGACTAAATGTAAACCCAGCCGCCCCCATAACCAAACCTACGGTAGAAATCGGCGAAGATCACTCTGCCTGAACTACGAGCAACTGCTTTGCCCGGCGGCCATGTTTTCAAACCTCCACACCACACCAAGATGGCGGCGCCGAGTGAGGTCGTTCCAGAGATACGGCGCTCCCAAAATTGCCGTCTTTTTCATGAACTTTCGCAAGTAGTTTTTGCTTCAGTACACAAGTATTTTTTCCACGGGACTTTGCAATGGTTTTCGATCGGAAAACTTTAAAAACTCACAGAATATAACTTCTGAAACCCGACATTCTGACTTTCGAAAAAACTATCTCGGGGACAATTTTATGCGTTTTTTTTTTATTGAATGATCAATCAATTGAACCTTTACAAACAGCATCACCTTGGGGGTGCTGGAAAATTATGCTGTCAGTAGGCATTTTTCCCCACTGAAACTGACGGGAGTGTTAGAATACTTGGCTCTCAGACTGTTTTGGAGCAGTTTGGCGCAATGTTTGCAATTTTCAAGCTTTTGGAGCAGCCTGGCGCAGGAAAACAAATTTGCATCAAAACTGCGCAATATGCGCAGCTGTCTCAACCCTGAGCCATTCGAAAGAGAGCAGCCCTGCAGATACCCAGTTTGCTGCCCCAGCAGAAACACACACTAAAAGCACACCACATGTGCATTGTCAGTGCTCGCAAGCGGCTCAACAAAATTACCAGGCCCGCCCCTTGGCACAGCCCGTGTCTTGAACCACAAGAATCAGTTTTGTGCCTCAACTTGCGATCAGCCCTTCCCGACTGTGCCCCTGGCGTGTTCCTTCTTGGCTTCACCCAATGAGACTAAAGGGCCATGTAAGACCCCGCCAGCAGCTGTGACCATGCCTACCCCTTGAATCCCCCAGACCCTGGTGGGAGCTGGTGACGGGCACACTACCCGACACGGAGTGTATCGCTATGCTCCAATGGTCTCGGACTCGTTTCTGCCAAGGCAGCTGCATGGTCTTTGCACAATGAGCCGTCTCAGGCACCTGGTTCTGCTCTCAAGCACGCCCCACGAGACAACACTGCCGCTACGGACTTATATGCCGACCAAGCAGAAACTGCTCTACTGACGTCTTGCTGTGACAAAACACACAACAAAGAGAAACTGGCATGCAGAGGATAGCTCCGACGTGCAGACGAGGAGTGTAACAGCACCGGGAACCTGCCTGGTTGGGTCATTGAAAGCATTCTCAACATTTCGCAGCCTACAGCTATATTTTCTTTACTCGTTTCGAGGAGGATTCTTTGGGAGTAATTTGTCTCGGTGCCAAGCACCCCCAAGGCGAATCTGGTGGCCAGCCTTTTCACAATGTTCGGCCAGTGCACTGCGCTGTATGTCAGACTTTCAGACGTCGTTTTGGTGCTGTCAGAGGCGTTCTGAGAAGTTCCACGTTTTGCCGATGTAACTGGCTGGGCATTGTACACAAGGAATTTTGTAAACGAGCCCTTACACTTTTTCTTTTGGTCGCGGTACCAGCCGTCCAAGGGTTGAAACGGGTTTGTGGGCGACGAGAACGCTTTCTTTTCAGAGAATGTGCGATATTGTCACACTTCGGTGGAGTATTTGCTTTTTCCAGCTAGTAATCTCATATTTACAAGTCACTTCTGTGCCTTTACAGGCAGGATAGGAATTACCAAAGTTAATACAGATAATAAGAACTAAAATAAATCTAAGTACTTATTTTAAAGCATGAAACCAAATTATGAAAAGCACTTGCGCAGGGTGAACTAGGAGACTGGTCTGCAGCACAACTATGCATTTGCGATCACTTTTTCTGCCTTATGGAATGCAATTGCTGGTGATAGGCTATTTGTTGGGGAAGCTTAGTGCATAAGCACTGTTCGCGAAATATTCAGCTAAGCAACTTGGAATGTTGCAATCCGATCAATAAACAGCCTGGACATCATGAACGGGTAGACCTCAGCTTAATATACTGCCCATTTCCCTTGGAAGCCAGTCGGTTTTTGTGGTTCAGTGGTTTGAAAGCAATAGAAATGGCAGTAAGTAAGGTTATTTTTGCACTTTACATTGCAGTCATTCTTAATTCTGTGCTACTTAATCACTTGTATGCTTGAGTGCATAGGAGTGATTATGCATACATGTAGCTTCAAATCCCGGGCATGCTATTTTAAGGGGGCTCACTGGTCTTAGACCAAAAAAGTTTATTTTTGCAGTTATGATGATGAAAATTTAGGGGCACGTGTAGTTTCACATTCTGATTGTAGATATGAAATTTGTTTTTGAGTAAAGTGATTATATTCAAATTTATTTGAATTTTTATTTTCAATTTTTTGACAGCCTATGTAAAAAAACTGCTGGAGGGATGCAGCTAAACAGGGAAGCAGTGAACTGTGCATAAATCAAAGAGTGCAATAAGACTAACATTATTGTTCTATCTGGTCTGTAGCAGAAGTTACGACCATTTGAAGTTTGGGCTTGGAAGGTGGCAGCCAGAAAAACCGGTTTTGCCTTCCAGGCCCAAACTTCAAATGGTCGTAACTTCTGCTACAGACCAGATAGAACGATAATGTTAGTCTTATTGCACTCTTTGATTTGTGCACAATTCACTGGTTCCCTGTTTAGCTGCATCCCTCCAGCAGTTTTTTTACAAAGGCTGTCAAAAACTTGAATAAAAAATTCAAATAAATCTGAATATAATCATTTTACTCAAAAACAAATTTTATATCTACAATCATAATGAGAAACTACATGTGCCCCCAAATTTTTATCATCATAACTGCAAAAATAAACTTTTTGATCAAAGACCCATGTGCCCCCTTAAAGCGAAACTTTGGTGTTCTCACTGATGCCATCTGTAACACGAAAGCAGGTGAAGCGAAAGAAAGAGAGAGAGAGAGAGAGAGAGAGAAAAAAAAGGGCTTCCCAGGGCCGGAATCGAACCTGGGTCCCTCGCGTTATGAAGCTGATGTCTACGCGATTGCTCCATTTCAACACAGTCGAAGCAGTTTGGATTTGAAGACGGGTACATGGACGGGCAAAATTAGCAGAACAGTCCTGCACCCCACGCGTAAAGACAACGACGATCCGTCACGAGAAAGCTTCACGTTCAACCACCACTGTTATTAGACAAAAAGGTGCCAGATTTTTTTTTTTTTTTTGTGGTTGATATTTGCAGTTGTGGCTGATATTTTCACGGGGGGTGCGGCCTAGTCAAGCCGTCACTACGGCTTTTTCTGCAGCTCCTCTGTCTCTCTCTGCATCTTTTGAGGCAGAAACAAACATTATTATTATTATTATTATTAACATTTAAGTAATGTTCTCTATACCACATTTACGATTTTGTGCCGCAACCTTGATTTTCATTTGGCCACAAGCGAGTCGGCATGGTGCCAGTGAGTTTTCCACACTGCCAGTATTGGCCTCGAGGACATACCGCAGCGCCACCTACAAGTGACGTCACTTGTAGGACGCCGGGTTGTGTTGTCGTTGGCTACAACACATTTTCCGTGCGTATGCGGAAGCGCGTTTTTTATTGCGGCCACCGTCTCCCCCCTCCTTCTGGATTTGATGCAAATTACCCAAAAAAGTGGTCTGCAGACCGAATAATCCGGACGAGCAACCAGCGACTCGCTTGTTCCCGGCGACACCGCCGCGTTTAGGTAGCTGCTACCATCGCGACCCACAGCTCGTACGCAGCCAGCTAACGCCAAGGACAATGCAACTGGTGCTGAGAAAAGTACGCTGTAAATTCAACATGCAATACTTGTGCCGTGACATGTACGAGACTGTGTGTGCAAGGGTACAGACCTTGCACCAGCGACGGAAACGCGTCGCTCACGTGTGATCTCACCGCACGCACTGCTCGCATTGCCTGCTAAATGAATGACTATGCAAGAACGGTGATCGGATAGTGCTGCTATGACCTGCAGTTTCGCTTAATCAGTGCCTATTTCCCCTACAATGTTTTTCATAGTTATTCCCGGATTTGATTAACGATCACTGCTGTAAGCCTGTACTTTGCACGGCTGATGTGTTTACTTTTCGCGACAACTTGGCTATTCGCGACAACACGAACAGCCAGAGCACACAGCTTCTGCTGTGCACTCTGGCTGTTCATCAGGCTTGTGAACTCGACATCTACGATTCTTCATCTTCTGCAGACAGTGAAAGAAAAGAAAGCTTGTAGAAGATGTTGTAAAGAACAGTGTAAATACAGTCATGATACAAACAAAGGTTCAGAACTATTTCATCAATTTTGGGGGCAAAACAAATTACAATAAACCTTTTGCAGCATGCTGTAGCGTTCGTTTGAGCTTATCGTACGGTGCCCACATTAAACTAGGGGTTGAGAAGTAGGTGAAAACATGGTACCCTGCTTATAAGAGACCTCTCATATAAGAGACAGAAACTGCTCCCCGGTACATGTCTCTTATAAAGGGGTTCAACTGTGTATACAAAGCATGCTGGGCAAACAGGCTCAGCCATTGACTAGTCAAACGAGCTCTGTTTTCTACTAATTCTCAGCGTCTGCACCACCTCGCTGGCACTGTGTTCGTACAGAGCCCATAGCACCAGCCCAGGAATTTTCAACGTCAAACACTTGCCCGAAGAGGTGAAACCCTATAACTTCGCTGCAACCGCAGCAAATAAAAAAACATCCCCTTGCTTTCGGTTTACTGTGGAGTGCTCATATTGAAGCATTCACCGACCCGGCCGATCGGGCTGATCATGGCAACGCCGCCTTTCAGGCGGACAACTGAAGTAGATCTGGCAACGTTGACAACAGCTGACGAGACTGACAGCTTGGACGCCCACCTACCACTGCTGGCATCGCTCGCTCCATGC
Organism: Haemaphysalis longicornis; assembly: GCF_048455015.1. Lineage (NCBI taxonomy): Eukaryota > Metazoa > Arthropoda > Arachnida > Ixodida > Ixodidae > Haemaphysalis > Haemaphysalis longicornis. The sequence goes on along the minus strand of NW_027526203.1, from coordinate 472,799,667 downwards.
GAAGGCACCGGTGGTCGCTTCCTGCTTAACAGACACCACTGCCGTCTATGCCCAATGAGAGCCTTGCCACACAAGCGTCGGGCTGCCCCCTCAATGCCTGGCCACACAGTATCCGACCAATGAGATACACATCGAAGCACCTGCCTTCTGCCATCACAACATTTCGTCTGCCGTCTTGGTAAAGACACAGGAGCAGTGCGCCTCTTTCGAGCAAGACGTCCTCAGCCACAACATTATGGACACAACTGCCGTGCCCCCGAGCAACCCGCTGAACATGTGGGCTGGTAGACAAGCAAAGATGGAGATTTGATGGGTCAAGTTAGTCAAAACACAGAAGACCACCATCGTCCTCCAACCCACACACCTTGTGCACTCTCGCCTGATGCTTCGCTTACGAATGCCACGTCTTCTGCTTCAAGCTGTCAACACCGCAACCAAGCATACAAACGTCGTGCACTTTGCGACCAACTCGTTGTTTTGCATCGACCAGCACCTTTCACGGCAGCACTGACGTTGCAAACTAACTCTTTCAGTACGGCGCCATAGGTCATCAAACGCCGGTGTCCGATGATCGGACGCCGGTGTCCTATGACGACAGACAACTATCACCATCTGGTGTGTTCATTGGCAACTTCTCTTTGAGTTTTGGTTTCGTTTGTTTATGTGTCGCATGTACTGGTGGTGTAGCAAGAGAAATTTGAACCGAAGGTAGAGGGGGAGTAGGAGGAAAATGGCGTCGGGTTCGCGCCGCGCTCCGCACAGTCTGACTGCTATATCAAGCACTTCGGCAGCTCCTGCTGTCGATTTTTCTGATCCCAGCAGCAGTGATGGGTCAAGCAACGATGTGGGATCATCAGATTTCAGTTTGGACGATGAAGCTCCGGTTCAGGTGCCTCGCACTTCAACAAGCGCTGGCAGGCAAGTTTCGTTGTGACTCCGCCCTGTATTTATAAATAAAACGTGCTTCTTATCTGACGACTGTGGTTTTACTTTTGTGTTTAGGGTCTCGACAACGTACGGCCAGGATATTTTGCCAAGTGCACCGCGCCATATCAAGTTTTCACCCTCGAGACAGCCTGGTGCCCATGTCGAAGCAGCGCTGAGGAGTGATGCATGTCGGTTCTCGAGAGCGCTGGATTTTTTCTTTTGTTTTTCAATAGCTTCATGCTTTTCCAAGAACGAGAACGCCGGAGTCCCAGAACTTTCACTTTCAAGAAGCACCTATTTTGACCAATTGGCATTTAGAGAAGAACTACAGTTGAACCTCGATATAACGAACCTCGATTTAACGAAATTCGCGATATAACAAGTTTTCTATCAAAATTTTGCTAAATGCATGTACTTTTGTCTCGATTTTACGAAGTAATTTTGTGCGGCGCTTCCGATTTAACGAAGTCACAGCAAGAACAGAAGAACAAAAATTCCCCGCATTTCCCCGAGGGGAAGAATGTGAAAGTGCGAATGCAGGAGTTGAATTTGCGCGGTTCGGTAATGTTCGCGAAAGAGAGATCACACACACACACACACAACTACAAAGAAAGAAAGATGCATTTATTCACAGACACCTATTTGTGTTGTCGTTGTACTTGATTGCTAGAGCGGATCTCAGCTTTGAAATTTCGTGTCAGTACTCCTTTAAGCGGGTGCATTAGCCCTTCTCACGCCCGATTCCTGGCCAATCCCCCACGTGGGTATGTGCCATGCACAGACACCTATTTGTGTTGTCGTTGCACTTGATTGCTAGAGCGGATCTCAGCTTTGAAATTTCGTGTTAGTACTCCTTTAAGCGGGTGCATTAGCCCTTCTCACGCCCGATTCCTGGCCAATCCCCCATGTGGGTATGTGCCATGTCAGCGGCCAGGCAGCGCGCGCCCATCTCCCCCCGTTGCCAAGGAAGACGAGGAGATTCCTGGCCAATCCCCCACGTGGGTATGTGCCATGCCAGCGGCCAGGCAGCGCGCGCCCATCTCCCCCCGTTGCCAAGGAAGACGAGGAGCGCGCGCACCCCCAGCTGTTGCTATGTGGACGGACGGCGGTCACCGGAATTCAGGGTCGCTTATAAAGTGCATTCGCACTTAAAATTCTGGTCGAGGCACGTTTTATTTTGCTTCTCAGACCCTACATTGAAAAAATTCAGTACTCGCATTGACTCTTGAAAGGCTAAAATGAAAGAAAAGCGGTGAAATCTACGGGTAACAACAATTAAAAGCGAAAAAAGAAGCTGCACAAACCGCTAGCGGTCATGGACGGTTTAATAGTGCGGCCACTAGTTTGACGTCTCCATCGTTGCCTACACCAATGCCCTCTATGCTTAGGCTGCCGAAGCCTACTTCAAGCTTTTTTTCTACGTGTCATCTCACGGTGCTGCTGCTCTAGGTTGTGCTCGCTGATAACCACATTAATATTTTGTTCGTGCAACGTTAGGCGAGTCTTGTAAGCAGCATGAGCACTCCAAGGGAAAGAAAAGTGTTCCGAACAAGAGCCTGAGGAAGTTCGGTGAAATCGACAGCCACCGAAGTGTGATGGATGCCATCGACGTTCTGCGGAGGCACGCAGGCGCACACGAATGTTTAAGAGCAAGCCTTGTTAGCGCTGTCAGCATACGAGCGTCACGTAAAGCCCGCCCTGGTCAAGAAACGCCAAGCACTGCTTACGGACTTCTTCACTACGGCTTGAACATCCAATGCTGGTGGCAATAAAATGCTCTCTTTGAACGTGGTCATCTTCGTTTCACCAGCATTCATTAGACAGCTGCGGTGCGGAGAAATCGGTTTCGTAAGGGCTCAGTGGGCATAAAAGTAATTGCTTAATCGAATTTGGCCGGAAGATATTTAATGTAAGCTTTTCGCTTTCCGGAGCACGTAAGCGCTGCTGCACACAGTGAAGTGGTCCGCGTGTACTCCGCTCAACTCACAATCATGGCTTTATCTCGAGTGTCGTGGTTGGATCACGCGCCCATACTGCGGAGCCTTTGTACATGAAAGAAGTCTTTCGGAAGTTTCATAGCAGCCTTCCGCTGTTGGCCCGCCGCACCCCTCAACGGCGCGCCTAAGCCTACCACTGAATGGACGAAAAGAGGCGTAACTTCGAACGAGCACCTCGCCGGGGTGAAGATCACGGGGCATGGACGCAGGTTCAATTGACTAACAGCGGCATTTAGTAGTGACCAAAATGAAAAAAAGAAAAAGTGGAAACCTAGTCTGCTATCATATTTAATGAGGCGTTGCGGAAAAAGCACCGGTTTTACTATGACACATGAACTACCGTCGGCTATCCGAATTCCATTGCCTAAGTGTTGAAACTCTTTATTCACACAATTTTCGTGGCCAGTTTTAGTACAAATTTCGCTTTAAGTGGAGAGGTAACTACATAGCACTTGTTGCCTGGCGAGGGCCTAAGTGTTGAAACCTCAACAACTGGTTAAATGAACTGTAAAATCGAAACCTCGATTTTACGAAATTCTCGATTTAACGAAATTTGCGGCCCCAAGTACGACTTCGTTATATCGAGGTTTAACAGTAATTCAGCAGATATTTGAATATGATGAAGTTTCCCAAGGACATGCGCCCTTCTCACCCCCTTCTTACCCCTGGATCCTCTTCGACACCAGCCAAAAAGAATGAAGAAGAGAAGAAATTGCAAGCTCTGCTATGAAAGAACAAAGGCACAGAACAGAACGAACGTCTTCTGCTCCAAATGCAATATTTATCTTTGCTTTCTACCTTCGCATGACTGCTTTGCTTAGTGGCGCAGCCGTCAAGGCCGCTAAATTGATGGGACTTGAAATATTCAAGACATGGCGTACAGTATTGATGTATATATGAATCGATAGCTAAGGAAACTAGGAACAGTTTGTAAATTTAGAATTCCTAAAAAAATAATTTTCTGGCTTAGTACAATCGCTTATTCCTCGTGTGTTTTTACTTTTGTGTGTATTTTGTTTTGTTTATTTGACATATAAACTGTGAATAATCGTATTTCTCACGACACTGCTATTACGTATATGAAAAGGCAAACTAATAGCTACAAAATCGTGTATAACAATATTAAATGCGTCCAATTGTTCAAGAGAAATAAATTTTTTTGTGGAAGCACTCAGAATTCGTCATTTTTCCACCGGAACGAAAGAGCTAAGCAGAGAACTATTTGCCCGCCATTATCAACAACTACCCCTTCGAGTATGCAGGACTTCGTGTAAGTCTTTAGGTAAGAAGATCAGTCACCTGAGAAAGAAACCATCGTATTTCTCACGACACTGCTATTATGTATATGAAAAGGCAAACTAATAGCTACAAAATCGTGTATAACAATATTAAATGCGTCCAATTGTTCAAAAGAAATAAATTTTTTTGTGGAAGCACTCAGAATTCGTCATTTTTCCACCGGAACGAAAGAGCTAAGCAGAGAACTATTTGTCTGCCATTATCAACAACTACCCCTTCGAGTATGCAGGACTTCGTGCAAGTCTTTAGGTAAGAAGATCAGTCACCTGAGGAAGAAACCACCTTTGCCAGTGGCAAGTCAGGCTCCTCAGATAGATGAACACAGTGCCGACTGTGCCACTTACACAGCACACGTTATTGTCAATGAGAGCTGCCTGCATGCCTCTCCACCTGGTTCTTTGGACCACGTTGCGATCCTGACAGTTGCCTTTCCCTCGCCCTGTTGTACATCACCTGCCAGTGGACGCACCTGCCTGCTTCCACATTGCAAGACGTCTGCTGCTGCCCGCGACCACCGAGCCACTCCCAGCCAAGACCACCCAACGGCATCTACTCAGCGGACACTCGCACGGGACAGACCATGGCGACCTAATTACCTGATGTTATCTGCACATACCTGTGCACAGTTTTTCCATACAATCACCTGAATGCGCTCCACAATAGCAGGGCGGAGTCCTGCAGTGGCGTGAACCACCTCAACTCCTATCGGCACCACCACCATCATCATCATCACCACTGCATGGCCTGGTGCTTCAGCAGTGGCACACGCGACAAGCGAGATCGAAAACGACCTTGTGCCAGGGCGGTCACTTGTCTTCGCCGCTCCCACCTGAAGTCGGGCTTACGCACCCTCAATAAATCTAGGAGGACTCAACTCATCGAGTCCATCCTCCTCCTTCCTACAGTGGGGCTCTTTGTTTTAGTCTCAGACTCACTGCGGACCGCCGAGAAGCAGTCCAGCATTTAATTTTCCCAGGTATCCCTATGGCTTCAAGGAATCTTCGGGTAAATCGAAGAGCCCCAGTATCTTTGGTGCGTTATGCCCCAAAATATAAAATCACAGAACAGTGACTATGAGGCCTAGCAAAACATGTTTTTAAAATAATGCATACAACTAGCATCAAGAAGTGCCTGGAAATAAACTCAGAATATTCCTTTTAATGCTCACTTCTACACTTCATGTTGGAAATATATGCCAGGCCCGTAAATTAAAGCTAGAGCCTGGCCCGGGCCCTTGCAGTGCTCTAGTATAGCTACATTTACATCAAATCTTGGATAAATTTCTTTTGGCTGCAGGATGTCTTGCGCCCCATTCTGCTTCTTGGGCTGCCGGACCGGCCTTATGGCAGCAGCTGGCGCGCTCTCGTTTTCCCACACCCGCTGCTCGCAGTGTTGTTCCTCGCATTACTGCGAGAGCGTTCTCCTTCCCCGTGTGGCCCTCACGCATGCCCACTCTCTGCGTCGCAGGGTTCTCTGCCTGCTTACACGCAGGCGAATGGCCCCAGCCAAAGACAGCAATAGGAATGGCGCCCAAGCTGCACGGTGACAGGCAAGCGACCTAACCTAAACTACTCTACACATACTGTCGAGGGGAAAATCAGGTCTGATTGCATGTAAAAGCATTACGGATTCCTTTCCAATACTTTACTGCCCCATTGCGCGAGTGCCATGGAGCTACCATAACACAGATGCGGAGCTTCTCATTTCCTCACCAGCTTTCAGACTGGCCACACGCCCACTCAAGGGAAGAGGACTGGCTAATGACGATGAGAGCTGCCGTCCTGAGCCCCAGGCTGATTCATCAACTCTGGGGGTGTGCAAAGGGTGAAATACCATCCCGAATCGGATTCGAACCAAACAGAGGCCAAAACTATCGAATACAGTTAAACCTCGATGTAACGAACTTCAATGTAACGAAACCCTCGATGTAACGAACCACGGAATTTTTTGTAACTTCAAGTGTATGCACACCATGTATTTTCACCCTCTGTGTAACGAAGTCCCGTTTGCCGGAATTTCAATGTAACGGAGTTTCATGGAGAACGAGGCACGATATTTAAGTTGTAGAAGTAGATTTTGGGAGACTCAAGCCGAAATGGGGTCCCAATAAAACGCGAACGGCGACACGGGTCGCCCAATGCCGCGGATGCAGCCAGCCACGGAGTCTTTGATTAAGTCCCTTGCCTACAAACTGTGTGGTGTGCATACACGGCTGGCGCACTGTTTCTGTCGGAGCTTAATCGTCTACGGCTTAATCGGCATCAGCGTGAACCGCACGCAGCGTTTTCTCCCTGCAAAAACGCAAAACACGCCCCGCAAGCCACAGGCGCGCTGACGCAGCCGCGGAGACCACCCGCGCGATGCGGGTAGCTCCAGCGACCGCTTCTAACCTCTCGCTGAAACGCAACTCGAGGGGCATATGAGAGGGGCGTGCGAGAAAAAAAGCGGATAACGCGGGCGAAATTTTCATTGTAAAACGTGACACGCGCCGCTTATGAAAGCGCCCATCAAATATCCTCCGCGGTGGTAAGCCTAATCGCCACTGGCGTTGCCGCCGCCGCAAGCCGCCGCTTTGCACTTCGTTCGAGTTCGCTCACGCTTGTTGAGTTTCGTCGTCCCAGCAAGCATTTGTGAATCTTTATGAGCCTTGCACGCGCGTTTTTTTTCACACCGGCGTCCGCCATTGCGTGCCGGCGGCGGGAAGTGACTCGCGCTGCGCGCAGCAGTGGGGGGAGCCTGACCAGTTTCGCCAATGGGGAGGCGCGCACCCTATGGCGGGAGCTTCGAAGCGCTCGGGGATGCCGGCTGGCTAGACGATAAGGCCGCCGCGAAGGATATTTGATGGGCGCTCTCGTAAGCGGCGCGTATGACGTTTTACAGTGAAAATTTCGCCCACGTTATCCGCTTTTTTTCTCGCATACCCCTCTCGTTTGCCCCTCGAGTTGCGTTTCAGCGAGCGGTTAGAATCGGTTGTTGGAGCTACCCGCATCGCGCGGGTGGTCTCCGCGGCTGCGTCAGCGCGCCTGTGGCTTGCGGGGTGGGTTTTTTCGGGAAGAAAACGCTGCATGCGGATCACGCTGATGCCCGAGTAGACGATTAAGCACCGATAGAAACCGAAACAGTGCGCCGGCCGTGTATGCGCGCCTCGTTTTCTTTTTCGGGAAACGCTTCACGGGATGAACACTTCATTATAACCGCGAATTTCAATGTAGCGAAATTTCAATGTAACGAAGTAACTTACGAGTTTTACCGACTTCGTTACATCGAGGTTTAACTGTACCAAGGCTTTTATTTGAAACAACAGGCACACTGGACACTCGGGCTGGGGCCTGTGTAACTTTGTACATTTCACTAGCCAATTTTGTTGATATTACGAGATTCATTGCTGTGTAGTATGCAGAACGTACGTACTTGTAATTTTGGCCTCAGGGTGCATAACAGTGTATCGCTGCAGCAATGTCTATTGCAATGCCATCGTGTTTCATACCACTACTGTGTTCGCTATAGTATGGGTTGTGGGGGCCAAGCCCCTCATATCGAGGCGAGGAGGCGCTAGAGCGACGTCCTCCTCCTTGGTGGGGCGAGGGCGATCCTCGCGCGCCTCCCTCCTCTCCCTACGAGGCGACGGGAGATGCGCGCAGGAGACTCCCCGGGGGAGACCGCCCTTGGGATGCGCAGCGATCGCACGGTACGTAAATGCCCTTCGGCCACTTCTGGCCGTTTCTTGCATTGGCCGTTGTTTCCCACTTCCGTGGGTCACGGCACCCACCGTGTCGATTAGCGCATGCCTCGATTTGCGTCAGTGCGTTTATCTAGGATGCCCGGCGAGTCTCCGCGGGCATATTCCACTTCTTGGTGGGTTGCCCCCGCGTCCGCGATGTGATGGCTTGCGCCGTCTGGGGTCAGCGGACGAGCGCCGATGCCGCCCGGTCGAGTCCAGTGGCTTGGAAATGTGTAGCGGCCACAGAGAGCCCCCTTCCCCTACGTCAGCAAGCGTAGCGGCCGGCCAACGCCAGCGGACGCCAACTGCTGCCCGACTACGGGCTGGGCACACGCTGACGGCTGTATGCCCCAGGGGCTAGGTGCGTAGTGCAGTGTAGCGTTTGTATCGTGGTTTCCCGCGTAATAAACCCCTGTACTATGAAATGTATCGCTTCCATGTGAAGTGACTGACAACGTACACTCGCGGCGAGAGTCGTGGCTCGCTCTCGAACCCGTTGTGGGCAGAGTCTCTCGGCAGCGCAAGTTCGGTACTGCGCGAGAGCAGTGAGAATAACGTCGGCGCGTTTATTCTGTTATTCTATTCCTTAATGGCAAGTATTAAGGATACGGAATGCCCACATTTCTGGCGCCCATTGCTCATTTGCTGCCATACCGTAGCGAGCTTTGCTTGTGCAATCGGCTGGCCGCGCCAGGCACACTAGTTGCGTGCAGTGTACGTTCCGGTGAGAGCCCGCATTCGGGCCGCCGGCCGGACCGGCTCCTCGTTTTGTGGATGCCGGCGGAGCTCGAGAGCGCGAGGTTTTCCTTGCTTCAAGCATGAGAACATAGGGCTTTCGTGCTGTGTTCGATTTTGAGGTTGATTTTGACGCAACCCACGCTCGGGTGCTAAAGGAGATGCTTGAATTCGAGTAACCTCATTCCACAACGCAGAGTGTTCAAGCTAGTGCTTGATCTCATATCTATAGGGATTAAGGCGACCGGTTCCCTCTGGGGGATGCCATGTATCGTAGGTATTCACCCCGAAGAGCTAGCCACGGTTTTGGCGGAACGATTCCTTTTTCCAAGCAGTTTCTCGGCCGCCTTTGGTAGGCGGAGCGCCGTGACGTTGACTTGCTTTGCAACGGGCGCTGGGGACAGGGACCAGCTTGTATTGCTGGTGGTTCCGGGGATGAGTGTCTCGCTAGGCCGACTGGGGGCTCGTGGTGTAATACTTCGCCACCGTTATTGAGTACGAACGGTTAAAGGCGGAAGTCCCGAATAGTCAGTTAGGCGCATTGTTGCGTTATTGTCTTGGCTCACCTTGGCCATACAGCCTGGTAAGCTCGAAGATCTTTTAAGGGGGGACGCGGCTTTCAACTTCGGAAAAATGACCAAAACATCGTTTTTTTGAAACCCACATATTCGGCTTCTATTTTTCCTATTCTGTGCGTCTGCAAAGTTTTTACGCTGAAAAGCGTCGCAAAGTGGCATAAAAAAATACTTTTGTCAGGCGCGGTGACAAACTATCAGCGCAAAAGCGCGAAAAAACGGCAATTTTCGGAGCGCTCTATCTCCGCAACGGTGCCACCGGGCGCGGCCATTTTGATATGGTTAGATCGGCCGAGCGATCGTCTTTCCGGTTCCGTTCGTCTTTTGTATCTTCGTTCATTCACAAACGCACAAACGCCAGAAAAGAAACGATGCACAAACGAAGCTAGAAATAGATGCTGAAGCGGTATTGGTCCTCCGGTCGGGGCGCTGAACAACGACCCTCCTGATTGGATGTCGCGGGCGCAACGCAAGATGGCGGCCGCCTGAGCTGCGTAGCGAGCGGATTGAGTTCATTTTCGCCGCTTCGCTCGGCCGAGTTTCTGTTCAATCTGTGGTATTCAACACGCACGTTATCGCGATGGGAATGCAGAGATAACGAGCCAGATTACGGGAAGTTGTGTGGCTCGAAAGGCGGAGGTCATCGAACGTTTCGTGGTGCGCGTGACTCTACCGTCGCCAGACCTTGGAGGGTGACGCGGTGTGCGCGCTTGCGATAGCGGTTCGTGAAGTGAACTTTTAGTCGGATTTGCGATGTTTACACGCTTAGTTATTGCTGTGTTTTGACTGTGGGCTCGCTAGCCTTGAGAAAGAAACGGTCGACGCGTCAAACGCTGCGGCGCGCACGGCATAGCCAACGCGCATTGCAGCAGCACATGACTGGGCAACCGGTTACGATTGAACGCCAGTAGTTGTAATTAATGCCTGCGACGTTAGATTTAATCTTAAAAGCGACCTGACCAGCTATATCAGGTATAATCAAAGTTCGATATGTCGCGGTAAGCGTGCGCTGCGATGCGCGCGAGCCATATCGCCGTTCTTGCGCTACGTTTCCCGTGCACTTGTAATTTTCATGCAAACAGGTTTGAGTTAGTAATATAGGAATAAAAATATGCTCTTTGCGTTAAAAATGTACGTTACTGTGGCAGCATTTAACAGTGATTTTTTTAGGGAAATTATTGATACCATTGCTTAGGGCATACTGGCTGTGCTGCGAGAAATATTGGATGCCTTGAATGTCAAAAGAAGTAAAAAAATATGCTCTTGCATTGAAGTTGGGAGTTATGCAGAATACTCTACCAAGCTTCAAAGTAGCTCATTTTCATCCTTGTGGTATGCAAACTTTTGGCAATGAACACCTGCACGTATGAGTACTAAGTTGCTGTGCCAGGCAAGATAAAACATAAATAAAGCCAAAAATGTTCAAATTTAAGTAAAAAAAATGCTTAACTTGTTGCCATGGTGACAACACTGCAAAAGGAGGTTGACCAGTGCGATACAGCCAACCAGCTAACCTACTTTGCATTGAAAGCCCATTGAAACCCATCTTCCCCTCCGTTTGGTTTGCAAAGGGGGTATGTACTCTTCACGGAGGAGCTGAAAATGATGTTTTCTGGAAAGAGAAAGGCTGTAAAAGGCACTCCAATTTCAAGGCAAGGCCTTCCAGAAGCCCCATGTTCAAAAGGACATGAAAGGCTGCAACCGTGACGACTTTTGATAAGTGAAACCTATGTTGCAACTTCGGAAGCCGTTTTCTCAAAACAGTTTTTTTTGCCACCTATGTCGCTTGTACCAGGGATTTCTTCGTGACCACTGGGTCTATTTTGATTCCGTTTCTTGCATTACATTCCTTGATGAACAGTTCAGGTCGTGACACTTTTGGTTTTCCAGATTTGTTTTTTGTGACTTTTTTATTCAAATAGTCGTTCACAGTCGACATGCCTGTTGCACATTAACCTCTAAAGAAATGAAAACTAAAAAATATTGTTTTGTAAAAAAAAAATTCTAAAACTGTCACGACCTCGCCCATTCATTTGGGAATGCAAAGCACTTCGAACAAGTTTTCTATCGTGTTTTATAAGTCACTCAAGCTCGGTACAAGCGGAACAGAAAGAAAATTTAATAAATAAAAAAGTTATCAAAATATTATCTTGAAATTTTTATGGTGTTATCACAGAAGCATTTCCAGTTGCTGTGCCAATTTTCATCAAAATCCACTCAGAAATAAAAAAGTTGATTTTGAAAGCCACGTCCCCCCTTAAATGATCAGCCGCAGTGTCACTGGCAGGTGTGAAGTGGGTCGTTTTTAGTTATTTAATTAGGTTTTCCATTGTTGGGAGACACCTGGCCTGTGATGACCTTAGTCATGCGCCGCCAGCATAGTGTGGAAATTGTGCACCTGGATTATTCCTAGAGCACGCCGCAATACCGTGCCCGGCTTATCCGTGGCGGGCATGGCCCGAGCACCTTCGGTATGTCCGACTGTTTTGGGCGGACACATTGTACCGTTTCTGCCGACATCACCTTTGTGGAGTCGCCTGGTCTGATGACGGTTATAGCCGTATGATGACCCCGCACGCGCACACCAGCCTGTCAACAACCCTCCCGAGGTGATTCCTGGTGAGCCAGTTGACCCTTTCTCCAGCCCGCTATGTAAGTGAGAGAACGCATGTTTCTTATTGTGACTTCTTTGCTGTGTATTGTTAGTGTTTGCGCTGTGTGTACATGCTTGCAGCTTTCCATGGTAGTGCTCGTATGGTTGTGATAAGAATTGTGCATTTCTTTGTCTAGTCTCAAGCAACCTGTATAGAGAAGTGTAAAAGAGACTTAGTTTTGACATTGTTGAGGAGACCACAAAAAAAAAAAAAAAAAAACAGAAGCGCAATGGCTTTCGCCTTTGCCGTGGAAGGGGGGACTCTGGGCGGTTGCTAGGCCGTCTCTGTCCCCTCCTTCGGTTCTTGGAAACTCCGAGGGTGGTTTAGTTAATATTTTGTTTTGGGTTTCTCCGCGGCAGAGAGAGGCGGCTTAGAGCAGTAACGTTGGGTTAGAGAGGGTGATAGCCCGCTTGCTTGGGCATCTGTACTCCGTTTTCCCTCGGCTCCTGGTTTCTTGTCGCCGACGGCGAGGGAGGGGAGATCGGGAGGGGCGTTTTGCAGGGGTTGGCGGTAGCTTTCGTTGTCTCATCTGTTGTTGTGTGTGCGTTCATTTTGTGTGTGGAGTGAGTGAGTTACTGCCCGTCGGTTCGTTCTCCGCGTCCTCTCGGCCGTTACGACGATTTTCGCGGGCCTGACGCGCGGGGGACTGCGGCTGCTGTTGTTTTGTTGCGTGTTCTCGGTCCAAGCAGTGTGGTGTACGTGTGTGCGAACACTTCTTTGGCGTCTGCTGTGCGTGAACTTTTGCCGAAGGCGTCGTGCGTTCGCCGCGGCGATCCTTGTGCTTCTGCTGCCTTGATGCATGTGACGTGTGTGCCCGCGTGACGAGGGGGTTGTGTGTGCTTCCGGTGGTTGTTTCCGCCCCCGTGTTCTGTTCTCGCGTACAACACCGCAGACCTGCGTGTATGAGTGCGTGCGTGCGTGTGCCAGCTTCATTCGGCCGAACAGTACACGCCGCTGGTGGTGCGTGTGTGGAGAGCGCGCCATGTGTTGTGGTGTGTGCCGGCATCGCGGCCTCTTCGGCTAGCTCGCTGCGGCCAGGGACGCCGACAACCGAGCGCAGAGGTGCCCTTCGTGCCCAGGAATGCGGGCGCCTTGAATGGCCGAGCTGACCTTGGGCTGCCTTCGACTCAGCCTAACCTTCCTCCTTCCTTGCGTGGGGCTGAAGCTCGGGCTGCTCCTCTCTCTGGCTGCTGCCCCGTTCATCAGTGCCGATCCCGACTCCTGGCTTCCAGCCGGTGCACGCGCTGTGGTGCCTTCCTGCTGGGTCGTCGGCTCAGGCGCTGCTTTCTCCCCCTCCATCCCTCTGCGGAGCGACACGGCTCGATGCAACGGTGGAATCGCGCCTGCGTGTCCGCCCATTATCTGCGCCCCTCGAGAACTCTGCGATGAGAGACTCCATGGTGAGCCTCCTGGCACTCCAAAGTGACGACAACGAACACTGGAAGCGGAAGGATCTTTTCGACCCTTTGTGCCCCGTACTGCCGAACAATGCGTAGCCCCGTGATGACCACTGCAACCCTTTGCGGACTTAGTGCAATATTTCCACCTCTGTGTATCTTTCTACACCTGTGTATTGTGGGGACCCTTGTTTCCTTACGCCTCGCCTGCACATGTTTCCGTGAGCTGGGTGCCGCCATTTTGGGTAGCCGGCGCGGCACGTAGGTCGTGTCCTCTTCATGACCCCGCGCGACGCGCCGAACCGGCTTGCCGCGAACGTGTGCGGAGAGCGAGGGGGAAGGAGGACCGGTCGTCGCCTTCTCCCTCGCCGCCCTCTCGAGCGCCGGGGGAGACCTCCTCTCCCCCCGAGCCGACCTGCGGGACGCGCGAATGGTCCGCGGGGACTCTGCCGAGAGATTCTGCCCTGATCGGTCGCCTCGGGATGCCTCCCCTGCTCCCGTGACCGTGATGACGGATATCGAGGTCTGAGCCCAGCGGCTAGAGCGAGCGACAGGAGCCACTGTCTCCCCGCGAGCGATAGTCGTGTTGTCTGGTGTATGCACTGTATCTGCCAGGCAATAAAGCCTTACTTTGGATTGCCGGAGCCTGTCTACCGCATGTGAGTACCCGAACCCGTGCGTGAGTCTTCGGATTCCGCAGGGCTAGTGTACGGCGCGTAGCGTTCTCTAGCAAAGCTAGCCGGGGTCCTCTGCTATCCCGTACGTTAGCCCACAGTATCTAGTGTAATGCAATGAAGTGTACGTAATGTAATGTAATTAAGTGTTCTTAGGGCATTATAATTAACCGTAGGTTGTGTACTATAAGTAACAGCTGTGTTCGTGTAGTATAGTGTACGTAGTGCAACCTTAGTTGACCTCCTCTGTATAGCGTAACATTAGTTCCCTCACCAAGTGAGTAGAGTTTTGTTTATAGTGTACATTTCTTGTTTCACACCTTGTTCATAGTGTGTATGTATATCTTAAGTATGTGTAGCGTGCGTTGTGAATGCAGTGTTTGTTAATGGGCTGGAGTATAGGGTGGTGGGCACTAGCTTTGTTTTACTTACATTAAGATTGTTCTTTTTGGATGAGTACCTGATGGCCGGCTTTCCGACCGTCAGGGGGGCATTTAAGGAGAGGGGGATGTGGGGGCCAAGCCCCTCAAATCGGGGCGAGGAGGCGCTAGCGACGTCCTCCTCCTTGGTGGGGCGAGGGCGATCATCGCGCGCCTCCCTCCTCTCCCTACGAGGCAACGGGAGATGCGCGCAGGAGACTCCCCGGGGGGAGACCGCCCTTGGGATGCGCAGCGATCGCACGGTACGTAAATGCCCTTCGGCCACTTCTGGCCGTTTCTTGCATTGGCCGTTGTTTCCCACTTCCGTGGGTCACGGCACCCACCGTGTCGCTTAGTGCATGCCTCGATTTGCGTCAGTGCGTTTATCTAGGATGCCCGGCGAGTCTCCACGGGCATATTCCACTTCTTGGTGGGTTGCCCCCGCGTCCGCGATGTGACGGCTTGCGCCGTCTGAGGTCAGCGGACGAGCGCCGATGCCGCCCGGTCGAGTCCAGTGGCTTGGAAATGTGTAGCGGCCACAGAGAGCCCCCTTCCCCTACGTCAGCGAGCGTAGCGGCCGGCCAACGCCGGCGGACGCCAACTGCTGCCCGACTACGGGCTGGGCACACGCTGACGGCTGTATGCCCCAGGGGCTAGGTGCGTAGTGCAGTGTAGCGTTTGTATCGTGGTTTCCCGCGTAATAAACCCCTGTACTATGAAATGTATCGCTTCCATGTGAAGTGACTGACAACGTACACTCGCGGCGAGAGTCGTGGCTCGCTCTCGAACCCGTTGTGGGCAGAGTCTCTCGGCAGCGCAAGTTCGGTACTGCGCGAGAGCAGTGAGAAAAACGTCGGCGCGTTTGTTCTGTTATTCTATTCCTTAATGGCAAGTATTAAGGATACGGAATGCCCACAGGGTAACATAGCATTCATACAGCAGCGTCTGCTGCATGTCTGTTCTAATATTACTGTGTTTTGTGTATGCATGAAAGAGAGCCTGAAAGTTGTACAACATATGCATATACCGTCAAACACTGCAACCATTGCCAAGACAAGGGTCAAGGACCTCGTCAAGCTGCTGTACCGCAGCTTCTTGTTCTTGTCCTAGCACTCTTATGAAAAGAAGGCTCAACAAAAGGTTGACTGATTGACTGACAAAAACATCAACACATGTCCTTGGGCTCTGAATGCATCACAAGGAAACACCAGCTGCTCAGCATGACCTGGTTTCAGGCTCTCTCGGCTCTAGGCACCGCAGGGCAATGTTGCCAATACCAGGGCACAGAGCAGCTCCACAGGGGCGGAAGAACAGAGTGCGCGGCTTTGGGAGCAGCCGGAAAGGCCCTTTGGCCGGGGGGGGGGGCCGGCACAAGCTGCTGTGCCAGCTTAGTCGAGTGATCTACTGCATCAGGCGTTCTGCTGTGCACTAGGACCAACTCCGAACCAGGAACGCACTTCTTCCACTAAATCTGGAAACTTACAATATACGGCCCCAGCGAGTGTGCCGAGTTATCCCCATTCAAAGGGTAAACCTCATGCGCAGAGTCGAAGGGGATCAGATAACAGGCCTCGCTCCGTGTCCAGTAGATGGCAGTGTTGAGCAAACTAACAGCAGCATTCGCTTTTCCCTTAGCTGCGCCTTGCCTGATTCTTAAAACTCCAAGAGGTGAGCATGGCATTTGCTCTTCAAGTGATTCGTGAGTGGGATTGTTGTGCTTGACGGCGTCTTGAGCGTGGAGTTGCATTTCTTACAGATAGCAGAGCACAGACCTGCCTTCTCAAAGGCTTCCAAACTACTACACTTTTTCTTTCAATACGGCTATCCACGCTGAATAGCCCGGCACGGGGACGTTTCACGAGAGATGAATGACATGCGCGTGATGACTGTCAGATTGGCTATGGATAGGCGTCAAGAAGGGGGTATGACAAATGATGATGGTAGTGTTTTATGACAAAGCCCCATTCACAGGAATTTAACACGACCGGAATGTATGCAATTTCATGGCTGCACAGTCATGGGAGACAATTAATTTCAATCGTAACAAAAAAGGAACGATTGAGAAATGGTGCTTTAAGGTGGTGTCCAAAACACACGTCTTTGTAATAGCGTTTCGTTCTCGAGGCTTGCTGCATGCAGCTGAACAACATTTGTGGGATATTTGCGGGATATTGCAAGCCGACTGTCAGAGGGACAAATGCAGTGTCATCACAAAATGGCATCGCTGTAGTGGTAGTAATTTACGCTCGCAAATTTGCTCATTTTGTGCCGACTACGACGCATATTTGTTTCCGATGATGCACAAATGGCGACGCACCTAATTACTACAAAAACGTGAGGAACGTTTTTTGCACGCTGAAGACAGCTGTGTCCGCTTATTCTTTCAGTGTAAGCGGGTGATGCAAAAAAGCGAGGAGCTACTTTATTACATGCCAGCAATGCAAAGTTTTTAAGGGCGCAGGAATATGTCCAAACCTCACCTGTGGGCCAAAAACGGAAAAACACCTGGACTTGAAAAACATCCTTCAGAGGGAAATACTGGATTACAGAAAAAAATAGCCGCCAGGAGAATAAATGGTGTTGTATGAATGTGAACATGTCTCTTGTTTCCCTGGTCAATATAGGAGCATGTTGTAACAACATCACATTCAGGAGCGTTTGTATTGTGAATACATAAAAACTGGGCGCACATTGAATTTCACTAAATCTTTTCAAGACAAAGCACACACACTGTCGCTTCTGAAGTGGGTTGTCGGCGAAAGTTAGGGGAAGCAAGGGCCACATAAAGCCAGCCACAACATTGGCAGCGTTTTGACTGTTTGTCACGTCGAATTATTCAAGCAGGAAATGCCGTGCGATTGGAACATCGAACACTGGCACATCGCTAACCCTGTGACGTTGACATGCGATACTGCCCCAGCAGAGCTCACCTGTCGCTCGGCATGGTCGGCCTGCCAGCCCGTGACGTGGCTGATGAGCGCCTCGTTGTAGTAGTTGGCCAGGGAAGGCGTCAGGCTGGGGGCCGTGGGCTTGAGCACGGCTGATACGAGCGAGCCCGTACCGCTCAGGCTGTGCAGGCTGCTCACGCTCGAGGTGGGGCTGTCTCGCCTGCGCAGGCCGGCAGGCTGGGATGGAGCCCCCACATTCCGGACCCCACGGCGCTCGGCCAGCAGCTCTTTTGCCCTCTGGTTCTCTCGTTAAAGACACGCTGCTCATCGGCTTTCACCAAAGAAGGCCCACTTCGCTTGTTTTACATTTACTCCGTTATCAAAGGGGCCATGAAGATAACATGCAACTCTGTTTATTCCAGAAAATTTGGTCTCTCATACTCCGCTAAACAAAACTGACAAGATGCGAAAAATTTCACTGAAGTGGAAATTCTATTGTGGGGAAATCTGCCCCAGCATACTAGAAATACCCCTACATTTACCCGCATCATTGACTACGTAACGCAACCTTTCAACGCTTATGTAGGAATTAAAGGGACACTTCAGTGTCTTTTTAATGGGACACTGAAGTGGTTTGTAAACATTGCAGGATTACTAGCGCAAATTATAGTCTGGAGTATCGAGGCCTTGTTTCGACCACTCTTGCTGCATTTACGCGACTTTATTCAGTAGAAAAATGCTTTCGAAAATGCTTTCCTCCTCTCTGCATTCACCTTGCCGATTTCCCATAATGTTTCGCATGATGTCAAAACAAGATGGCTTGGCTTGACTGCGCTACTGCCCAGCTTGCCGACCCTCCGACGGAATCGGTCAGCCAGCGGCCGGCGGGTCGTCGAAATTCGTCCGCTCAGTTGAAACTAAGCCACGGCACGTTTGTGCCAGGAAGAATGTGCATTTAGTTTGTTAGTATCGCCTGCGTTTTCTCGCGTAGTTCATTTGACATCGCTGATTAACTCTGCAAAATCACTGAGATGACTCGTGTCAGGTTGCGGGTTTGAGAATAAATAGAAAAACAATATTGTTGCTCTTGACTCTGAAGACTGGTAGAAAAAAAAAAACTAATGACAGCTGCTCACAACACATACATCACATTGCAGCACTAGCAGTGCTAATTTGTGCTATTTCTATAGGATAAGGATTGGCTGTAGCTTGGCTGGCTTGGCAAACTGGGCTGTGCCTCGAGTAAAGATCGCCTGCCACATAGTCATCACCAGCAAACAATGGCGTCCATCTGCAAGTTTGTTTTTGTTTATGGGTGGTCGTGTGGGCCCACAGCACACTTTTTCAGTGAAACTAGGTGACTTGAGTATAAAAAGTTACAGGTGGCTGGTGTTATGCTTATTTTATTGCAAAATAAATTTTCAAGTGCAGCCTCACTGAGCGAAAATTTCGTTGAAGCGAAAACAAGCCTGACAAATGGTTTGTCGTGGTGAGGACTTCGTTGCGTTGACTTCTACGGCTAGCTGACAAGGAATTGGAAATATTTCATTGAAGCGGTGTTCGACTGTATCCGCCATCCTCAACTTCTACCAGAGGCCGATTCCACGAAAGATTGTACATGTGTCCACACACACCTTTTGTTTTCTCTCATTTTTTATGAGTTACGCACAAACCAGGGAATAGCCCAGCAGTGCAATTTGTTTTCCCCTGGCATGTGTACTTTGCTGAGAGAAAAAAAATTGCCAAGGTGGCACGGGTGACGCGTGGTTTCCAGCGGCGCAGTTTTTCCGAACTTTGGGGCTTGGCGCACGGCAAAGTTATTACTAGAATTTGTTAAAAAAAAGAAAACACTCTAAAGTGACAAACAGTTTAAAGCAAATGTCGTGTTCTTGTGCAAACAAAAAATTTTGAAAAAAATCGTAAAATCTGACCATATGCTAGAATGTCACAATAGTAACCAACTTGTAAGAGATAAATAATGCCTGCAAGATACTTCTAAACATATCTGCAAAATATCAGTTGCCTAGAGAAAGTATAAGTCAACGCAAAAATAGATTGACACTTGCGCCTTTTGTAAAAGTGTGTCATTTTAAAAATAAAAAAAACCTGGTCTCAATTTCCTTCAAAATTGGGGAAACGATACTTCTCAGAGGGCCAACAACACTGCTGAAAGACGCCGCATTAAAGGAGCCATGAAGAGAAAATACAACTTCGTTTAATATGAAAGAACTAGGATTCAGTATCTCACTCAGCTCCATTACAGCCCCAAAAGATGTTTTTTAACGAAAAAAAAAGCAAGAAGTATTTAAAAACTTTCAAATTTTGCGCCACAGTGACGTGTTATGAGCAAGCATGACGTCATACGGGCCAACAATAAAACATAATTTTCAGTGCGTTAACTGCACGTTAGCATTCAAGTGATGCGGTCAAATGAAACTAGAGGCCCCATTACAGACGTCCAGTCATGTGTCATCGCTACAGGTCAGTTAGGCGGCCGCCAATCGCGCAAACGAGGTTCCGTGACGTCATAGAAAAGTTGCGGGAAATTGGCTAGGGGGTCGCGACTGCTTTGCGCGTTTTCTTCAATATCTCCGTTATTTGTTTGAAGATTGCGATGATATTCGTATCATTGTTATCGGGACTAAGCAGTCTTTCTAATAAGCCCAACTTGTATTTTGTCTTCATGGCTCCTTTAATCTGTTTGCACCATGGTCATAGGCAGCTGAACTTGCGCACTCGAGACATGTCTCCGTGCTGCGTGTTCCGCTAGTGCTGCTGATTTTTCTGGATTCGTGCTTTTATAAAAAGTGTCTTCGCATTCTGCAGCCACACCAGGGAATCTCCAGCCATTTACAAGAAGTCTGCATTTCTTTTTGTTAATTTTCAATGTTTCACTCAATAACCGCTAGCACAGCTACGCCTGGGCGGAGACCCAACAAAAAGCCCGCCATTGCAGACGTCACTTTTCCTTTAGCAAAAACCAAGAGCAGCCCAAAAAAAAAGTTTTTTCTCTGTATGTCACCTGCCGTAACTGACGGCACACTGGGCAGGTGCAACAGAGGGTGTCATTGACCTCCTACAAGTATAGTTAAACTCCCTACCTCTCCTCTACGGGCGCTTTTTAGCTGGCGACGCATATTAAGCCTGCTCCAATGAAACAATGCGAGTACAGATATACCAAACACTGAAGCAGTTGATAAGGCAGCGAGCTTGAGCTCAAGGTCAACGAAGAAGCCAGCAGTGACGGACGTGCCCCTCCTTGCAGATTCCGCGAGCGCATGAACCTATCATGAGGCTAGGTAAGGAGTCGGCTGAAGTTGAGCTGTCTCGAATCTGTTTTGTAGTCTTTACATAGCAGTCCTGCCTATTGTTTTGGTTACATAGTACAGCAGCAAGGGGGGCCTTTCATTTACCGCTTACAAGCAATTTCGTGGGCTGTGTTTGAGTGTGTGAACATCCAAGTTGTAGCGAAAATGATATAGGCATTTCACTTTATTTTATGGTATGATCATGTCATGAAATAAATGCTTAAATTATGTCATGTCATGATCACGTCATTAAATAAATGCTTGAAATGAAATAAATGCTTTTGAATCTGAGCCATATTCCCCAGCAAATTACAGGGAATCCGCGTTATTTCACTTTAATAAATGCCTTTGTGCAAAAAGGCTCATGCCTATGAATTTTACTGTTTCTACTGTTTCAGTACTTCACTCGTACTGCGATGGGAACTCTGGGAACTAAATTGCACACCGGGCTTTTGCATGCTATAGCATCCTGGTAATGTCGATGTAGCTTCGACCTCAAAACCAATTGCAGTTTTTAACTTTTATCGTTTAAAGTGCCCCATTTCTAGCAAGTGCCTCCTTTTCCACAGGTGGTGAGCACAGAGTCAGTAACAGCAGTCTTTGTTTTGTTGTACTGCTCTTTGTTTTTGCTAGAAGAAAAGTGACAAAGGTGGGACTCTTGTCGGGACTCTGCACGGGTGCACCTGTTCTAGAGCCTGTTGAGGGAACCATCGCAAATAAATATAATAGAAATGCGGACTTCTCGAGAGTTTACGAGGAAAAAGGTTGGAAATTCCCTAGTGTGGCCGCAGAATAAGAAGAGACACTTTTTTATAAAAGAGCGAAGCCAGAAAAGCAGCAGCAGCATGGGGAGCAGACGGCACAGGGACTCGTCTCGAACGCGGCCGCTAATAACTTTGGTACAAACAAAATAGCGCAATATGTTTTCCAGCAGTGCTGTTGACCCTCTTCAGAAGTCTCGTTAGACCAATTTTGAAGAAAATCGAGACAATTATTCAATTATTTTAATTTGATTTCTAAATTTAAGCACTTTCAGAAAAAGCGGAACAGTTAATCTTTTTTTGCGTATATTTATACCTTCCCTAGACAACCAATATTTTGCAGATATTGTCGAATATCGTGGGGGTTCTTCGGGGGCGACCTAGCCAGCACTCTGGCATCGGCCACCACGCCGGCTCCCGAGCCGACGGCAGCCCAGCGAGGTTCACCGATGCCGAAGCACAGCCGTTTATTTGGGACCTTCCAAAGCATGCGGGCACAAGGCTCGACGGTGTTCACGAATCACGCCGTCCTGGTCGTGATCGCGAACGGGAGGCAGGCACTCACGGCACGCGACAAACAGTTCCCACCTGAGATACATGTACGCAGTCACCGCCGCGCTGTTCCGCTGATGCGACCCACACCGGGCCTCCGGTCAGACTCTGTCTTTCGCGCGCACATGTTGGTGCAGCCAGAGCGCCTATGCTGCGCATGGACCGGTGGTGCCATCTCTTGGGGGTGCCGACGAACCAACAGAGTGCCGGACCGGTTTCAGCACGGCATGACTCTCCCCGCGCGCACCAGCTCGGAATGCGGGCCGCGGTTTTCCACGATTCCCACAATATGTTTAGAAATATCTTACCAACATTACTTGTGACTTACAAGTTAGTCACTATTGCAGATACAGAGATAGGAGGCATCAAAGTGAGCGACATTTTAGCGCCTGGTCGGATTTCACGATTTTTCCCAAAATTTTTTGTTTGCACCAGAACGCAAAATTTGCTTTGAGCTGTTTGTCCTTCTGGCACAGTTTTTATCCTCAAACAAATTAGTCATAAAAAATGCGCCTTGCCATGTGCAAAGCTTAAAAGTTGGAAAAAACTGCAGCCACTGGAAACCGCATGTCACCTACACCACATTTGCAATTTTTTTTCTCACAACGCACGCACGCTAGAGGAACACGAATTACTATTACACTATTCCCTGGCTTGCGAAAACATAAAGATGTGAGGAAGAAGAAAATATGGGCATGGACTCGCATGTTATTCTAGGGGCTGTAGCTCCACTGGCCAGCGCACCCATGCCCAGATTTTTTTCTCACTGGACTTGCGCACCTGTCGCATTTTTTATGGATGATGCAACGAATTCTTGAAATATTGGGTATGCCTGACCACAGTGTCTTGCGAGGGGCAGCGCCGCTCATGCCAGTTGGCCCGCCCAATGTGCTCCTGCCTACAGTGTTTCACAGGGTCCGCCAGCGGCGTCTGCTTGTGGGGTGGCCAGGTAACGTCCGCACGCGTTGGTGGAATGTATGCGCACAACAGCACCGGCTGTGGCGGTACCTGGCCGAGTGAGCGCTGTAGTCCGAGCCGGGGGAGCGCCGGTCTCCGTCCTTCTCCAGCTGCTGCAGGGGGGGCAGGGTGCGGCCCGGGTGCTGCGGGTAGGAGGGCGGCGCCTCCACCTGGCCCGCTGCGAGGGGGGGACGGTGGCGTCACCAACCTGCGGGCCGCCCACAGCAGCAGCACACGAAGGATACTCACTGCTCTGCGCCTGCTTGGTCAGCTGGATGGCCTGCTGGATTGTTCTGAAAGCTGAGAAGAAACAAACGCAGGGAGTAAGCACTGTGCCGCTCAGCAGGGGCACGGGGGAAGGAGGGGGTCCTGGCCAAGCCTCGCCAAAAACAAGAGAGCAGTCTCACTGGCAGCAGTGCGAAACGCTTACAGACACATTCTGCAGCTCCACTCCAGTTATGTAGGCCGAGCCGCAATGCAACCTGCTCACATTTGCACTACAGGATAAAGTACCATACTTAAAACACAACCAACTAAAACAGTGGTGCACATATGACCGTTTAGTGCACAACGTTGTATTCTTCCACCCATCTAATGCCAATAAAGACCTCTCAACCAGTACCCTGAAGAAAGAAGAGTTGAAAGGTAGCTTTTACGTCAATGGTAAATAACTAGCTAGGGTGGGACAGCTAGAACAGCTTTTGGAGCACTTTTTGCAGCCCAAAAAAAAACATTTTTGGAGCAGCTTGCACGGGTGGAAGATAATTTGGAGCGGCACAGGAGCAGAGTACCATAACGAAAACTCGAAATACCTACAGCTAACGCGTGTTCAACTTCACAGGAAGCAGATCTGTGACATTTTGGCAGTGCTGTTGCCGAGATGTCAACGTACAATCTTGCCCATCTCATCACCCTCCTACAGATATGGGTACTGTGTACCCCCCCCCCCCCCCCCTCCCGGGAGAAAATTTGCAGAAATTCAGACAACGGCCTCTACTAATGTGTAAGCATTCTTATGACACCTGTCTACATAGTGTGCTTTTATAGCAAGCTTTGGCTATGAGTAGCCAAATACAATGGTTATTTTGCTTGTTTTTGCTTCAGAAGCTTCGTCTGTCACTAAAACACTACAAAGTTTTTACAGCTTTTAAGCATATTTTATTTTGTGAGCTTATTTTTGTTTTATTTCTATTTTCTCTATTTCCATTTTTTAACATTTTGATTTACAACTTCAATCTATACCATTTTAACGATTACATGCGTCAACTATGCCTATGACATATTTTTGTGCAAATGTATCACAAATGCAACAGCATCACAGCTGTCACGACCGCCCCGTACCACCAGCCAAGCAGAATGCTCAGTGGCCAAGCCAAAAAGGGCACTCTCAGGACTATGACACCCCCTAGGAAGCCACAACAGGCAACCTATAGGTCCCCTGAACAGAGGGGACCTATAACGGCAAGAGATCATAGAATAAAGCTTTCATTCATTCATTTATTCATTCATTTCAAGGACAAGAGGGGGTCAGTACAGCGATGCATGTCCCACTCCCTTTTCAAATTTCAAGCAGCGAACAACAGTGCAAAGCACCATGGGCCAGATTCCTAAGACACTAATGTTTCCGTGCAAGATGAGAACACAGCTCACAGCAGTTCTTCCAGAGCAAACTTCAAAGGCAGCACATGATGCGCACAACTGACCGACGCCACCGTACAAAAGGGAGACGCCTTTCTCGTCCGCCCATTTAAACAAAAGCCAAAATAGGTCCCAGTGATCATGAAATAACCTACTGGCCTGCGGTCATGGCTTGTCCAAATTGACGGTACGACAACAACGCCTGCCTCCCAACCTTCCTGCCGTCTTTGAGCAGAAGGGACCACTTTGAAGAAACCGTGTCACCACCTTTCAACAGGGCCTGATACCTCCCAATGGGAAGCGCCGCCCCAGCACCGATGGAGAAAGCGACGCCTCCAGCTGCACCTGCACATAGCCTGCTCCCAGCCGCTTTGGCTCCCAAGGCACCCGACCAACACAGTGTCTGTGCTGCGCGGGACCGCAACTTGCGAGGGAGCATTCAGGCACCCGTGCCAGTTGGCGTTTCCTGCGAGGGCACACGCTTTCCCCCCGCCAACGTCGCCCCAACAACAGGCCTGCTCGTCGCTCTAACGGCATAGACCCCACCTCTGCAAGCGTTCCCCCGCGCCAGCTCGCCACTGACTGCAGGGACACAAGAGACCCTTACGCAGGAAGTTCTCAGTTGTGTGCCTTCTGCCCTCCCCCTAACCACCGCATTTCCAGGTCACAGGGGCGCCTGCTGGGCGCCCCAGTTACTCAGAATGGCAGCGGTTAGGCGACGCTGGCGCCCCCGTTAAACGCCCCGGTTTCCGAGTGACTGGGGCGCCAGCAGGCACCCCAGTTACTCGGAAACGCGGCGGTTAGGCGACACTGCTCAGCGAGCGAGTGGCACCCCTGCCTCTTTGCTCCTGAAGCGTGGCATTTGTTTAGCGTGGTGTGCGGGTACACAAACCTATGTGCGAGTCCTCAGAGTTTGTTATGTGGTTAGTACGGCTTGGTAGTTTGCACTCTAGCATAGCTAGTCAGAGTACCCTGGACCCCAATATTGAATCGAGTGTGCGCATACTTTACAAACCTTAAAAATGGTTGACATGCACAGAGGAAAGCTCACGTGGCTGTATGTGGGCTAATGAGTTGTCTCATCCCCACAATGGAATTTTCCCTCCATGTTCCGAATGACGCTGCGACTGGAGCAGAAACACATTCACAGCAACCACATTACCTTGAAAAGGTGCAGAAAACACGGGCAAAAGAAAAAAAAACAAGCATGACAAATAACGTGCCTTGTCCACACCTTTGTGCTGCTTAGTTATGTCAAACCAAGTCGTCCACACAAAGCTTATGCTTACACAGTACCATTAGCCACAAAACAAGGTGACAACAAACATGAGGGCAAAAGGTGCAGAAACACACCACCGGAGGGGGACATATTTCCCCGTCTGCTTGTCCCTCGAAGGAGGCATTTGCGCCTCAGCCACACTGCACCAGTGGCGGAGTCTTGCAGAACGGGGGAGAGCCCCTAGAAACCTCGTCCTGCGGGCGCCCTGTCTGCAGGGAGCACTCAGCGGCAACCACGAGCGCATCACTGGAATGTGGGGATATTCACACCAGCTGTTGCCACCCCAACAAGCACGCTGAGCGAGCGCCGCCTGCAGTGGGGGTTGACATCAGGGGTAGCATTTATTACACGTCCAAGTGGTAACATAGGAAGAGCGAGGCACTGCAAGATCAAGATGGGCGTGGTTGCCAATCAGTGCTCTCTGCAGACAGAGCGCCCGCGGGGCGAGGGCCAAAGAGGCTCTCGCAAACTTCCTGCCAGACCCCGCACTGGTGGCGCTGGCACAGTGCGGAAGCTGGCTGAGGAGGCAATAACGCCTCCCCTGCCAGGCAAGGCAGACTGGCTTGACAGAGGATGTGCGTTGCGCAACACCGCCCGTGCGAAAAAGATACACAAAAAGGGTTCGCACGAATGTCGAGACTCCCACAGAGTTCACGCCACCTATACGGCTCATTTACTTTTGCGTGTCCTCGATACATCCTCAGCACACAGATGTGACAAGATGTGACAAGATCGGCAAGGATGTGACAAGGACAGATGTCACAGATGCAAGGACAAGCAAGGGAAAGCCTGACCAGCAGCACACTGCAAAAGGGCAGCAACGCGGCACCCACGGCTTACAAGAAAAACCCAACATGCTACTTCATGCTCATTGAACCTCAACATAAAGGCACAAATATTTTAGCTCAGTATAATAAAGCTTCTGTACAATACCATTAAAACAACTTTCGACTCCCACTGCTATGTTTGAGGCAAAATTACCGTATTTACTCGCATAATTCTCGCACTTATTTATGAAAAAGAAGCCATACTCAGTCAGCGGTGTTTGCCGCACGCAAAGCTAGCGCACATCTTTTCCAAGCGCATCCATAGGTGCTTCACCTAGCGGAGCAAACGGTCCTGCGAGGAAAGCAAGTGCCCGAGGGACTGTGTCATGCGCTTGGCCTCCTGCGAAGACACACTACCCGAGTAGGCTGCGCAACCGCGTCGTCAGTCGCCACTGTCATCATTGCCCGTAGCACGTATCCGCGGAACGCTGGCCTTTGGGTGACGCATTCCAAGTTTCCAAAACATCAGCCCCAACGAACCTCCCGCAGAAAAACAGAGGCACCCAAATTCAAAAAACAGTGCGCACGTGACTCAACGAGCAAAGGCGCGATCTCGCGAGCGGGAGCGGGGACGATGCCAAAGCGGCAGCGCCGGGTTCAGAAGGAAAACTGCGCTCCTCCTCTCCGCTTCCGCGTAAGCGGCACAGTCGACTCGTTTTCCGAGGGGGTGGAAGGGATGCGAGGTGCACCATGGCTCGCGGGGCGTGCCGTCAACATGGTGAGCCAGCAGGAGCTCGCTTTTTTTGGCGCACATCCGAACCAGATTCGATCGTTATATCCGATAACGCGGCACTGGAGCATTGTAATAAGCAGTTTATTTTAACATAAAGCATACGAAAGTGGATGGGGCCATAGCTGTTCATTGTTATATCCGATATATTCTTATAAACGGTACTGTTATAAGTGGACTCGACTGCAGTCCTTTGTGCTCAGTGGTAAACATAAGTTAGTCAGAGAAAAAAAATTTTTGCTTCCCAGAAAACAATACCCAAACCCAGCTTGGGTGGCAAATGCATTGGATGAGGGGCGCAAAATTTGAGACCTTCGCGTCTGTAAGGCACGAACTATTGCAGCTATTTCGGCAGAATTTTTTTCTGCCGAGACTCTGCATACTGTATGTATGTTTGTGGTTTATTGGCGCAAGGGTTTCTAAGACCAAAGAGCGCCAGAAGTATGTTATGTGGTCTTCAATAGTCATGTTTGTGCTTAAAATATGTATGAAATGAGTATGATATATCTTAAAATACTACCCGCCGCGGTGGCTCAGTGGCTAAGGCGTTGCGCTGCTGAGCACGAGGTCGCGGGTTCGATTCCCGGCCGCGGCGGCCGCTTTTCTGATGGAGGCGAAAAGCAAAAACGCCCGTGTGTACGAGATTTCGGCGCACGTTAAAGATCCCCAGGTGGTCGAAATTAATCCGGAGCCCTCCACTACGGCGCGCCTCATCGCCTGCGTTGCGTCGGCGCGTTAAACCCTAAAATCAATCAATCAATCAATCTTAAAATACTGTATGTATGGGTGTAGAGGGCCCGTCCACTAAAGCATGAAGATGTTCATAATGGTGGCTGAAATGGATTATGGGTGCAACGTGATGCACCTCGAGCCAAAGAGCATGCGACGAGAGTGGGCCTCCCGTGCGGACAAAGGGAGCATGAGGGCCTCACTCACTGCTCGTAGGCTCTGAGGTCACGCACTGTACGAGATGAGTTTTAAAAACTTGATGTCTGCAAGATAACTTAAAAGACTTTTGTTTGTAAACATAGGTTCATCTCCTAAAAACAGTGAAGGATGTAGTGGAATGTTGTAGGTATATATTTTAGGGAAATGCCGTTTTCTGGCTTCATTGCAGAATGTGCTCAATTAACACATGGAGGACGGTGAGCTGTTCCCCACACTTGTTACAAACAGGTGGGAGTGTTCCATTCAAAAGATATGCGTGTGTAGCGTAAGTGTGGCCTATTCGCAGTCTGCAAATGGATACTTCAATGAATCTGTTTTGTTTTTCTGTTGTGTGTCTTCCTAGGTTTGGTTTTACTGAGTGGAGCTTGTTGTCTGTGTGTGTGTCCCACATGTGCTGCCAGCATTTACAGATTCCCCTCCGGATTACTGGTTTCAGATCGAGGTGAGGGACCTGCGCTACATCAACACCACTACGTAGGGCCGCCAAAGTGGCGTTCTGGTCAGCAATTTCATTGCCCAGAATGCCACTGTATCCAGGAATCCAGCAAACAAGTATTTTTAGCTTTGACTTATAGGCAGTTATAAGAGCTTTAAAAAGGCGGTTTAGAATAACGTTTTTTGTGGACTTAAAGGAATCCAATGCAGTTACTACGCTTAGGGAGTCTGTGTAGATGACTGATTGTTGTATTTTGTACTGTGTAATGTGTTCCACTGTGATTAGAATAGCATAGGCTTCTGCTGTAAAGATGCTACAATTTCTGTTCAATGTCCTTGTGCTGGCAAAGTCCGGGCCATGTGCAGCACAGGACACAGAAGAAGAAGACTTGGAAGCATCTGTGTAAAAAGAGGCGCATGGATATCGGTGTTGTAAACTTAAGAAATGCTGTAAAATCAATTCGCGGGGTGCACGACGCTTGTCAATTTGTTTAAAGGATGTGTCACAATGAATAGTTGACATGTCCCAAGGTGGGACTATATCGGCGATACAGGTTTTTATGCCATCATCTAAAGACACCCCTATCTCCTCTGCAAGGCCTTTGACACGCAAGGCTACAGGGGCAGGGATCGACGGGCGCGCTAAATACAAATGGGCAGATGAGATGTCATTCACAATAGAATTGCATGGGTGATTCGTCATAGACATTGTCCTAATAGCATAGAGGAGTGCTGTATAAGCAAGCTGGTGCTCTAGGCACCAGTGGTCGCATTCTACATAAAGACTCTGGATTGGACTTGTCCTGAAGGCTCCGGAGGCAAGGCGAAGGCCCAAATGTAGTACTGGGTCTAACATTTTTAAGGCAGTTTTAGACGTGGACCCGTATGTTACACTTCCATAGTCTATACGTGACCTAACTAAACTCACAAAGAGACGTAGAAGGCAGTCTTTATCAGCACCATAAGACTGATGTGACAACACTTTTAAAATGTTAATGGTGTTTAGGCATTTTTGTTTGAGTTTCTTTAAGTGCTGTACGTACGTTAGTTTTCCATCAAGTACAACACCTAAAAACTTGTGTTCTTTCTTGACAGCAATCCGTTCTCCGTTCAGTGTGACATCGGGTTCTCGACGAATTCCACGCTGTCTTGTGAATAAAACACATGTACTTTCGTGAGGATTCAATTTAAAACCATTTTCTTCCATCCATTTTGCAAGCCTGTTCACACCTAACTGTATCTGCCTTTCACATATGGACTGATTGCATGACCTAAAGCTTATTTGGACGTTGTCAACATACATTGAGTAGGAGATTGAGGGTGGCAACGATTTCCCAAGTGAATTCATTTTAATTATAAACAGAGTACAGCTTAATACTCCACCCTGGGGAACCCCATTTTCTTGTATGTATGTTCTTGATACCACCGTCCCTACTCTTACCCTAAATGTCCGCTCCGACAAATGACTTTCAATAGTGTTTAGCATATGTCCAGACACACCGAATGCCTCGAGATCAAGCAGTATGCCGTAACGCCAAGTTGTGTCGTATGCTTTTTCTAAGTCAAAGAAAACAGAAAGACAGTGCTGTTTGTGGATAAAAGCATCTTTGACATACGACTCAAAGGCAACTAGCTGGTCAGTTGTGCTTCGACCTGATCGGAAACCAGCCTGACAACTGTCCAGGATGCCGTTATATTCAAGAAAATGGATTAGCCTCTTATTTACCATTTTTTTCAAAAACCTTTTCTAAGACTCTGCATACTGTCAAATAAGTTCGCATACTCACTTTTTATTTTTGAGTAGAATTTCGTTTAATACAAAATGACAAACATAACACAACTTCAAAAATTGCCGAAATGTCAGGCTCTATTCCTCTGCATCTAGACAAGCTATGTTAAAGTATTATTCCTCCATTCTTTTTTATTCTTCGTGGTGAGTGTAGTTTATGTTAAAAAAATGGTTCGCTATGGAAATTGCGCTTTATTTTTTATAATGAACCATCTTTAATTTTGTATTCCAACTTTCGCAAATTGAAGCCTAAGTTCTCTATTGTGGGCTTGAAAAACGTGTTGCACTATTTTTGTGGTTTTGTAGCTATAGACGGTATTAGTTGAAACGTTTAGCGGTCAATTTCTTCGCTTGGCAACACTGGAAACGGCCACAGACATGGCCGATGCGCCACGGATACGGCGCAGCCTGGGCCACTGCGCTCGCACCGCGAAGACAAAAAAGACACCAGCGTGCGTCATCTGCTCTGTTCCAATCCGATTCTAAACTGTGGCGCCAACAGAGATGTTATTAATCGCACTCACAGTGAACTCGACGCAATACTTTGTGTTCGGCGAAGAGTTCGTAACGCGAAACACAGTCATGTGCTTCACAGTCGTGCTTAGCTGGACAAGTGCCGCCATCCCGCGGAGCCAGACGTAACGAGTGACGGCGCACCCACGGCCGGGCTGGAGGAGCGGCAGGCGCGCACTTTCACACGGCCTGCGCTTCGGGTATAGTTCCCACCTTTCACCGCCGCTAGCTCGTGGCGCTGCGGACCAACCCTTGCCGGTTGACCTACAGCACGGGCGGGGTAGAGCGGCGGCGCGCGCGCATTTGCCACTGCCCTAGCCCTGCCGTGGCACCTGTCCGCGTAAATTTACATGTGCGCCATTAAAATAGGCGACTGCTTCCCCCCTTCTGAATTTTCGGTCGAATAGGGTCAAACAGCCTAACATTATCACTCGTAAGCGCCTAATCAAAAAATTGAAAGAAACATTTCAACTCGGGGCACATGAAGAAAATATGCGAGGCCTTCATATCTTATCAGCGACTGTATTATATGAAAATGGTGAGGCAGGCAATAAACGTGACATTTTCCGTGACTGAAATATCAGTTCTTATTTTTCCTTTCGGATGACGCCTTGGTTTGCACGCGCACAGGACACGACCAGTGACGCGAATGATTTCCCGCCGAGGGAGATACAGTTATCGCTTAGCTAAACGTGTTTCTGCTGCTCACGCTCCGGTCGGGCTGAGCGGACCGCTAGCAGCGAGCGCACTGTCAAAAACATACAGCTAAAACTCTTAATCATGCAACTGAAGTGCACAATGAGACTTCTTTTAGGTAAGATATAGAAGCGAAGGCATTCATTGGTATTGGTGATATTCCGCGGCAGATCCAAAACACGTGCGGCAAGCGTTGTCGGCTCGCTCGGCCAGAGACGTTGCCTGGCGTTGCGTCGACTAAGAAAAAAGAGGGTTGGGAGGGTAGAGGGTTGGTTCGAAGCGCCCTCACTCTGTCAAGAATCTGCTGTATTGTTTCCTTGTTGGGTGCGCAGGCCGTATGAAAGTGCGCGTTCGCCGCTCCTCCAGTCCGGCCATGGGCGCACCGTGGCCTGCGCGATTTGCTGCCGGCGGCACGCCGCGCGCCGCCGGCAGCAAATTGCGGAGGCCACGGGCACACTCACACGGTTGCACGGAGAAGAGGGGTGCCTGATCTGCGGGCCGTGCGCACAACGTCGCCTAGCAACAGACACTTGGCCACAGATATGGCGGCGCACACTTGGTTGCCTGCATGCATTGCATGCAATTGAATACTGAGGATAGAGCACTTAAAGGGGAATCTGGCCTTAAAACAACTTCTTTTAGTTTTCAAGTAATCTTGGTGAAACGTGTCAGTCTTGCTGCTCTTTTCCCGCTGATTTCGAAAATGCTATTTTTTCAGTTGGTCAATTAGTTCCGAAGATAATTAGCCATTCTTGGCCAAACAATAGACAAAACAGTGTTGGTCGTAAAACTGTAATCTTTATATTTTCCAATTATTAACCCTGGTGAATGCAATAATCGAAGCAGTTTTTTGATGCATCGCTTGAAACTTATTTTACAGCTCATTAAACTTCGGTGTTTGAAATGGGCACTCAAAATGGTTCCTTGCCACTGGTGCCATCAGTTTAATGAGCTGTAAAATTAGTATAAAAAATATTAGATGCGTCAAAAAGCTGTTTCAATTATTGCATTCACCAGGATTCATAGTATTGGAAAATATAAAGATTACAGTTTTATGACCAACAGTTTTGTCTTTTGTTTGACCAAAAATGGCTAATTATCTGTTATCTTGGGAACTAATTGACCAGCTGAAAAAATAATGGCATATTCGAAATCAGCGGGAAAAGAGCAGCAAGACTGACAAGTTTCACAAAGTTTACTTGAAAATAAAAGAAGTTGTTTCAAGACAAGTGCCCCCCCTTGATCTTGTAGCAGTATTGCGGGGATATACTGGAGTGGTCTGCAGCTTACTTCTGACTACAACGTAAGGCGAGAAATGGCCGGTACCGCTAAAGAGTTACAAACGTGAAATGGAGGAGACGATGAGTTCTTGAAATTAACCTTCAGTAAAGTACACAGCCCTCGAATATGGTGTAAAAGCTTTGGCTCTCGAATGGACGATTGGTGGCTTGGTCTACTCTCTACAGGTCATGCCTAACCACACAATTACAAACCTGACCGCCGAGATTAAAATGATTAAAGAAATAATTGCACTTCGTTAAGACACAACACACGTGAGAAGCGATAAAAAGTTGGTTGAATTAACCTAGACGGCAAATGATCCCTCTGTTTGCACTAAAGGCATTTCCTTTGCCAGATCGGGAACTCACACTTGCTTCGAACTGTGATTCTTGCAACTGGTATACAACTGTGTCTTCACTGCAACCTCGAGTTGACGACCCATACGCTATTGCAAAGTACTTAGCACCGCCAAGGCCGTACAGTCTTCGCAGGTGACAGTGCTTTTTATGGGAGTCTCAAGCATCAAATGTATGCCTCAAGTTCATGGACTGCCATGGGCTTCCGTTGCTTCCTCATACGCTGCAGTCAGGCTCTATCAGATTTATTCGTGAAAATTTTTATCATGTCCTCTTGCTTTCACCTGGCATAGGAATTCAACGTTGTTTCCATTTGGCGGTAGCTTTGAGCTGACATTTAACTCCGAACATACCTGTTCAGCTTCTCACCAGCAAGTGCAAGGAGTGACCAATTCCTCGGATGCCGATGTGCCTGAAGAATTCACAGCCAGTTCCTTGAAGTGACGGAACCTGCTCTCGCATACTAAACCTATACCTCCGTAGTGGAGGCTTTACAAAGGGAGGCTCCGCTTCAACCAGATTTCTCACGTTCCTTTGAGATGCTTTTTTTGTTTTGCACTTTTAAATAATCGATGCGAAGCACATGCTTTTCACTATACTTTCCTTGAGCCCTCGAACCCACTGAGGAGTCATCGACTTTCCTGAATAGCGGCAGGCAATGATCACGCAGGAACTGTTTGCAGCTGGAAAAGCGTTTTGAAGGTCCCTCCTGTTATCCATGACTGCAGCTATAATCACGCTTATTTATTTCTTGTTTTAATGGCTGCTTTTCGTTTTTCTGCGAAACAGAATCTGGCTTAAAACCAAGCAGGTAGAACAGCCGCTGCCCTTTAGTGCTTGTCCCTTTCCACCGGAACACACCTCCCGACGCTTCGAGCTCGACTTGACCATCTTGAAGTAGCCCAGACTCAACACGGACACAAGAAGAAACCAGACAGATGACAGCGCTTTCGTCCGTTCTTTTTTTGTGTGTGTGTTCATGCCAAGTCACAATATGTTCAAGAACCACTTCCAACTAGTCTAACTGTCGGATCTTCTAAAGGTGGACTGCGTTAGCGCATATCCAAAACACAGCAGTCTCTTCCCATGATGATGATTTTGGGTCTGGAGGTCATCTTCCCAGAGGTCTGGAGGTCATCTAGCAGTTATGTTAATCTGAGTGTACCTACACGGGGCACACAAAGGAACAGTGATTTAAGAGATGCATCCAGAAAATGCGAGTCCACTAGCTTGACCAATACACTTGGAAAGCCTTTCTACTACGTATTAAAATGGTGTGTACTTTATTCACGGTTCATTTCAAGAATGCATGGCCACCTCCATTTCACTTTCACAAGTTTTTAGTTATACCAGCCAATTCTTGCCTTACGTTGCAATCAGAAATTTGGTACAGACCACTCAGTACATCCGAGCAATACTGCTACAAGGTCATATTAACTCTATAGCAACAAAACCAACCACAAAAATATTGCAACATGTTTTTTAACCCTGCAATAGAGAACAACTTTGGCTTCAATTAGTGGAAGTTTGAAAATAATCAAAAACTGCCCCATTTTTTTGATATCAGTTTTAAATTTTATAATTCACCACTTTTTCTACATAAACTAAAGTTGGCACGAAGAATTGAAAAGGATAGAGGAATAATACTTAGAAAATTGAACTCCCTAGCTTGCCTAAATGGAGAGAAGCAAGGCCCGACATTTTGTCAATTTGTGAAACAGAGTCAAGTGTCAAGTTTGTAATTTTTTATTAAAAAGAATTTTACTTGGAAATATAAAATAAATGTGCGAGCTCATTTGACATTGTGCAAAGTCTCTCCAGAAAAATCCCTGCGACAATAGTTCTAATAGTTTGTGTTTTACACCTGTAAAAGTTCCGAATTTCGCGCTACTTGTCAATGCACCTGCCACCCGAGCTGGATTTGGGAATTCTCTTTTAGGTAGGCAAAACTCTTTACGGAGAGCTAACTTCAGATATGTTTTTCCCTGTGCACAAAGGGCTGTATATAAAACTTTTGTTAAAATTAAAGATGTCGACCGGACACGCCTGTCCCGCCTCCTGTGAAAACACCCGACCGCACTTGTGCTGCACGCCCATAGAAAGGGAGAGAAGCACGCACCCCAGACGGCATCAGGGAACACCACAGAAGGCAAACAAGGCACAAAAAGCAAGCGAAAGGCCCTGAGCCAACAATCCCGACCCTGAGCTCAGGCTGGACAAGATCCACAACAATCAGCCTGGTAGTGCGTGAATGCCCGCAGCAGACGTTCGCGGTACTGAGAAACGCCAACTGTGAGACTCTCCTCAGCGACCTGGATAGAGCACCTTTAGCTACCATGTCGGATGCCGCAGTCGATGGCCACTGGAGGGCACAACCGCGGCCTTGTGACAGCATGCCCTGCCCCCGTTGTGAGTAAGTTTTCCTGATTTACCTCCAACGAACCTGCAGGTGCTGCCTTTGGAAGAGTCTATTGCGGGCCACTGTGGAAAGAGTTTACAACTCCTTCATTTATGGTTCATTACGACCTATGCACTTTCATCTCAAGGTCACAGCCGAGAACTGCCACCACTTTTTACTTTATCCAAAAGCAGAAAATACAGTCTATGCTCGTTACAGCGGATCCAGTAGCAACGAACTTCCGGTTACAACAGACCATTTCTGTTAATTTGCTTGGTCCCTATGCATTTCAAGAGGAATCCATTCCGCTCATACTTTACCCGGCTATAGCAGACTATCGGCTACAACAGACTAAATTTCGGACAAAAATTGTTTTGACAATGTTAATTGCGGAGTTTCCCGGTTCTGGCACCCAATATGCTTTTTCTTGTTTATTTTGGTGAAGAAACTACTATGTCAGGCAACATTGCTGGCATTACGCAACCAGCGGCAAGGTAGTTGATTTCACTGTCTGGTAAACTAAGCATAATTAACGCTGTCGAACATGGCGCAAAACAGGCCGACATCACCAGAAGTACAGGCCTGCCTGGGCAGACGGTCCACTCGACCGTCAAGTACAAGGAAGCCGCCGAAAAACGCGACTCCAGGGAGACTGAAGAACAGCGCTTTCGCATCGCTAAAGCGGGATTCACACGACGGAGAAACCCTCTCACGGAGGCGGACAGATATGTGACGTCAACAGCACGTGACCGGATTATCCGGCCTGGCGGCGCATCCACACGTGCGGAGCTACGCGGAGTGACCAGCAGACGACAGCGCCGAGGAACAGGTTCCATTCCCCGCCGAGGGCCACCGCCGTCGAGCGAAAACATGCGGAGGCATTTTCTTTCGCACAGCCACCGCGGGCTATCCCCACCGAGGGGCGGAGCCTAAAACCTGTCATGTGAGCGGGTCCCGCGGGCCAAAACGAGAGGGTTTCTCCGTCGTGTGAATCCCGCTTAAGCGGCGCACCCGGAGTACGAGTTTGCCCTCGCCACAGTATTATATGCAATAAAGAACTCAGGTTCAGTAAGTTCAACATTTATTACTCCCACACATGCATCGTTCTCGTTCCGTTCGATAAAAGAGCTAAGAAATGCCTCAAAGAGGGGGATGGTTCCCATCCATTGTGTGCACATCTGCCGCTGGCCATGTGTAGTCCAATGTAGTCCATGTAGTCCATGTGTAGTCACAGCTGTCCATCAGATTATTCCGTATCAGCTGTTTTACTGACCAGACTAAGATCATAAAAATGCCGAAACTGCTTTGGGGAAGCGTCAGGCAGTGATCCGCATTGAACGGTTTTAGGCAAACCTGCCTTATAATGAAGGGTTTGAAAAGAGCCCGGCCAGTTCTGCTGGCCACAATTGATTTTCATAGCTGGTTAGTAATTGCTCCTAGTTATATTGCGGCTTCATTTGCTCAGCTTAGCATGCACCTCTACGCACTCGACCGCATGTGCTAGGCCTTTTCCAAGTGCCGGTGCCAAGCTTCAAATACAGCATTAGCGATTCCTTTCCCCCTGTGTGAATGCTGTGCAGAGATGCTGCAGGCATGCAAAAAGAACATATTGTCTGATGCATGCATGTTCAATACTTGTCAAAGTTTCCACTTTACGCTGCTCATACAGTAAAAGCTCATTAATTCCTCACTCAATAATTTAAATTTTTAAATAATTCCAAATAAAGTGGCGCGGTCCAGCCATGCTCCATAAAGCCCCATGTATTAAAAAGCTTGTTAATTCCAACGCCAATTCAGTCTGCCGCAGGTAATTCGAACTGCGCGCCGCCGTAACTAGCTTACAGCCGCTTTCGAAAGATGGTGCAGGGTTGATAAAAACTCGATTCGAACGCTAATGCAGTCCGCTGCGGACAATTCGAACTGCGTGCCGCAATAACTAGCTTGCAGTCGCTATCGAAAGATGGCGCTGGGTCGATAAAAATCGCAAATTGTTTCCGTCCCTGCGCCATCAGCAACACTAACACGGACATCAGGGAAGTTGTAAGGGAGGTTCCCGTTCATGTGCATGCAGTGCTCAATGGATGCCGACTTCGGCGACTACATGAATTTAGACAGCTGCGCCGCTGTCTGCAGGGCCGTCACAGATGACGAAAGTATCGCCCAAACCTTTGGCGAAGACGAACCTGCCATGGACGATGACGACGCGAGTGAAGAAGATGAAGCGCTGGTAAGGCCTTCACTGCCGACAGTCATGGAAGGAGTCGGTTACGCTTGGCTATTTTTCAGCTTCGCGGATGGGAAATGGATGGATTGCGGGGTTTAACGCGCCGACGCAACGCAGGCGATAAGGTGCGCCGTAGTGGAGGGCTCCAGATTAATCTTGACCACCTGGGGATCTTTAATGTGCGCCGAAATCTTGTACGCACGGGCATTTTTGCTTTTTGTCTCTATCAGAAAAGCAACTGCCACTGCTGGGAATCGAACCCACATTCTCGTGCTCAGCAGCGCATGGCCTTAGCCACTGAGCCACTGCGGTGTGTTTGAAGATGGGAAAGAAGACGTTCGGCAAATTAGAGCTCTCGAAGATCGAGCAATGGCAATCGCCTTTAGAGAAAAAAAAGCACAGTACAATAACAACAGATTCCCTTTCTAAATAAAAAAGTAAAAGTTGCACTTGGAGGTGCTGCTAATTTCCTTGTTCGCAAATCTTGCCAATTTTTTAATCCTTTTGTTAGTTCGAATTTTGGTTAATACGAACTCGTTAGGTGCCCCATTAAATTTGCATTAACGAGCTTTTACTGTATAATCCTCCCTTTAAGATACTGCATACTTCGGGTACAGACTGACATTTTTTTTCTGGATTACCGGGGTCCGTTGTAACGAGCGCAGACTGTATACGCAGACAGGTCCAAAAAACTTTACCCCTGAAGAAATTCTAAGAATAAATTTCTAAGAAGGCTATGTACGTGCTCAGAGTGTTCAACCAAAACGTTTGCCTGGTCTTTAAGAGAATCCCCCTGGTGGTGGTGATCACAAGATGTAAACTGTGTTTTGTTTGTTCTTTCAGCTTCCCGATATGTCCCCCCCCCCTTCCAATGCTCTGACTCGGCCTCGAGGTGGACGGGGGAAGATGGAGGAGGTGGAGGAGGGGGCCAGCAGCAAACCTTCCTGGGGCGACATGTCGTCCAGCTTGGGCAGCCCCCGCGTGCCGGCCAGCTGCGACATCATCTTGGGCAGCTGGGCCAGCGTCACGGCTGGGGTAGGGGGCAGGAGCATCGCGCGGCTCGTCTCGGGGGTGGCCCGGCCACCACCCCCGGGCGGGGGGGAAATGTCCATGTCCTGCGCATCTGTGGGGGTGGGGGGGGCAATGGGCACGTCAGCACCGGCACCTCGCTGGGAGCACCTGCTGTGGACCACCCCTGGCACCCCCGCTGCCCTCGAGCCTCCGCCACCACCCAGCGGAACGGCCTCCTCACCTTTCCGGGGGTCCACGTTACGCGGCTGCGAAGGTCGCCGGGTGGAGGGGACATCCTGCCGCGCCTGCTGGTATGGCCGGCTGGAGCTGGACACCGTAGAGTTGCTGCCTGTGGAATGCTTGT
This sequence comes from Haemaphysalis longicornis, assembly GCF_048455015.1. Classification (NCBI taxonomy): domain Eukaryota; kingdom Metazoa; phylum Arthropoda; class Arachnida; order Ixodida; family Ixodidae; genus Haemaphysalis; species Haemaphysalis longicornis. The sequence continues at coordinate 472,760,314 of NW_027526203.1, read as the reverse complement.
CACTCGCTGCTGCTGCGGCTGCACCGGAAATGGGGGGACAAGGGCTGCCTCACAGGGTGCCGCTTTGTGAAAGTGCTTCTAGGTTGTTGTGTTACACGAGAGCAAATGACATCCACCATTGGTCATTTGTTTTGACCTACATGAGAATAGCCAACGATATGCAATGCTCATGGCATTACATGGTGGGATGACTTCTCAGAACCCATTCTTATTTGCTTCTGAACCAAATGAGTAGCCTAGACAGTGTGAATGAGTTAAAAATAGCAACGTTTAATAGTAGAGAGTTTTAGCAGTCCGTCCGTTCCGTCGTGTACAGGGGGGATTAAAAGAAATGCGAACAACGGAGCGCACAGCCTCCGACGCATACTGCACCGCCTGGCTGCAAAGTCAGTAAACTGTGCGCATGCGCACTACTTCGAGAGCGTTTGAGAGCGTGGCCTACATTATCGGGAAATGCTTGATCGAGAACCGACGCCGGCCGTTTATTTTGAGGCGGCGTTTCACGCTGCGTCGCCACTGAGCAGGATGATCGTTGAAGGGCATCATGCTAGCTGCAATCAGCCTGCTGCGCGCTTTGCTCCCAAATGAGTAGATAACAGTATGCTCAGTGGCGACAGAGCATAACAAGACGCTTTAAAATAAATCACCGGCGTCGCTTCTTTTTCAAGCATTTCCCCTAACAGTAGGCCACACTCTCAAAACGCTCTGAATGAACTACGCATGCGCGCAGTTTACTGACAGTGCAGCCAGACGGTGTGGCATGCGGCGGAGGCTGTATGCTCCGTTGTTCGTATTTCTTTTAATCCCCCCTGTACGTAGCTACCGTGTTTACCGGGTCCCGTCTGGGCCTTCGGCATTCCGGCATTCGTCGCGGTAGGGGGATTAGTTCCGCGGGCCAGCCTTTGCCATGTCCACACATCCGCCACAGTGGGGGGCGCCTCCTCTCCCGCGCACACCCCTGAACAACCTTCTGACAGCTAGATTAAATTGGTTAACACCTGGATTAAATTAGATGGCACTTGGATTAAATTGTACGGCAATTGGATTACACTGAGCGGGAAAACCTGTAGTTTCACTGGACGTAACCTTAGGGTCAACCCCAACAGGCAACCCCTACGAGGCACGAAACACTCGACGGGCGGTGCACAATGACCGATCAATCCACCCTCCCTGCTTCCATTCGGTCCAGACAGAGATGTGCTCACCTCGGCTGCACATGGAGGAGGAAGTGGTGATGGGGGGAGCCGTGGTGGGGGCTGGTGAAGCCACAGTGGTCGGCGGCCGGTCCTGCGAGCGCGACTTTGGCCTGGGCCCACTCCCCGGGTCAGTGGGCGTGGAGGTCGCAAGGCCTCGCTGCATGCTCCCACTGCTGCTGCAGCTGCTATTGCTGCTGTTGCTGTTGCCGACCCCACTGCCGGCCCCGGGCTGCTGCCTGGGCACCGTGCACCACAGTCAGCCCCCCACTTCCCCAAAGGCCTGCTGCACAAGCTGGTGGCCGCGCAAAGCACACCACTTCCCGTGGGAGGAGGACAACGATGCACGTAATTGGTCCCCCTACAACTCGGTACTCGTGACCCTTCAGAGAAACAAACTGCCCCACAAAAATTAGCAGAACGTAATTTCACTATTTTCTCTAAGTTTTCTCCACCTGCAAGGGCCACTGTCGTACTGCTTTGCAAGATTCTACGGGATGGAAACTTAATCCATGGCACATATGAAACCATATGAGAAACTACATCTCTCTCACGGCACTCTTCAATTAATGGGCTGAAACAATCAAGTTAAAACTAAAGCAGAGGAAAAACAATTCAGATGGCTGAAACATGCATGTAACGGCACTCGCATTTCTTCATCATTCATTCTTTTGAACAGTTATGCATGAAGATGTTGCTAGCCTGAAAGTGCAACACATTTTCCTGAAATATGTTCACATTGTGGGAAGAGCAAAAAAATTCTAATCTGGCACATGGGACGCTCCATTTTTCAAAGCTCGGTGCAAGAAAGAATGATCTCCCTCGGCAGACTCACTTTTCCCAGTCGACCCACTCCTTGGGCTTCTCCCACTGCGAGATCTCGGTCTTGCAGTTGTAATAGTACTTCTTCCCCGACGAGCTGACATGCTCGGACCAGTCGCCCACCTGCTGCCGCCGGTCCTTGTTCTCTGTTGCCGGGGGCTGCGGCTGCGGCTGCGGGGAAGGGGGGGCACGCACCACTCAGCACAAACATGGCAGCGCACTGCAAACCAGTGCGATGCCTGTCCCCCTCCTTGCAGGAAAACCAAGGCCTCGGGACTTGCGCCACAATACATTACACGGGTTAAACTGCAACCACAAAGGGACTGCAACAATGGCCTAACAATGATGCACAACAGGCAGCACGGATTAAAACGCACGCGTCGTTCGGGTAACAAAAAAATGCACCATTCAGTCAGGTACACTGAGAGTCCAAAAACTGCTGAAGAAAAGTGGGTGAAGACGGTGAAGGCTCTCTCTGCTGGTAATTGCATGAGAAATTAATTTGATATTCTGGCTATTACACTAAAGTTATGAAGCAATAAAATGCCACCCCCCCCCCATGTTTTCTTGGGAACATGGCAGCCTTGAACAGAAAGGCAAGAGCACGCAGGCAAAGCGAGAGCTATGCCAGGAGGCACCGAGATCAGCCGTCCTTTGTTCGGTTTTCCAGTTTGTCACCTGACATGCTGCAGTGCTGGCACCATTTTTGCGAGTTTTTACTGCGCCATCAAAAGCAGCACCAGGCTTTTCCAATGAAAATGCACAAAATCCCCAGTACCACCAACTCATTACCGTTACAATGCATTGTTCTGGTGACGGACACATTTGCAAGCTCCCTGTTATGAAGCCTATTCTGTTTTCAAAGATGCAATTTCCATTTTCTCCTACAGCACAGCCACTCAGTGCACTCTTGGGGACCCCGTATCTCCTTCCATAAGGTCTTGGCGGCAGGGTCTTCACCCCGCATGCGCCACTCGCATGCTGCTCCCAGTGGCCCCACAAGAGGATGCTGGAGCGAGGAGGCTCCTTCCTAGTGGGGCCCCTTCGATTTGGCTGCACCAGTTCACGGGGTGCTGCACTGTCAGTGATGTGATTGGGTAGAGTCATTTTGGAGCAGCCAGAATGGGCATTTCCATTTGAGAAATATCGCTAGAGGGGGATGAAAACAACCGATAGGAGCACCAGGAGCAGCATCCTGGACACGCAGAAATATTTAAACAAGTAAAATGCCTACAGTGCAGTCAAGTTTCTGCCGCATAGACATCTTAACAGTGATTATCAAATGCCCTCGAGACAAACACCGAGAACCTTCGTGCAAGTGTGCATGTTCACCACATGAACCAACAAATCAAAAGAACTCGACCTTTTTGGTAAGCTGTAGAACTTTTCGTGAAACTATAATGAACAAAACACAGTCACATAATGCGGACAGTTTGATGTGCATACAAAAAATTAGAACATTCAGAAGCAGAAACAAAAAAGGCTAGATGGCAATAAAACACAACATGATAAGATGCACTGAAAATGCCTGAACTTGTTGAAGAAACCAGACCACGTAATGAAACAAAACAGGCCCTTGTGCTACACCCGCGCTTATACACCCGCACTTACACTGGGTAAATATGCAACTGAAGTACAACTGTCGTGACTGGTGCACACTTTCCTTTTGTGCCATTTTTATTTTACCCTTGCTGAAGCTCTCAAACTTTACGCTGTGGCTAATGAGTAGCCTTTCACCGCCTCCCCTTCCTGCTGGACCCAGTCTCGGTCACCTCCCCAAGGAGACAGGATGCCGCTGCCTGAGCTTCTTCAGCTGCAATGCACTCCCTGTAGTTTTTGTTTGCGTTCACACTGCTCGCAAAACCTCCGGTGTCATACTGAAGCAACTTGCATCTCCTTCAGAGCGCTTGCAGAATGAAACAATGTGCCTGATGCCATTGACACTCTGCATTGTCAACCAAGCCCTTTCTTTAAGGTGAACCCCCTTTCCACATCTGCATTTCCATGTGGAATGCAAAGCAATGCCCCCACTAGCCCAGTCAAGAGAGGGAATTTAGTTGTGCTGCCAGCCTTTCCTGCTCAAAAATCGGCAGCCAATACTTGTCAGTCCTTGCAGACGGATGTGATTCAACATGTTCCAGCTGAAGGAGCATGTATTCGCCCATCAAGGTGGAGACATCGCAGTGTTGGATCCCTTACGGCAGCCTAATGGCCGGTCTCCTCAAATGAGGGCAAGAGGACTCCTCTTCCCTGCACACACCACCTGCCCTGTCCTCATCACTGTGACAGGCCAGGCCCAGTGTCGCCACACACCCACCTCCACTTGGCTTCTCTCGTGGTTGGTGCGATGGGCCGTGCTGTCGACTGGCCGCGGCTTGGATGGCTCCTTGGCCCCGCTGCTGCTGCTGCCGCTGCCGCCGCCACCGCCGCCACCACCGCCGCCTCCCAGGGAACTGTTCTTGCTAAAGCGGTCCTTGTAAGCAGGAGACTTGCTTGATCCTGTTCACACCAAACAGCAGTCCAGGTGAGCACCACGGACCCAATGATCTAGCCAGTGGTTGAACCCATAGGAGAGGACAGCAAAACACATGCATTCAGGGAAAGAGTGACCAGCCGCCTTGGGTGACCAACAGTTACTGAATTTTAGCCTCAAACCTCAACAGTGGGGCTTCAAAACAGGCGTCATCGCACGTGCCGACACATGCACTGGCAAACTACCCTTAACTCTTTCGTGACCATGCCTATTCAAATTCATTCAATTTGAACGATACCTTGGGAGCCCCTTTTCATAGTGTTCCAGGCGTTGCTAGAACAAGTAAACCTATTTGGAGTTAGCTCAGCAAAGGCCCTGCCAAAATCAGTTTTGTTTTCATTTCTGCAACAAAAACTTGATTTTTGACATGTGTTTGCATCACCTGGGTGTGGAAAAGGGCCGTGGTCATTGTGCGTCACTGCTACCAAGGGCAGAATGCGTGCCACTCATAATTACTCTGCATCAGCGTTTGGTTTTTGTTATCAGGGCACGAATTGTGAACCAGCAAACGATTTTCAATCGTCAGGTTTGCACTCTGGCAGTAACAATTCCTGAAATTGGCTGAAAATGTCAAGCAGTGCCAGCTTGCAAAGCTACTTTATAACTCTAGGCAGTATTATTGCCTTTGCGCATGTTGTTCTAGGTCGTGTTGTAGTTCTACTTGCCACAGGACCATTCGCGAACATTTGCAACAGTTTCGGTTTCGTTCCTGCATCGCGAAATTCATACCTATTTGGCGCTACTACACAGTTACCCAACTTCAAGCCTACCTGCCATGGCACCTTGAGCATCTGCGACTGGTCCTCGAAAAAAGCATGCGGCTGCTGATTTCACCTAACCCTAACCCGATTTCTGCGATAAGAACTTCCAATGCAAGTCAAAAGATAACACCCAGTCACCAGATATCTGTTCCGACGAGGAGAGTGCTTCAAACCGGCCTCACACACTGCCAGCTGTTCGCCTGCCAGTTTCGTTTCCATGCGAGGTTATATCCGGGTGTCTAGTGTTGCTTTAGTTGAACTGTCTATTCGGACGGAGTCTCTAATAAATTTTGTACTGTTTCATTTCAAAAATGTTAGGCGGCGCTGCAATGGAGGAGGCTCGTAGTGCTGATCGTGTTTATTACGCTAGAGCTACTTGGCCAAAGTTTGCAGTGCACGATTCTAGCACAACGCACCTCATTCCTGCAAGCAAGGCTACAATAGCAAGTCAGAAGATGATAATAAAGCGCAACTTTATGTTTTGCCTAAGAGATAACTGACAGTGAACGTGTCAACAAGCATCAACCAAAGTAAATGCATCAACCACGGAGTTTCATTTTCAACTTCATGATTGGTTTTCCGCATTGCGTGCTTGTCTCAAATACTGTGCTGGCCGTAAATGCAGTCAGTCATTGACAAGATGTTTTTACGTTATGTGGGGGCAAATTGGTGCCCCTGATAATGTCAAACTGCCAGATTTCTTCCAGGGAACCACCCGAAATCGCACATTTTGAAATGGAGGTTGGGCTTCACTGCATGGCACGAGCACAACGCGTGCTACCATTTTTTTTTTTATATATCTGACCAACTGTTCGTAGAAGTCGGCATTTTTCTAGGGCGTTTTTTAAACTAATTTTTTTGTACTACTGCTGGTTTGTTATACACAACTCCTTTTTTATCATTTTCTTCGACAACTTGACAAAAAGTTTGATTTTGATTTTTTTTTCCGCAACTATGATGTATGAAAACATCTAAAGAACTGGTGTTATTAGAAAGGCTGTTAAATAATTACACTTTGTGTTCCTATAATTAGTGCCTAACCAATTTTTGTTAGCAGAAAAAGATGCTTTCCTGGACCCCTACAAATCGGTCAATTTTCCCGCGGTCACGAAAGAGTTAGTGGAGGCAAAAGGAGAGGGAAAAAGACAATTACCCGATGAGGAATTCTTGTACTTGCTGTCGTGAACATACCTAACGTACCCTGAAAATGAACAGAGCAGTACAAATGAGACAATTCAAATGGCGGGCACCAGCCTGGAATCCCTGTTTGGGCACAATCCAGGGGGCCCAGTGACAGCATGCACCCTTGGCCCTCACGACCCTCCCTGCCTCTGGGACAAAATGGCTAGGCACTGCGGAGGTTTGCGGCATCCGGGCTTTCTCGTTATCCCCGCACACAATCTCTCTGCACACCTTGTAGCCCTGGGTACAGAAGTGCCTGCTCCAAAGCCCAGAAAGTGCTCAAAATTACGCACAAACAACATCCCACAACACAACTCCTCTGCACACAACAGCTGACTGCCCCTCAAAATGCGTCCTGCCACCGTCCTCTGGCTGTTTCTGGTGCCTTGCCTGTACAAGCAATGAAGGCTGCGTCTCAGCAGCACTGTCCACTACAACGCCTGATTATCTCAGTGGTTGGCTCACTTATCGGATGAAAAATTGAGTGGCAGCTCACACACACATCCTGTTGCCATATCACATTTTTCCAAAATAAAAGTGAGCTCTCCGTTTACAGCCATCAATAATGCATACTTGATTATGCTAATTGCTGCAGTAACTGTACAACATACATATTGCCGTCTGCTGCTCAACATCGGAAAAGGGCTGCCGGCTTGGCAAGCTGGTACTATGCAGCTTTTATCGTTGGTCCTTGAAATGTATAGAAATGGCAAAATAAAATCCTTGGACTTGAAGGCCATCAAGCAAAGAATTTTCCTGTCTATAGCACCCATTTTAAGTATGCTGGGTAAAAATACATTACACCATGAACCAATTTATGGGCAAAGGGTAAGCCCTATATTTCCCATGCATTTTTTGCCATGTTGAGGAACCGTTTTCTGTAACTAAGGAAGGCATCTAAAAACTGCATACAGTATTAATTACTACCCAATTTAGTGCTCTTTCAACTGTAATAAATTGATTAAAATCTGAGAAATTAGTATTTTGAAGAAATTGTTCCCAACTGCAAATTTTGGCTACATTTGCACATTTCAAAATTTATATCAGCAAAACTGTCAAGTGCATAACTGTCAAGTGCATATTTTCAATTCTAGTGGTTAGACATGGGAAATAGTGGTACCTATGTAATAATAAACATGGTTTTGAGAGAGAGAGAAATAAACGTTTAATGAAAACGAGCAAATTTGGTGCTAGATGGCAGGGACACCAGCCCTGTGGGGGGCGTCCTTAGTCCGGGATGCCCTGGTCCTGGCTGGCTGCCCGGGCTCTAGCAACAACCTCATTTTACGCCGCAAGGTCCAAGCTGGTCAGCCGGTCCACCCACTGCTCGTAAGTAGGGTTGGGGATTGGAGATAAAGACGGTGATTGCTGGCAATCCCGTACCAGGTGCTATAGGGTGCCAGGGGACGGGCAGTAGGCACAGGTCGTGTAGTATTGGGTAGGGTACATTTTGTGGAGGAGGGTACGGTGGGGGTAGGAGTTAGTTTGTAGCCTTCGGAGGGTAGTGGCTTCGCGACGACTCAGGCGAGGGTGACAGGGAGGATATCTGCGGCGGCGGTAGTGGGTGAGGAGATCAGGGGGGTGAGAGGGGTATCTGGGCAAGGAGGCTGCCGCTCGGAGACGGCCCGGCGTGCATAGTCGCAGGCAGCGGCGTGGGCCGCATCATTTCCGGGGAGGTCAGCATGGCCGGGTGCCCACATGAGTTGGATGTCGGGTAGTTCGGAGTCAGCCTGAAGGATGACCCGCCGCGGTGGCTCTGTGGCTAAGGCGTTGCGCTGCTGAGCATGAGGTCGTGGGTTCGATTCCCGGCCGCGGCGGCCGCTTTTCTGATGGAGGCGAAAAGAAAACCGCCCGTGTGTACGAGATTTCGGCACACGTTAAAGATCCCCAGGTGGTCAAAATTAATCAGGAGCCCTCCACTACAGCGCGTTAAACACTACAATCAATCAATCAATCAGCCTGAAGGATGCGGAGAGCTGTGGGAGTAATGCGGCCCCGAAGATATCGGCGGCATGCTTCTTGCGAATCGCTAAGTACGGTGACGCAGTCTTTGGCTGTAGTGGCTGCTAAAGTAATGGCTGCTTCTACGGCCGTTGTGGCAGTGGTGGTGGGAATAGTGGCTGCCAAAAGCTGTTGAAAGCGGTGGTCAACAACGGCAACGGTGTAAACTCGCTGGGTGGAGTAGTGGGCAGCGTCCATGTACCGAGTGATGGAGCCGGTGCAACGCGGCCGCACGAGTGGCTCGGCGGGTGATGTTGAATTCCGGATGCACATTTCTGGGGATAGGAGCCACTGTGGTTCGATTCCGGATATCAGGCAGTATGCCATCCGGGCAGTCGTCGGGTGGGGGAGTGGTATAACCCAAGCGTTGAAGAGTGCAGCACCCCGTATATGTAAGGAGAAGGCGTCGTTGCTGTGACAGCGTGTACGCTTCAAGAAGTTTTCCCCAGGTGTTGTGGATTCCTAATTGGAGCAACTTGTAGATGGATGTAGTGGGCGGAAGGGCGAGCGCGGTCTTATAAGCCTGGAGAATGATCACGTTGAGCTTGTCTCACTCCGCAGGTTTGATGGCCAGGTATGGGGTCCCGTACATAAGGCGGTCAGTAATGCCTGAATGATGCGAACCGCATCGTGTTCTTGAAGGCCGAACCGACGGTGGGCAACACGGCGGACGAGTTGAGTGAGTTGGGTGAGCGTCCGCTGGAGTTGGAGGATGGTGCTAGAGCCGCTACCGTTCTTAGAGATGTTTAGTCTCGAGTATTCTTAGTGAGGCGACATTGGGTACTGGGTGGTTGTCGATGAAGAGGTCAGGATCTGCGAACGGGTCAGTGGGTTTCTTGTACGTGCTAGCACACAGTGCGATGACCGCAGATTTTTCTGGGCCGCATTTGAGGCCCCTCTCCTGCAGGTACTCCTGAATTACATCAATAGCAGTTTGGAGCGAACCCTGCTGCTGGCCGGTGTAGCCCCGTGCAATCCAGTGTGAGGTCATCAGCATACAGAGCATGATTGACCGTGGGGATTGCGCTAAGTAACGGTGGCAACTCTCGCATCGCTAGGTTGAATAGTAGCGGAGACACCACTGATCTTTGTGGTGTCCCCCTGGAGCGGAGAGTGAAACTCGTGGATCGGAGATGCCAGAGGCGAACGGTGGCCGTGCGGTTTTGGAGAAATGCAGTAAAATAGGCGTGCATTTGCGGACCGCAGTTTGTGGTTGCTAGTCCCTTGAGGATGGCCTCGTGTGTGATGTTGTCGAATGCACCTTTAATGTCAAGGGCAAGGACAGACTTCTTGCTCGAGGTGGTGAGGTGATCGACGATGTCCGCTTTGATTTGTAAGAGGATGTCCTGAGTAGAAAGGTGCGGGCGGAATCCAAACATGGTAGTGTGGAGGTAACCGTTGTCCTCGATGTAAGGAGTGAGGCGGTTAAGCACTATGTGTTCTAAAAGCTTGCCAGCACAGGACGTGAGGGAGATGGGATGAAGGTTTGCGGTGGTAATGGGTTTGTTTGGTTTAGAGATCAGCGTAATGTCCGCATGCCGTCACTGCTGGGGGAGGGTGCCAGCAGCCCAAAAGTGGTTATAGTAATCTAAGAGATGGTCAATTTCCGCGTGATCAAGGTTCCGCAGAAGCTTGTTGGGAAGTTGGTCGTTGCCTGGGGTGGTGTTGCGTGTGAGCTTTAGGATTGCAGCTTCCAGCTCCTGCAGAGTGAACTGGGCATCGAGAGAGGGATTAGGGGGCCCCTTGTAGGGTGGGTAGCGGGCTGAGGGTTGTGTCGGGTCTTCCTGAAGGGACTGCTGGAGAATACTCAACAGCTGGTCTTCCGTAACAGCTGGTCTTCCGTACTGGGGTAGTAGTGGACGAGGTGCTTGATGTGATGGTGTGTGGTAGCCTTTGTTTCCGTCTTGCCCATAAGGGAGCGGAGGAGGTGCCAGGTACGGCGGGTGCCCAAGGTACCTTGAAGTCTCACACAGAATTCTGCCCAGTTCTGCCGGCTGAAATGGCAAGCGTAGTTCTCTGCCTCTTCCGTCAGCTTTGCAATGCGGAGCCTAAGCTTATGGTTAGTGCGGTTGCGCTTCCCATATGTGGAGGAGGTGAGAGTCTGCAGCAGGAGTTTCTTGCGTTAGGTTGACAGTGGTAGTGTGTTGCCGACACAGGTCCAGTAATTTAGTTGTCCATGTGTCGATGCAATCAATTTTCTCAGCCGGTGTTTGTTTACGAACTCTTTCTAATTGGTGATGCGGGCCGTGCCGATTGAGGGTGCTTTGGGGCGGTAGTGCGATATCGTGAGTTAAATGACGTGATGGTCGCTGCCCAGGGTTTCGTCGTGGCGGGATCATACGGCATGCAAAACGTTGTAGGTGAGCGTGAGGTCCGGAGTAGTGTCCCTGGTAACACTTGTGCCAATACGGGTAGGGAGACCTGGTATATTGCACAGGTGAAAATGCTGTTGTTGCAGGGCATGAAAAAGACGTTGCCCCTTAGGAGTGTCATAGTGGTATCCCCACGCCGTGTGGGGGGAATTAAAATCACCAAGGAGAATAAGTCGGTGGCCACGGGTCCATTGCCGTAGTGTTTGTAGTAGGGCTTGGATGCCATGAAGGGGTTGTCGTGGGGTGTTGTAGATATTTAGTATGTATAAGCTGGGTTGCGTTTTCTTCGGAGGTAAAAGTTCCACAACTGTGCAGTCAAGGTCCATCGGTAAGGAATGGGTCTGTACCGCGTGCGCAGTACGAATGAGGTTGGCGGTGCGGGACGTGGGTTCAGTCTGGTGAGATTTGTAACCCTGAAGGATGATTGGCACCGCGTCCACTTCTTGCAGGGCTATAATATCTGAGGAATGTCATTGTGCATATGCTAACAAGGAGGGGCGTTTGTTGCGGTAGGAACAACAGTTCCATTGCCAGATGGTGAGAGCTGGAGATTTCCGTGGGATCATAGTCGAGCTATAGCTTGGACGGAGGTGGTGGGTTGTCGTTGGGTATCTAGCGTGCCGTCGTACTCCTCTTGATCAGATGGGATGGTCGAGCATGTGTCTTCTGATTCCGGGGCCAACTGACGGATCTTGGGCTTTTTGCATGCTTTAATAATGCGCATGCTGCCCTTGAGGGCTTGAAGGCGTTAGTCAAGGCTGTTAAGACGGCCATTAATGTGTTCGCCCATATCATGAACAAGTCGCTCAATGCGGGAAAGGTCCGTGGGGGCTGGGGTGCGCGCGGGGAGTGGTCTCTTCGTCAGGCATTGTGTCCGTGGGTGTTGCAGAAGCGCGAGACGAGTTGTGGATCAGTTTGTTTTGAGACAACTAAGTTTGAAGTACGAAAACGCCAAAAACACCATTCAAGGCATTTCTTTAGTAGCAACCAGCTTGGTAATCATTGCTGAAGTCATTGCTTCACTTTTCTTCCAAGCTGTCATGCAGCTCTGTCCACAAAGTACCATCAATTGTGGTCAACTTCTTTCAGCTGATTGACTGTGTTGCAGCCAGGCTTCAATCCTGATTTCAAAAATGTTGGCAAATGCAACACTAGCATCACTGAACGAAAGAACAGCATCCAATGGTGCAATCATTAGAGTGTGCAGCCCAACAAAAACACTTCTTGGCCCACATTCCCAAACAACATGGTTCGATGAGCTCCATTCTGATGAGATGAACACTTCCACTGCACAGTTCGCACATACACTTCTGTGGAGTTACATGAGAAATACATCCATCAACATTAGAGCATACCCACTGTCAGAATACTGGCAATTCTCCTCCCCAGGGGATGCTAAAAAGGCACAAGGCTTCAATGTTGAAAAGCTTGCTAGTTGAGTGCCTGGCACAAGGATGCCATACAGATCCCACATATTGTCATATGTTCCTTAAATCCGGCGCCAAGAGAGGACAGGGACAGTGACAAAATGGCTTGGTATGCCCACGTCTTACGCAGGAACAAGGCAGTTCAAGTTGCACAAAGCATTGCGCGCGTTCTCAGTTCATCGTCATTGAGAGGTCTGGAACTCGCTTTTAGAACCCTGTGCTCAAGCTCATCTGAAAAGGCTGTCCTACTCATCTAGTCGCCTTCAAAAACCATGCAATCTCAACAACCACTTGTTTGCAACACGCAACACTGGTGAAGGTTGCTGGATACGACTACCCTATGCCAAGGACCCCTCTGACCAGTCCGGAATGGCCTCGCCCTGTCCACACACCTGTCCATCAGCCTAGTGTGGTTACCTTACCTCCACTGCACCTAGATGTCAAGCCCCAGAACCCAAAGTGATGGCGCAAGCACTCACCTCCCAGGTAACTCCCGGAGCCATGCAGTCCTGCCACCTGCCATGGTGAGGGCTGGCATGAGCAGTTTGGGCGGGCTAATGGGACGCTCAGCAAAAACTTTGCAGTGTCTATTTTGCGCTCGAAGACGGTGCAAGGACGTGGTTCGAGAACCGTACAGCGAGCTTATCTAGTTGGGACGAATTCCGAACAGCTTCAGGAAACGTTTGCCACCAGAGACTGTCAAGACCACGCACAGCGGCTGTCAGAGTCGTGGATTCAGAAGCCCAATGAAACCGTGGTTTGCGGAGGACATGGCGTATTTGTTCAAGAGAGCACATGTCAAACTGAAGAGGCTGTGCTATCTGATGCATGACGTCAAAGAGCAGCTCTGCACAGGCCTCCTTGCACGGTAAGACTTCATTAAAGAAACAACAGCCATCAGGCGAGCCCGGCAAAGAGACATCCGGCAGTACGGCCGACATTTCACCTACCGTAAAATACCGATCAAGCGCACCCACCCTTACAAGCACCCCCCTCCCGTAATGCGAGTATTTCGAGTTTTTGCGTACTACCAAACAAGCCTGCCTACCCCCCGCCCCAACCACTCTCTTATGGCCCAAACTATCAAAACCGAAACCAATCTAAGAACACATGGCCTACCGTAAATTCTGCACATTCTTGCCATTTTGTTATTGTCATCTGACAGTGCCGAATGTGCTTGAGACTAGACTTCGTGACAACAGTGGTTCGTGGCATGCATTCATGTATACAGATAAGAAGAAAACTGACATCTCGCCACTTTGGTTCAGATAGAAAAAGGATATGCGAGCGGGACAAAAAGTAAGAGTTTGCTGCAGCAGAACTTTGGCAAGGCCAAGCTTTGGTGAAATGCAAGTTGAGCAACGGAGCGCCAGTTTTCAGTGGAGAAGTGGGTGGCACTCTTTTTAAATTTCGTGAACGAGAAAGAAGCGCAGGGCATGCTGTAACAGGCTTCTGTCGGAGGAAGCTGTTTAAATAGTGCACAGTTTGCAACTCAAATTTTGTTGCGTCGAGCCTGTACATCAAGCGATAGAAACAGTGGTATGGCGTTAGAATGCGTCATGTCACTAATGAAGGCCAGAGGACACTGTAAGGTTTCTCAGAGGCACAAAAGGCCTTGTGCTCCGCTGTAAATGCCCTCTGAACACCCCACAAATACCCCTTGATCAACATCTCAAAAATGGGCCAGATGATGGTTAGAATGGATCCTTTGGCTAACAGGACCAACAATGTAGTCGGTGAGAACACTGTGTGAATTTCTAACACTGGTTGTGCCAAGAGGGGCTTCGCAGTCTTCGTCTCATTCAGAATGTGTTGCTCACCAATTCACTGCACTATTTTTTCTTCACTTTTTCTAAGGGCTGGAGTAATGGGGTTAACAGTTTCATGCCACCAGTTTGAATTATGGGGCAGTTCCGAAAAAGGGCCACCTCCACAAAATTCCCTAAACTATCCCCATGTCGAGGCGGGGCGCTAGCTCAGCATTTTATGGCAGTGCATTACTGGTGCTGGAGCAAGTATAGCCAACAAAACATCCTCCCTCTGAAAACTAATTTAATCAGTTGCACAAGAAGACCTGCAGTTGAATGGGATAGGTGGGCTGGAACCTGTGCCTGCCTTGGTCGTTGATGTGGTACGCCAAGAAATCCGGCAAGCCTTTTCATTCCCGGAGCAGCAGATACAACCGCTACAAATTAGTTACGCAACAGCTCTGTGCCGCCAATCGCCCACTGCACCCACGCCACTGCCCCACGTGGTGCCTTAGGCCGGATCAGATTTGGCCGTGTACTCTCGGTCTCAATCTGAGAATTCATTCGGAACACGGTGCACCAGACAGACAGATCACCAGCCACTGTGTTTTCATTGTGGCGAAGCAGACCATGTTTATTGCTGTTGCCTGTACCGCGAAATCGGACTTTGCGGCTTATCACCTGCCCCCCCACCAACCTTGAATTGGTCAAAGACCTGCAGGAAGCCGAAGCTCACTTCGCTGTCAGACAAAGTCCCTCGCCAATCCTCCGACGTTCACTATCATCGTCTAGTGGTTTGTCAGATAACCGACCCCCGGAGACAGCCGCATGGAAGGTCCACTAGCCCTAGGTGGGGAAACTAACCACAGCAACCTCAGATGGCAAGGTTGCTCCCAGCAGACCTTTGCAAGGCCTTCGAGAACCAATGACCTCACCGACTGAACACACGACCTCTCTGACAGTGCCCACGACGTCGCCGCCTGAGCACACGGCGAATAGAACAGGTATCAGCGAAATTGGCAGTGGGACATTGTAGTTTCTATAGACAGGCACCAAGTGACTGCCTGGGTCGACAGTGGTGCAGACTACATTGCATTAGTTTGCCATACAACCATGATGCGAACATACCGCCGCGGTCCCGCATGATGGCTTCAGTCATATGTGATGTTCGCTGGATCATTGATGGTACCGCCGAGTGCATGGACGCCCCCTTGTTGGATCACGGCATCACAGTTTCTCAAGGCGTGCTGCACCTCACCGAAGACTGTGCAGAATCCGGCTTTTTCATTGCACTGTGGCAGCCTCTGGTGGCACCAGTGAGAAGTGATATGGCAGGAGTGCAATTGGACCACCACTGCAGCAGGAGGGGAATCAGCGCTGGGTTTCCTGTGTTTATTTTTGAAGTAAAGCTTTACTAATCTCGTCGAGCGGTTTCGCCGTCACAGTAAATTTGACCCGCATTTGACCACAGCTGCGCCCTACCCTTGGCAACGCATCACGTGACTAGCCGGGCAAAGCTTCGCCGACGGCTGTGTTCGCTGCTGCAGGCTTGGCGCATGCACTCTTCGCAGCTGGTTCGCGCCTGACCATGTGACTCACCGCGTGCATGTGAGCTCGGCCATAAATGACAGTGAGGCTGGGCCGTGTTCTCTGAGCATTGCACCGGAGCTGGAGGCTTTAAGTCATCGTCAGCAAGCGGCATCCGCCCACCCCGCAAATATCACCCGGCCATTCGGCTCAGAAAATGGTAGAAGTGGGACCACAACCGTAGACAAAAGCAGGCTTTGGACGAATAGTACTACAAATGCAACTAAATCAAAGGTTAACCAAGTGAAACAAACTTGTAACGAGGCTAAGCTGCAGCCATTTCTTTTTTCACATGAATTGTACAGCCTGCAGCTGGAAAAGGAACAACTATGCTTGAAGAGATACATTTTCAATGTACATTTCAACGTACATTTTCAGAGATACAATCTCACAAAGCGTGTGACATTGTTCCTTTTTGCAGTAGATCCCTAAGTGTCAGTACCGGATCGCAGCTGAGGTTGAGGAAGCGATGTTCTTACGTCAATTATCTTCATTTTCTAGTTCATAAAAGGGAGGGAGGGGACAGCATAGAGCCCTGTCAGGCCGCAGCATAAACGCATGCACTTCACGTGCCCTTCATAAAAACCGCAGCTTGAGGCTGGTATGTTCACTACAGCAGTGCAGAAACTTGTATCTGGTAGCATATTTTCTCAATCCCACCGTTCTTTTTCTTCTCTCTGTCCTTGTTATCATAACGAGCATAATTGCATGTTGAGACAACTTTTAGGAGCATTTCAACCGAAGCAACTAGAGTCCTAAGCAACTGAAGACCAAACGTATCTCAGAAAATGTTTTTTTATGGTAACTGCACTAGTTCACCCTAGTCACACGAACGCCCTTTCCTCTATAACCAAGTTTGTAAAGTTCGAATCGGTTCATTCCGCTTACACAGAGGCAGTGGTACACAGGGCCTACTTTTTTACCTGAACAGCTAGCACAGCGTCATTTGGATCAAAACATTTCCCAGCAGTGGAGAGCTGTGTGCAGATTACAAAGCAAAAAAAAAATGCAGCTATTTCTACACGAATGCCAGCAAAAGCAAAACGAAAGAACATATAAAGAACATTACCAACAGGACTCGAACCACCACATCCGAGTACTCCAACGCTCTAATTCTTTCGGCCACAAAGGCGCAAGCCTCCTTTCCCAAATGCCGTATACAACAAGCTGAGGCTTAGTGAGGAAGTTGGATAAGTATTTCTGGCAACCAAATTGATCATTACTTGAATAGCACTTGTACCTTAAGAGTTCCTTGAGCTGATGATAATGATGATTTCGGGTTTAATGGCGCAAGGCCGACAAAGGCAAAGAGCGCCATGACAATGGTGCAAGATGAGAAGGATTTGTAAAGGAGGCACAAGTTTAAAAAAACTTTACTCAGGGGGTTGGTGTATAGGGCCATAATTAAAGCATAGAGAGTACACTAAGAGAAACGGTGTATAGGGTCATATTAAAACAGTGAGTGCAAGCACCTAAGGTGTAAAGCCTCAGGTTCCACCATCGTTTTAAAACACATAATGAACACAGGTGAGGTTATGGGCTATATGATATGTGTTTTAAAAAGTCTACATCTGCTAGGTAACTAAAATTACGCCCATCTTCCCGCGAGGGAACCCTGGTGTGATGCGACGCATCGGGGGTTCAATTGGCGTTTCCACTGGGTTGATTCTCTAAATAGGGTGAAACGTATTGTGAACGCGTATGATGCACTCCATCACATGCGGGTGTTCTCATATGCGGGAAGATGGGCGTAATTTTACTTTTCATGAAGGGACCGTCGCTTCCATCACGTCTTCATTGGAAGAATCAAGTCAAGCACGCAGTCGTCAAGCAAAGTGACGCGAAGTCAAACGAGAGCGAGCGCTGACTGAACCGCCGCAGCGCGATACCCGCTTTATATTCACAGCGCCTCAAGGAGAGGAGACAACGGAGGAGAGTCGTGCATGCGCACGCTTACGCGACGGGAGTGGAGCAAAGCGAGCGAAGCGAGCGAAGCGCGCGCACACAGCTGTTGTTTAGACAATGAGGCAGAGTGAGAGCGTTGCGCGCACAGCTGTCGGAGAGAAGACGGGAGGAGAGTCGCGCATGCGCAGCTGGCGTGCGGACGCCGGACAACGCCGACGCAGGAGGGACATGCCTCAGAGCAAGAGATGCGTCGCATCTAAAAACTTTTTGTAAGAGAACACTGGATGGTATGATAAAAATAATGCAGGGTGGAAGGGAATGTTATATGTGTAAGCTTCATTAAAATGATGTTTCCTTTCAGTGTTGCACGTCACACTCAATAAGCATATGAAGGACAGAAAGCTGACCCCCACACTGATGGCATTGTGGCTTGTTTGTGTCAGTTAACAAGTATGAATGCGTGATGTGCATGTGGCCAATTCTAAGCCTGCATAAGGCCGCCTCTATGAATCTGGTGTTTCTCGGCAGGAGGCTTTTCTATTTTAAGTTTAATAACATGTAATTTATTATCAACTGCTTTATCCCACTGTTGTTGCCAGTGGTTTCGAAGCTTTTTCCTCACAAATCGTTTTAGGTCTTGATATGGAACGTTTATATCTATGGTGTCACAAAGGGCAGCTTCTGCAGCCCTTTGGTCGGCCGCTTCATTTCCCGCAATGCCACAGTGGCCCGGAACCCAGCAAACTGTGACAACAAGCTTGAGACTATAAGCCAAGTAGAGGGCTCTTAAAACATCATTAAAAGTTGGGTTTCCACTAGACTTCAGACATGAAAGCTTTGAAACAACACTGAGAGAGTCTGTATATGACTGAGCTAATTTTGTGTTGGAGAATGTGGTTCAAAGCTTGTATCTGTTTGTTTTATGGCGCAAGGGCAACGATGGTCAAAGAGCGCCAACGCAATGGTTTATCATTTTGAATGATGTTTTAGTAAAATGGTGCTGTAAATGTGACGATATTAAAAGAGGTTAGTGTGGGGGTGTATACAGCCCCTCATTTAAAACAACAATAAAATTGGGGAAATGGGAATGGCAGGGTAAGAATGTAAAGAATAAATAGACACTCATAGCTTCCTCCCACTCTGAGGGGCCCTGAGGTTACACGTGGTATGATATGCGGTTTAAAAAGACAATGTCTCCCAGGTAAGCAAAAAGGCGTTTACTTGGAATTAAAGGTTGATCAGCTAAAAACATCGAGGGATGAAGTGGAATCATGTGAGTGTAGAGTTCCCGGAAGTGCTTTTTCCTTGCCTTGTGGAAGTACCCACACTCAAGACATGGGTGACGGATAGGCGATGTCCGCACCTGTCGCATTGTGGTGGTGGTTTTCCTTGAAGAAGAAGGTGCGAGTGAGTAGCGTGTGTATGGCCTATTCGTAATCTGCACATGTATACTTCCGTTGTTCTGTTGTGCTTTTCTGTGTAGTAGCTGCCTGATTGGGGTTTTATAGTGTGGAGTTTGTTATCTGTCTGAGTGTTCCAGTGTCGCTGCCAGCGTTGTCGGATTCCCTTTCGAATGAATGGTTTCCAGTCAAGAAAGGGAAGCTGCTCAACGTCGACGCTACAGCGAAGTGCTGCCACAGTGGCGCTCCGATCTGTGAGTTCATTACCAAGTTCATTACCGCTGTGTCCAGGCACCCAACACATGACTATGACCTGTTTTAAAGCGTAGGCTGCCATTATCTCTTTAACTAACCTGTTCAGCACAATGTTCCTACTTGGTTTTCCATAATGCAATGCTGTCACAACACTCAATGAGTCTGTGTATATAATGGATTGTTGTGTCTTTGTATTATGTGTTCTAGCGTAATTAATATAGCATGTGCCTCAGCCGTAAATATACTTGCGTTTCTATTTAGTGTCCTTGTGCTGGCAAAATTGGGACCGGGTGCAGCACATGCCACAGCAGTGGCAGTTTTGGAGGCATCTGTGTAAAAAGCCGTGTATGGGTATTTGTTTTGCAAGTGCAGGAAGTGTTGTCGGATGAGTTCTGTGGGTGAATGTTTTTTGTAAATTTCCTTAAATGACATGTCACAGGTGACAGGGCGCAGTTGCCAAGGTGGCATGAACTCAACGGAGTCGGTTTTGCAAGATTCAGATAAAATAACCCCAAGTTCCTCTGCCTCCACCTTCACTCGGATAGGGAAAGGCAGAGGAAGCGACGGACGGCTCAAAAACAGCCTTTCGGACGATTTGTTTTCAAGAATAGCATTTAGCGGATGACTAGTTAAGGATGTCGCCCTTACGCAGTACAAAAGTGCCATGTATGTACACTGGTGCTCCAAGCACCACTCATCAGTTTCGACATAGAGGCTTTCAATAGGACTCGTCCGGAAATCCCCGGACGCCAGGCGGAGCCCCTAGTGCAGCACTGCGTCCAGCATTTTTAGAGCTGTTTTTGAGGCAGACCCATACACTATACTTCCGTAGTCCATACGGGACCTGACAAGACTGTTAAAAACATGTAAAAGGCATGTTGTATCTGCACCGTATGACTGGCGAGAAAGGACTTTTAAGATGTTCATAGTCTTCATGCATTTCATTTTAAGTTGGTTATTATGTGGGATGAATGTAAGGTTAACTACTCCAAGAAACTTGTGTTCTCTTTTTACGGGTACGTCAACTCCCTTAAGTTGTATGGTCGGTTGCAGATGGATCCCACGCTTCCTGGAAAAGAGAACACAAATGCTTTTCTGCGGATTTAGGATAAAACCATTTTTGTCTGCCCACTTGGCTAGTCTGTTCACAGCAACTTGGATCTGCAATTCACAGAGGAGTTGCATGACCTGAAGCTGATGTGAACATCGTCTACATAGATTGAATAAAAAATGGTGGGTGGCAGTGCTTTCCTTAACGCATTCATTTTTACAATGAAAAGTGTGCAGCTAAGTACTGCACCCTGGGGAACGCCATTTTCTTGTGTATACGTCCTGGATAATGCTGCATCAACTCGTACCTGAAATGTTCTATCTGATAAGTAGCTTTCCAGTGTGTTTAAAGGAGCCATGAAGAGAAAACACAAGTTTGGTTCATTCGAAAGGTTGCCTCGTTAGAACCATACTGACACCACTTTTAAAGGAAACTTCGCTCAAATAAGCTACATAATTACGAAAAAAGGGGAATGACCATGCGACCCACCAGCTCATTTTCCGCAACAGAACCTATGATGTCACTCGAGAATGCTCTGCGATTGGCGGAGGCCGGCAAAAGCAAACGCATGTTAGGCAGGGCTTACAGTTTGCATAGCGAGCTATATGCCCGTGAAACATACTGCACATTCCTTTTATGACACTAAGAACGGTAGAGTAAACGGTTGAAGTTCCGAACAAATACGCAAATGTGTACGCCAATGCGTACGAAACTACCGCCGGCCGAGCTCGACATCTCGCCGTCGCGCAGACGAATTTTCTGGTTCGAGGCTCTTCGGGGCCAACCAACCGTTCCAGCACGCACAGCCGCGACCTTGCTTGGTATCTTAATCCCTTCACAGGAGGTTGGCCGTCATATCGCCAACCAGCAAAGGTAAAAATAGAAACGAGCGGAGTAAAGAACAACAAGCAGCGACGAGATAGTGCCTGCCACTCATCGCAGAAGTTTCGGAATGGTGGTCGTGTTGGCTTGCTGCTGTCGTTACGAGCTCGTCTCCAGTTTACAACCACTGAAAACTTCAGTTTGTTCGAGTACATTACAACAAAATTTCGTTGCTGCGTCCTGAAATGCCCATGTAGTACGGGCAAATCATCGAGGGAGTGCGACATCCCTGCCGGTGAAGAGATCTTTCATGTGCTGCCCAACGACGAACCTCGGCGAAGCAAGTCGCTACATTTTGTAAACTTTGCAAATGGAGGAGCTAAAGGAAGTACGAGTGGGCTCGCTTCATTTCCGATGAAGTGATTACGGCAGCGACGTTTACGTTAGCTCACTATTAGGACATGCCGCCGCTCATCGCCGACTTCGTCAAATCGCCGTCAAGCGCTGTGAGCTTGGAAAAAAAAAAACACTGTACACACCGCGCATTGACGCTCGTATCTTTCTGGTCGGAGCAGAGAGCTCGCGCGAACGGCTTTCCATACACGACACCGGCCAACTGGCATAAGTGATACTGCTACTGAAATTAAACTGTTATTAACCGTAATAAAAATACGGCGCATACGTACCAGTCTGTATTTGTCCGTCAAGACGGGGCTGACGAGGCAGCGGTGCCGACGGCTTGGCGTTCATCTGCTGTGAGTATCGCGGAATGGTCGCTTTCCGGTCCATCCATGTATCCCACAACTCCTGCCGCTCGTGCACTTAGAAGCATTGAGCGTTCAAGTGGTGTGAGGTTGTTAAATGCAAGCCCGAGCTCCTCGGCGAGAGTTTTGTTATCCAGATTAGGCGATTCCACGACTAGGGCTGCGGGTGCACTAGGTTTTACTAGTATTTTTAAAATGGCCGCCGTCTTGGTCGACTCCCGCGTGTGGGTGCTACATGGAGTCGACATACTAAGTATCTGTTTCATGGACCGGCTCGTATGACGCCATTGTTCACGTGACGAAATGTGCAATTTTAGCAGGAGATTTAAAATTTTGGCTTAAATTGCCTTATTTCTCAGTGAATAAAGCATCATTTGCTTCCGGGAAAGCGCTTGGGGTACTATGAAACACCTAATCTTTCGAATAAAACAAACTTTTGTTTTCTCTTCATGGCTCCTCTAAACGCCCACAGCAGTTGTTAGTACTGTGCCTATAACATTGGCACTTAAAGCACCGACACGGGTTGGGAACATATGGTCGGACGGTACAACGAAGAAAGCCTGCATTCACAAATTCAGGTAAGGTACTATGGTCAAAGGTGAGGACAACATGTTTGGTTTTGATTTCCTGATTTTCTCGACGCATAGTGATCCTCCTCACTGCAATGACGCCCTGGTCGCGCAGGCCCTCGAGGATGTCAGAGTCAGTTTCATTGTAGAGATCAGATTCGGATATGACACCTTGGGATGTATTTAGCGTTCGGTGGGGAGTGACTGATTTCAGGTCGCCAATGAGGGTTTGTTCAAGGAGCTTTTTTGATTGTGTCGGGTTGTTTACTTCTACAAGGATTTCTCCAGAGGTCAGTTTCTTGGCTTTGTAGTGTTTTCCTACAACATGTTCAATGCACTTAGCTATTAAGAAAACGGATGTAGATGTCACTGGCTTTGTACTGTCTTCGGATGCGATGATCAAGAACCGGGGAAAGTTGTCAGGTATTTCGAACGATAGGGCAGGCAATGGGGGAAGTTCGCTTCGGTGCGGCCCCTTTTGGGGGGCCAATCAATGGGTTTAGAAAATTTCGAAAGAACCATGCAGCATGGAAAAAAAGCAGGGAACGGGGGTACTTCCTTCGCTCGGTTTAACCCCTATGCCGAGAGAGGTCCCGGAGCTCCCTGCCTGGTAAACAGACAGGGAGCCCATCCGCCGGACCTTGACCACGGCTCCGACGGCCACCGTTTGTGGTTTCTACCCTTCACCTTAAAACTCCTAGCCACGGTAGGATACAGCATGAGTATGGGGGCTCGGGGTCCGCGGTGTCGCCAACACCGTCACCAAGATTACTCAAGGTGCCCCGTGCGGGGTGTGGTTCAAAGCTAGCAGGATACGCCTCTGCAGTAAATATACTAGTGTTCCTGTTCATTGTTTTGGATGAAGTGAATAGGGGGCCGTTTGAAGCACAAGACACAGCTGCAGAAGTCTTTGAGGCATCCGTGTAGAATTCAGCTGCCTTGCATTTGTCCCTGAGTGACAGAAAAGGCTGAGCAATAAAGAAGTTTGGTACATTTTTCTTTTGTATTTCTCTGAAGGACATGTCGCATTGAATTGATGATGATGATGATGAAGTTGAGGTTTAATGGCGCAGCAACCTTTCGGTTATAATGCGCCAAACACAAGGTAAGAAGATATCAATGCAAGTTAAAAGTTTTGCTCGAAGTATCATAAATATAGAAATGATTATTTTTAAAAACAGTTCTGTGAGATGAAGTAGCTAAAACTGGTGTAAAAAAGCTGAACCAGCCCCGTCCGCAGCGCCTCTGATGCTGATTGTGGCAGGATGCCCCTAGGGATTGGCCAATAAAAAGCCAGTGTCTCTGAAAAATTCAAAAACTTTAGTCAAAGGTACCATTGGTTCATCACCAAGTAAAAGCATTGGGTGTAAGGGTATACAGAAGGTGTATAAAGCTCTAAAATGTCTAATGCGGGCCGCTTCTAGGTATGGACAACTTATTAGGATATGTAGTACAGTAAGAGGTTCTAAGCAGTGCTCGCAAATGGGTTCCTGTTCCTTTTTCAACAGGAAGCCATGTGTCAGCACGGTGTGACCTATACGCAGCCGGCACAAAATAACCTCGAAGAAACGATCTCAGTGTCTACAACTTTTCCATTCAGATACGCAAGGTTTGACTAGATGTAATTTATTTCTGGTTTGTTTATCCCATTCAGACTGCCAGTACAACTTCATTGACTTTCGTATGCTGTTTCGAAGGTCCTGGTAGGGAAGCTTTAACTCTGTTATTTCAAGATGCTTGGTCTCATATGCTGCTTTATCAGCGGTTTTATTTTCTGGGATGCCAATATGGCTTGGTACCCAACAAAGGACAACTCTGACCCCTGCTAATGTAAGGCAGCACAGTGTTTTTTAGCTCACCTACAGCTGCATTCTTTGAAGGGACAAGGGAGGTTACAGCATGTATGGCACTCAAAGAATCTGTAAAAATGGCCACTTTTTGTACTCCCTTTGCTACTAATCTTCAACAGCTGAGGTTATACCAAGAACTTCCGCAGTAAAAACGCTACTCTCATCAGCAATCCTCTTTGCTACTGTCACCGGTGGATTGAAAACAGCAAAACCTGCATGACAGGAGGTTTTTGAGCCATCAGTAAAGTAGTGACAATAGTTACTGTACTTGCCTTTAAGTTCGTGAAATTCTTGGCGCAAAATTTGGTGTGGAAACATCTTTTTGTCGTATTTTAACAAGGATAGATCACATTCGACGGCCCTGTGGTCCCAGGGGGTCACAGCGTCCGAAAAACTCGGAAGGTTTGACGGGCACATCTTGAACAAATACCGAGACATGTATTCCTCCAAACGAAGGGCAACAGGGCGGACCACTCTGGGCTTGTTTGCATACAGTTGCTTGTACCTATTCTCAAACACTTCACCAGCACAGGGATGGTCCTTTATACATGCTGTTTTGGCTACATATACTCCACTTAAGTATACTCGACGGTACTCCAGGGGCCATTCATTGCACTCAACGTAGAGACTGTCGATGGGGGAGGTGCGATATGCACCTGTGGCAAGTCTGAGGCCCAGATTGTGTACTGGGTCGAGAGTGAGGTGAGGACAGACTGGCGGGCTGACCCATACACGATACAGCCATAATCAAGACGAGACCGAACCACCGAGCCATAAATTCTTAGCATACATGTGCGGTCTGCACCCCATGACTTGTGCGACAAAACTTTCAGTATGTTCAACGTTTTCATGCAGGTCATTTTGAGCTTCTTTATATGAGCTCCAAATGTCAATTTCGAGTCAAATGTGACACCTAAGAATTTGTGCTCGCGGTGTACTGGAACGGGTACATCCTTAATTTTTATATCAGGGTTGGGATGCATACCTCGTTTTCGTGTAAAGCACACACATGCACACTTCTCGGGAGAAAAACGAAAACCATTTTCATCCGCCCATCGTTGTAACTGATTTACCGCAGTTTGGACCTGCCTTTCACAGATCGAGAGGTTACAGGAGCGAAAAGCGATCTGCAAGTCATCCACATAAAGGGAGTACATGACTGGCCGGGGAATAACCTTTGCCAAAGAATTTATCTTGATGGCAAAAAGGGGTCACACTCAGTACACTGCCCTGAGGAACTCCATTTTCCTGAGGGAATGTACGGGATAGTGTATTGCCAAGTCTTACATTGAAGGTTCGTTCCTGGAGAAAACCTTCAATACATGAAAACATTCGCCCTCTGATTCCCATTGCTGCTAAATCCTTGAGAATTCCATAACACCAGGTTGTATCATAAGCCTTTGCCATATCAAAAAATATGGCAAGGCAGAACTGATTATTAACAAAGGCATCTCGTATCGTTGTTTCAAGCCTCACCAGGTGGTCAGTCGTAGACCGAAACTGCCGAAACCCGCATTGAAACCTATCTAGATAACCAGAACTTTCAAGAATAAAAACCAACCTAAAATTCAACATCCTCTCAAAGGTCTTGCACAAACAGCTGGTCAAAGTTATGGGTCGGTAGCTTGATGGACACTCTGGAGGCTTGCCGTCTTTCAGTAATGGTATTACGATAGCCTTTTTTTATGCTTTAGGCAGCTTACCCGTTTTCCAGATTTTGTTAAAGAACTTCAAAATCACTTCTAAACACCCATCACTTAAGTGCTGCAGAAAGGCATAGTGAATAAGGTCGGGGCCGACGGTAGCCTTGCACTGAGCTAATGCTCATTTCAGTTCATACAAAGTGAATTCTTTATTATATTCCTCTGTGTTATTGCTATAGTTTTTAATCTTGAACTTTTCAGCATTATTTTTATGTGCCAGGAATTCTTTTGTATAATTTTTATCACTAGAGACTTCTGCAAAGTGGGCACCTAAAACATCTGCTTGTGTTTCCAGTAAGTTGCACGCACCGTCTGTAGAGAAAAGTGGTATGCTGAACCGTCTGTAGTTGCCTTTAATTTTACGCAAATGGTCCCAGACCTTTTTTGTGGGAGTGGCAGTATTTATTGTACTTACAAAGCTTTGCCATGACTTCCTTTTGGCCACTTTTCTGATTTTCCGGGCGGCAGCATGGGCTGCTTTAAAGCTCAGACAGTTTTCTAAGGTGGGGTACCATCTAAATACACCCCATGCCTTGTTCTGCTTTTTCCGGGATTCGCAACACGCATCGTTCCACCACGGCTTTGGTTGCTTGGGAATCCGTCCAGATGTCTGGGGGATCGCAACTTTTGCAGCTGTAAGAAGTTCCTCGCAGATGTAAGTATTTGCCTCATCAATGGACATGCTGCTGTCAAAATGATCAAAGCAAACTAACTCCTTAAATCTTTCCCAATCTGCCCTCTCGAGCTTCCATCGGGGTGCACAGCTCCTGAGGGAAGGAAGGGTTTGCACTTCGCGCAGTAAAGCAGGAAAGTGATCACTTCCATATGGATCATTCACAGCACTCCACTCATAATCCATCTGGAGGTCCGGCGACCCAACACAAAGGTCTAGAGCAGAGAAGCTTCCATTACCTGCAGAAAAATGCGTCTTATCTTCGTCATTGAAAACAACTAAGCTGTTGGTAATTACCCACTGTTCAATGAGTTTTCCCCGGCTATCTATTCTTTCACCTCCCCACAAGTAGTGATGAGCATTGAAATCTCCCATAACAATTATTGGAGCTGGAAGCTGTTCAACGAGGTCATTCAGTTCCTGTAAGGACACATGATCTGATGGTGGCAAGTACAGTGAAACAACAGTGACAAGCTTGTTAATATAGACTTGTGCTGCTACAGCCTCCAGCGTAGTGTTAAGTTGTATAGACTTGAGAATTGTGCCTGGTGCCACGGCCAAGGCCACATCACCCGAGGCACAGGTGCAGTCTTCTCTGTCATTTCGAAGGAGGTGAAAGTTGCGAAAGATGTTGTCATGTCTTTTCGTTAGATTTGTCTCCTGCAAGGCTATTATTTTTGGTTCATATTTGTGTATAATTGCATGAATATCATCTTTTTTCTGATTATTGATCATGAATGATCATATTCATGATCATATTCATGATCATTCATGATCATGATCATATTCATGAATATTCATGATCATTTCTGAAATGATCATGAATATCATTTTTTTCTGATTATTCGACTAATAAACTGTAAGTGATTGTACCTTTCACAAAACTGCTGGTATGTGTTTGTAAGAGCAATCTATAAGCTACAATTACATGCATAGCAATGCTAAATGTGTCCACTAGCTCAAGAGAAAAAAATAGTTTTGTGGAAGCACTCAAAATCGGCCGTTTTTCACCGTAGCGAAAGAGTTAAACAAGGCGACAATAAAATTCACTTGTACCGGACGTATTCGGAGGTGACAGTGGTGGTATGCTGCTGCCGTCGCCGACGCCCGTAACAGTGGCCGAGGACGCAGAGCCGCGTTCCTGGATAGCTATTGTTGGTGTTTGAGCACCCTACCCAGACGCAGCGGCTTTTGAAGTGACCTAAACGTACTGTTTACTTACAGACGTCACCATAACAAGTTTTTTAGAGCTTGGAAGGGCAAAAAGAAGCGAAAGAGAACCAAAACACTGCATGAGCCCCTATGGTCAACTCCGCGAAGAAGCGGCGGCAAGCAGCGGAGAAGCGGCGGCAGGCAGCGCAGCAATCGCAAAGCGCGAGGCGTATAACCCTATACTTGGTACCAAGGTTGATATCCTTACACAGGGTTAACCCTTGCCGCCAGGAAAAATGTAGAAATGAGGAAGGAAAGAGATGACACGACAGAGGTAGGAGAGGAGATAGGATAGTGAAAGAATGGAGAGGAAGAGAGGAAAAGACGACTGGCTGATTCCCCCGGGCGGGTCAGACCGGGGGCACCGTCTGCGAGAAGCGGGGCCAAAGTGGTGTGTTGCCGCTGCTGGGGGGCCGTAAAGGTCCAAAACAATCCCAACTTTGGCTCAGCCACCAGGTTCCCCTTTTCCCCGGACACAGCAAAGCCACGCACAGCCGGGACGTGGGTAGGTCCAACCTATATGTGCTCGGGTCCGTGGTGTTGCAAGACACCAAGTGCCTACGGCAGTAGTGCCAACGGCAGCAGTGCCTACGACACTTTCAAAAAAGAAAACGCAGCGCGAACACATATTACAGGAGTTTTTGGCACTGAACGAAAAATACAAAGGCTACACCTCATTTTACACAGACGGTTCTAAAACATCATGCAACACATTACTGGGCAGTCCCAGGTAATGTGTCCAGCATACTAAGTTCGTGGCATTTCTCTTGAAACCGAAAGAGCAATGGTCTAATAGCTTGGGGTTTGTTACTAAACAGTATACTAGACGGGCATTTCGTAACTATGGGATAGCACAGGTGCTTTGGTAGTGAACGAATCTTTAGGATGTATGAGCATGTCAGCATGGTTCTTCTGTATGTAAGTGGTGGTTCTTTGTTTTCAACATAAAGACTGCTAATGGGTGATGTCCTATTTGCACCAGATGAGAGTCTTAAACGTAAATTATGTACGGGATCCAGTCGTTTTAAGTAGGACTGCCTTGCTGGGCCATACACAATGCAACCATAGACTAAGCAAGAGCGAACAGTGGAGCGATGAACGTATAGAAGGCATGTCCTGTCGGAACTCCAGTGTTTTCGTGACAGAACCTTAAAGGAGCACTGACACCAATTTTCGGCGTTAATATTATTGCACAGTTCGCTTCCTTCACTCAACATAATACCCTGGCTGAAATATGAGCGGCCTGCGACGCGAAGAACGTAGTTCAATTGGATCTCATTTATCGCGCCGACGGAGCAGCGCGCGGAGCGGCACTCAGCAAATGGACATCAGCGTGACGTCAATCCAAGAGCGGAAAAGAAGTGACGCGACAGCGCTCGTCAAAAACTCGTGACGTCCTTTCACGCGTGCGACCCCACGAGCGGCGAGCGGGCGCAACACCCTCTCAAGCGGGCGCCGGTGACGTCCGCACAAAGCGGTGACGTCTGTCCGGGAGTCTGTCATATGCGCCGTTCGGGATGAAAGCGCGGGAATTTGAAACAAACGATTTTCAGGCCGTTCAATGTAATTAACTATCGCGCGCTGAAGTATTTGAAGGGCTGTTTCGGGTTCGCCAGACCGTTAAGCATCGATAAAAACAATAAAAGTGGAGCATGAAATTTTCGTGTCAGAGCTCCTTTAAGTATATTTAAAGCTCGGGATGCTTTCTTTTTGAAGATATTGATGTGAGGCAGGAAAGTGAGTTTTTTGTCAAATGTTATGCCGAGAAATCTGTGTTCATTTTGTACGGGTATATTTATTTCTTTTAGGTGTAGGGTGGGGTCGGTCTGCAGGCCTCGTTTGAGTGAGAAAAGAATAGCGACTGTTTTGTGTGGTGAAAACTGGAAACCATTTCTGTCTGCCCATGTTGTCAGTTTATTTATAGTCAACTGTACTTGCCTCTCGCATGTCGTTACATTGGAGGATGTGCAAGCTATTTGAAGGTCATCAACATAAACAGAATAATCGACCTTGGAATTATTCTGGATATGGAGTTTATTTTTACCACAAACAGTGTTGAGCTAAGAATACAGCCCTGAGGGACCCCGTTTTCCTGTACAAAATTCCTCGACAGGGTTGAGCCCAGGCGCACTTGAAATGAACGATTTGTCATGAAGTCATTCAGGCAATTCAGCATTCTTCCACGGATGCCTAATTCTACTAAATCCCGCATTTATTCCTAACCTCCATGTAGTGTCATAAGCCTTCTCAAGATCAAAAAAGACAGCAAGACAGTGTTGTTTGTGTACAAATGCTTCTCGTACGGCATTTTCGAGGCGGACAAGATGGTCAGTTGTTGAGCATGCTTTTTTAAAGCTGCACTGGTGAATGTCTAGAAGTTCATTTGATTGTAAGACAAAACTTAACCTGGTATTCACAACAAGTTCAAAAGTTTTGGCCAGACAGCTCGTAAGGGCTATTGGCCTGTAACTACTAGGGGAGGTTGGCGGCTTTCCAGGTTTTAAGAATGCTACAATAAAAGCTTTTTTCCAAGCTCCGGGCGTTTTTCCCGATACCCAAATTTTGTTAAAAAACTTCAGAACTGCTTCTACAGCAGGACCAGATAGATGAGCGAGCATTTCATATTGTATATCATCTGGCCCGGGGGCGGTCTGCTTACCAGCCAAAAGAGCTCTTTTTAATTCTTGGAGTGTAATTAAAGTGTTGTATGTTTCGTTTGTGCCACCGCATGTTGGCAGCCGTTTCTCAGCTGTACTTTAAGAACGCTTGTGTGTAGTGTGCGGAACTTGATACTTTGGCGAAGTTTTCACCCAGTATATCTGCCTGTTCTTCTATGCTTGTTTGCACATCCAAAGGGGAAGCGTGTAGGGGGAGTACGTCCCGTTTAGCTGATGAATTTGCTCCCATACCTTCTTTGATGTTACGGAGCTGTTAAGGGACGAGGCATAATTTTGCCATGAGGCTTTCTCAGCTTTGCGACGAATGTACGTTGCTTTAGCTCTTACCTTTTTAAAATTTATTAGATTTTCCCGTGTTGGGTACCTTCTAAAGACCCCCATGCTTTATTTTGGTGCTTTTTTCCCTCCTTACAGTCTTGGGTCCACCATACTTTGTGGTTTTGCCTCACCACTACCGTGGACTGTGGAATAGCTATGCATGCAGCATTAACAATGTGGGATGGAAACACTTCGTTCAATTAGTATTGTCTGAAAAAACTTTGTCTAAATTTGCTTCCGAAGTAAAAAGACCCCAGTCAGTAAACTGAAGTTTCCACCTGCGTGGTTTCGTCGGGGTAATGGTTGGTGGTGATGTTACGCTAATGAGTACAGGTAGATGATCGCTCCCATATGGGTTGTCTATATCCCATTTAAAATCGCTAAAAACAGACGGTGCACTAAAGGATAAATCTAAGCAGCTCATCTTTTCTGAGCTTGGGGAGCAGTATGTAGGCTTGCCAGTATTCAGAAAGAAGACATTATTGGACAAAATAAAACCTAAAATCTGTACTCTTACACCAGTTTTTTTTCACTTCCCCAGAAAGATGAGTGGGCATTAAAATCACCTACTATTAAGAACAGTTTTGGTAACTGATTTACTAAGTCTTCTAGATCAAGCAGTGTTACCGTGAGTTGTAGTTCCTAGTACACACAGCAGACTGTGATTGTTTTGCATACAAGCAGGGTGGCAGCCACTGCTTCTAGCCTAGTTTTCAGTTTGTGTTCTTGAGCTGCAATACACTCGAACCTCGTTATAACGAAGTTGAAGGGGGAGTCATAATTACTTCATTATATCCATTACTTCGTTATATCAATTATCGCCGTTGAGCGCCGCGTATGCCCATTGGGACGCTTAACCTTTAAGCATGCGGAGAAAAGATGGCCGTGCAGCTCGCCCCATCGCTACGCGACCTCAAATGCAAAGAAATTTGATTACAAGACAAATATTTGGCTTATTCAGTACAGACGCTTTTTTATTGTCCGCTGGCGCTTCGCGAAAAAAAGTCTACAATTCGGACGACGCAAGCAAAACGACGCTGCACGTCAACAGCGTCGAGAGCCTGTGACAACGTACGCACGGTGAACGCGCGGGATCGCGTGCCCATGGCGTCTTCGTCATCGCTTGCGTCCGCTAGTCCGGTGACATCTGCCACGATGCCGTCATCGATCCATTCTTCGGTAGTCACCGCATCGGTGTCAGCGTTCATGTACCGTATTTACTCGAATCTAACGCGCACCTTTTTTCCGATATATCGGGTCCAAAAATTGGGTGCGCGTTAGAATCGAGTACGACGCTAAATCTCCGATATCATATCGCCATCGGCATTTCAAAATGGCCGCCTGGCAGCGTCCTCCGTGTGCTGTGGTAGTACATGTGCTTAGGTTAGTCTACCCGTTTTCTGCGTTTGATCTACCAGCATGGACGTGCCGACAGCGAAGATACGCCGAGTTCATCATGATGCCGCTTTTAAAAGGAAAGTCATAATGTGTGCGGAGACGGACGGAAATCGGGCCGCATCACGCGCATTCGGAGTTCCGGAAACATGCGTGCGGGACTGGCGCAAGCAGCAGGAGACTATTTTCGCCAGCAAGGCTACACGAAAGGGCTTCAGTGGACCGAAGCAGGGCCGGTTTGCCGAAATAGAAGAGCGGCTCGCAGAATACGTTCAAGAGCAGCGAGCGGCGCAGCGGCCCGTGACGACCGAGCTGCTCAAAGTCCGGGCGATGCAGTTAGCCCTACAAACAGGGCTAACGCGGAGCGATTTCAAAGCGAGCAGCTGCTGGCTGACGGGTGCGCGTTACAATCAAGATTTTTTTTTTTTTTTCAGGGGGGAAGTCACGAAAAACGGGTGCGCGTTACAATCGAGGGCGCGTTAGATTCGAGTAAATACGATAATCGACGAACAACTCATTGTCCGCAACGACAAGACGGGCAACAAGACCCGTCCGCAAATACGGGCAACGAGCCGCGCCGCCGCTTGTGTCTCCTTTCACCACTGTCACGTGGCCCCCTCGCCCCACTCCACCAAGCTGGGCCATCGCTGGGCATGCAGCTGGGAGAACGAGGAAGTTGGCGCGGCCCCTCGCCAGCGACTCCACGGAAAGCGTCGCCTCCGAGATAGCCGTGACGCAGCGCGGCTGCTGTAGGGAGGCGGGAGGGTTGAATTGCCACGCCGCGCGGCTGCTAATGCAGCGAAAACTGATATTGTCGGCGTAAAATATGCATTTCTTTTTCCTGCGGAGACCAATTCGGTTCGTTATATCCATTGGGAGGTCCGTTTTTCTTCGTTAAAACGAGGTTTAAAATACATGTATATCTATGGGGATTTCAAGGGGAATCTAATTTACTTCGTTATATCCATTATTTCGTTATATCCCGTTACGTTATAACGGGGTTTGAGTGTACCATTTTGCACAATTATGGCGACACCACCAGAGAGCCTATTCGCCTGCTCTCGGTTACAACGAAAGACCGGCGCCCGTTTGCTCGAACGCGATAAGTGTGGGAATAAGTTCTCAACTACGACTTAAGCGCTGTCTAGGTAAGAAGTCGTTCGCCCGAAACTGATACAAACGCTTGGTTAAGGTAGCGTTTCCGTCGGGTTTTCTGGCAACCGGCTTATTTGCCGTGGCCGGCTTTGAACTTAATGGCGTCTTATTCGTAAGGGGAACTTAACTTATGCGTACATGCAAACGGGCCCTGGTATCCTTTCAGTATGTTCTGATGGTTAGGACCCAAGTTTGTTTCCTGAACGCACAAGACTACAGGTGAATGAGTTGCGAATATTTCTTTGACGTCATTTAAATTATTTAAAAGTCCTCTACAATTCCAGTGGACTCGGAATGCCATGTTATATATGTATCAGGTGAAAACGGTAGTCGCAAGATACGGTTTTTGCCTTTCTTGGGAAATCCGCCGCACCTCCGAAGTAGACGGCCGAGAACCTCCCTCAGTTGTGTCCATTGTCTCTTCAGAGACGCTGGAGGTTCGTGCAGGATGCACGGGTGTTCGACCTCACCGTGTGGGGTGAGGCCTTCGGGACTGCCAAACCAGGTGTCCGCGCAGCCCACTTTGGGGGTGGTGGAGCAGCACTAGCTGCTTCCACCGGGGGCGCGGGGGCCTTGCTTCAGCCTCACTGTGTGGCTTCAGCAGGCTCCGAAGACAGCTGTGATGCCGCATCCTGTTGCACCACAACGGAGTAGGATCGCGTATGGGCTGGTGTCAGTCGCCTCCGTGCTTCGCGAAATGTAAGGTTTTCAGTCACTTTCAGTGTGATGATCTTTTTTTTTCACGCTGGGCAAACACGAGAGTATGCTGCGTGGTTACCCTTGCAGTTCACACAGAGTTGTTGTTCGGATTTACAGTTCTCGGAAAGGTGTTCATTGGAGGCACATTTGGAACAGGTGTCTTGGCCCCAACAGCTTAGCGAGCCATGACCATATCGTTGGCACTTGTAGCATCGGCGGGGATTTGGAATATACGGTCTCAGTTTCATTTTTGTGTATCCTACCTCCAAGGATTCTGGAAGTATGCTGGATGCAAAGGCGAGGACGATGTGCTTAGTCTGGATTTCTTTGTTTTCTCTTTTGATTTTGATTCTATACACATTTGTGACGTTCTGTTCTTTCAAACCTTCCAGAAGTTCCTCCTCAGACACGTACTTTAGGTCGTCATCGGAGATGACTTCGCGGACCGTGTTGAGCGACCGGTGTTCACTTACACTAATAGGAATCTCACCAAAAGACTTTAGTCCTGGCAGTTTGTCACACTGGCATTTGTACAGCAATTCGAGTAGGAGGTCTCCATTACCTAGCTTCTTGACTTTGTAGCCTTCACCTATAGTGGATGTCAGAGTCTTTGTAACTACAAATGGTGAGACGAGTCGTACGGGTTTTTTCAGCATGATTGCTGTGCACTGCATGGAACCGAGGGAAGTTGTTGACGTTTTTTGCGAAGAACTTTGCAGTTGCGTCAGTGCCCCCTCTTTCAAAAGAGGGATCAGTTGCGTGAAAAAAAGCCATTAAATGAAAAATCTCTTCGGCCATGGTGCCAGCCACCCACCATGGAGCCCAACAAGGGGACGGGACAGGAACTCGCGAGCAAGTCCTGCCCACGCCAACTGTACACCACGACTATAACCTAATATGGCTGAACTCAGGGTCGTCCGCCACACAAGGTTAACCGTAGCCGCCAGAAAAAAAAGGAAAACTGAGAAAGAATGGGACGACAGGAAAGTTGTTAGAAAGGAGACAGGAAAGCGAAAGGTGAAGGGGAGGACAGGAAAAGGCGACTGCCCATTCACCCTGGGCGGGTCAGACCCGAGGTGCCGTCTGAGGTGCCGTCTAGGAGAAGCGGAGGCCAAAGCGGTGTGTTGCCTTCGCCAAGGGGCCTTAAAGGTCCAAGCACTCGGCGTCGGCTCAACCACCAGCAGCCTCTTTTCCCCAGTCACGGCGCTGCCACACACGGCTAAACGTGGGTGCTCGAGGTCCGTGGTGTCGCACAGTACACGCAAACATCTGCTTTAGAAGACGCCCCCTGCAGGGGCTCAATGAGATGGCTCGGCTTGACTGCGCTACTGCACTTTAAGTCTAAGTCGCTCCACACAACGACGCTTCGCTGACTGGTACACTAGTAGAGAAACCTAAGGCAAATTAAAGGTGGGGGAAGAGTCAGCGGTTAATATAGCTACTAAGAAATTAAAATCAACCGAAACTTATCGTACGGCATAAAACCAAGGTGCGGGGAAGCACTTTTTGCACTGGGTGAACTAGCACAACGGTCACCAGCACGACCATACATACATATTTGTGATCACTTTTCTGCCTAAGGATGCAGTGGCTAGAGATATATTTGGGGGACGCTTGAAGGGCTAAAACTAAATATAAATGTCAACAGGCTATATGATATACACTTTACATTTCCATTCCTCACAGCGCTGAATTATGGCCGAGTGACTTGGAGCATTAGGTGCATTGTTTTGCAATTCGCAAGGTCGAATCCTTCATAGTTTGTTTTAGTTTTTTTTTTTAAGATGATTTATTTGTTTTGGGGTAACGTTTTTTATACTGAATTCATCATTTTTGCAGTAACATTCACTGCTCCACGAGCAAGTTTGCAGAACGCGTGCAGACTGACACTGACATGCTGGCGAGTTTTGGTTGGTGTGGTGTTGCCATAAGCACCAACTGCGTGCGGGCACAGTCCCGAATCAGCCGACCCTTGGCCTGGTGTGAACATACCCCTTACGATACAGGCACCAGCCAGGCAAGCTCCAAAGTTGGGGGTGAAGCGCATCGCATCTGAGCGTCTCCGGTGACGCAGAGGGCGTTCACCCCCTGCGTACGCCTCGGCTAGTGATCGTTACGATTCCCAGCCGTGCTGGCATGCTTATCTGACGCATTTTACAGCCGACCACATAAATGCACTACGCCGATTACTGAGATATCGAGAATGCCCAGCCAATGATAATGTCGCATGCCAAGCATGTTGCTTCACCGAACCAAAATTCACAGAACCAGAATTCTAATCTTGGACATCGCCAATCACATCACATCTCATGTGCGTTACTGCTGTTGTTGCGGCCGCCGCAAATGTCACAAGGTATTATTACTTCTTTCAGGCTTTATAAATCAAATACTCCTTTATCGACTGGATAAACAATGAGCGTTCATTTGAGCCAGTCTATGCTGTGCAAACAAAAGCAGAAGTTGGGCACTTCACCTTTAAAGGGACACTGAAGTCAAAATACAAGTTGCTTTAGATCGATAGATTAGCTCACCGAGAACCTGAATACACCACCCTTACATGTAACTTTTATAAAATAAGGTAGAAAATGGCGAAAGCGTGAACATGTGTCGCCGCCACTGGCTATACCGCGCAACTTGCACCAGAAGTGGTTGAAATCGCGTGACTAGTATTTTAGCAATATGCCTTCACAAGTTCATTCAACTGAAAGTTTTTGTAGGGTCATGTCTGAACGTCGAAGAAGAAAAAGAAAGCTAGAAACAGTATCATGGGAGCCCAGTGGATAGCTCACACGGCAATCCCTAATGGCAACAAGTACGCTTCGGTTTCAGTGCAATACTCAGCCAGAAAATTGTGCGACCCTTGTACGGTGTGCATAGCTGCTTTTATCATGACCCTCTGCATGCTTCTGCTGCACTAACACGGGAATGTTGATTTTGGCTGAGGCAGGAACTGAGAACTGAGGCAGGAACGCACCGAACTGTAGACTCGTAAAACGGACAGTTTTGCTTGGCACTACACCTCCACAAATAATCACGCACGAAAAAGAACACTTTCCGGAAAACATTTGACGATCAGGAAAAATTCAGACTGATATCAGACAAAATCGCAGCTGCAAGACAGCTGCTCTTGCAGCTGCGGACGCATGAAGAATCACGAGTGTCACGCTTATTTGCGAGAAACAGTTCTTGCCGACAGCGAAGGCAGAGTAAACCATGCAGTGTTATCAACTTGTAGTCACAGGTGCACGAGCTAAAATTCATGAAGGACGTAATGCTATTTTGTACTTGTAAAGTTCAGGTGAAGGCCACCTTCTAGCACTGTCACAAACACAACATTCAAGCAAAACATGCAAGACCAAAAGCCATTTGCAAGGGACTGCTACACCACTGATAGCGAGGTCAGGTTCGGGACAGAAACCACACTGTTTGAGAGCATTACAAGTCTTATATTAACCCTTTGAGGATCACATTTCTGCCACGCAACCCCCCGGGGTTGATTTTTTTATTGCCGATTTGAGTTTTTCGGACAAATCCATTTCGAGAAAAAATTAAAATATTTTTATGGTGACCTTAAAAATAACAAAAATATAGTTTGTGTTGTTACGTACAAGGGGTTAATTCATGAGTAACACAAGAAAAATTCTAAATGTTCCGCGGGCGCAAGAAGGGGCAGAAGCACGAAAAGCGCATCCGTTTCACGTTCGCAAGAAGTGCCCGGAAAATGAACCCGAAACTAGCCGCTGCGCGTCTGCATGTGACCGGATGCGCAAACGATAGTTGCCGCACCGCTGCAGTAAAGCATAAAAAATGAAAAGAGCTATCGGTGCAAGACAGAAATTCCACACATTTACAAGCCCCTTCCTCTCCTGTGCGTCCAGACTGTGCAGGGACAGCCACAACGCTCGAAGCAGCCGCAAACCGCCACCGGTGCCCACTGTGCTGCAGTGGAATGTGAACACGCTCTGCCCGCGCCATGCGGAACTGTGCACATACCTGCTGCAGCACGTGCCCGATGCGGTGGCTTTGCAGGAGAGCTATGTGCGTGCGGGTGATGGCTCGGGGTTCACACTGCCAGGATACATGGGCTACCATAGTCCCACGGCGTGTGACAGTAGGCAGTGCTTGGCAGTGGTGTACGGCGACCCCTCCCATCCACCAGGCATTACTATTTGTGCGCAGCAACGTGCAGCACGCGGTGCTGGATACCAGTGCGGTGACGACTGTGCAGGTGTGGCAGCGACGCTGCAGCTGGTTCTGGGTGGTGACGTGACTGTGTGCAGCGTGTACGTGTGCCCCAACCAACCCTGGGACTCGGGCCTCCTGGATCGGCTGGTGTCCCTCTGTGCAGCCCAACATCTCTTCTGTGGCGACTTCAACGGACATCACACTATGTGCGGAGATGGCAGGACAGACACGTGGAGAACACCTGTGGGACACCATGCTGCGCCTCAACCTGACTATGCTGAACCCCGGTGAAGGCACCTTTAGGCGAGGCAATACCACTGCCACGGTTATGGACCTCAGCCTAGTGTCAGCAAGGGTTGAGGCCACCTGGAGGCGGGAGCCCAGCACGTGGGGCTCTGACCACTACCTGCTGCACATCGCACCAACCGGCAAGCCGGACAGGCGACCCACACTGCACCACGTCACCCACTGGCACCACTTCCGGCGCTGCCTTGCTGAGGAGGTCCTGGCAGAGGGAGAGAAGCTGTTTGTGGGCCTGGTTCGCTGTGCCAAGCAATCCACGCGGAGCTGCTCCATCACCAAGGACGCCACCACACCGGACCTAAAGCTGCTGCAGCTGCGAGCGGAGCAGAACCGGGCTGAGAGGAAGGCACAGAGCTCGGGAGCCAGGACTGACTGGACGGCCCCGCCAACCGCCTCAGCAGGCAGCGCTGGGCCGAGCTGTGCGTCAGCTCAGAGGCCGACCCACGCTGCCACCTCTGAGGCATCTTCCAGTTGGTCCTCAAGCCCCGTGGAAACCGCAGCCCCCTGGCCTCCCTGGTCATCAGGAGGAAATACAGCTACAAGGAGCACGACACCAGACGGCGGCTGGGCATGTGGTTGCAGTGCCGGAGGAGTCAGAGGGACGACATCCCCTCAATGACACCCCCATCATGGAGGCCGAACTCCGCCGGGCGCTGTGCTCCTGCAAGCGGAAGTCGGCACCAGGGGCCGACGGCCTCACCCACCAGGTGCTGCGTAACAAGGTGGGGTTCGCGAAGCTTCTGGCAGCCTACAACCGCATCTGGATGACGAGGCGGCTGCTGCCCGATTGGCTGCTGGCCATCCCGCGGCCCCTCCCCAAGCCAGGCCGGGGTTTCGGGGCAGTCACGGCCTACCGCCCCGTTGCCCTCACCTCCTGTGGCTGCAAGCTGCTGGAGCAGCTGGCCCTGCGCATTATGGAGATCACGGTGGGGGCAGAGTTCATCCCAGGGCAGCTCACAGGCTTCCGGCGGCATAGGGCTGCGACGTACTCCGTTGCCGACGTGGTGGCAGCGTTGGAGCATGCCCGGGCTACCAGGCAGGTCAGGTGGCTGCCCTGGTGCTACTAGACATCAAGGGCACCTTCGACAACCTGCAGCGCCCTGCCATCTCCCTGGCCATGGAGGAGGCCAGCATTGCGGGCAAGCTGCAGGGCTTCATCGAGGCATTCCTGACGGGCGCGGGTAGGCAGCGCCCGGTTAGTGCCCCGGCCAGTGGACGTGGGCACCCCGCAGGGCTCAGTCAGCCCCTTCCCGCGGCACTGCCAGACTGCCGGACCAGTGGAGGGACACACAGGGTGTACAGGTCTGCGTACGCCGACGACGTGGCCCTGTGGGCGCTGGTCCCCAAAGGGAGCTGCCGAGGCGTCGTGCTGCAGCTGCAGGCGGCCCTGGACGCGGTGCGGCCCAAGCTGGCCAATGTTGGCCTGCAGCTGTGAACCAGCAAGACGGAGGGGCGATGCTGGTGTACCCGCATGCCTTGTCCCGTCGCAGGGTCAGGTGCCTGCACATCAATGGTGAGGAGCTCAGCTGGAAGACCAGTGTGTGCTACCTGGGGCTCACACTGGACCACAGCGTCAAGTTCCAGCAGGCCACCAGGGAGCTCCCAGCCAGGCCACAGATAGACACCACTGCCGTGCGAAAGATGGCCGCCCGGGACTGCGGCTGCTCACAGCGAACGGCCCTGTGGCTCTACAATGCCTCGGCTGGCTGGCCCAGCTGGCGGCAGCTGGAGTGTGACCACCGCAGGGGCGTCCGCACCTGCCTGGCCTGCCTCGAGACTCCCAGTGTGCGAAGACGCTGGCTGAGGCGGAGGAATGGACGCTCCGAATGACGGCAGACCAGCAAGCCCTGGGCCGCACTAGCCGACTGCAGCGGGCTGAGGGAGGCAGCCCCCTGCTGCAGCAGCTGCGTACACACCACCACTCACGCATGGGGCGCATGCTGACCCTGTACGGGAAGGTGGTGGCCCCCATGGAGGCGGGCCCCCCTGCCAGCTGGCCCCCAGCCCTGGTGGTCGAGTTGCACGTGGAGATCCCACGCCTGCGCAGCAAGCGGCGGACGTCGCACTGTGGGCCGCTGCAGCTGGCCCGGGCCGTCCTGTAGGGCGACCTGGAGGGCCACACCCTGGTCTACACAGACGGCTCCGGGCAGCCGCGGCAGGGTTCGGCCACGGCGACAGCGGTGTTGGGGAGGCCACCAGGCAGGCCCGGCTGCACTATGCCGCGCCATCCGCCACGGCCGAAATGGTGGGCGTAAGCCTCGGCCTGGACCTGCTACTAAAGCTGGAGCCGCCCCCCGAGCGCTGCACACTGCTGTGCGATTCCCGGGTGGCCCTACTGAGGATGCAGGAAGGGACCCGCGCACACCCCTTTTGAGGGCCATGTGGGGCAAGGTGGCATGGCTGGCTGAACGCGGAGCTCGCATGCAGCTGCAGTGGGTGCCAGGCCACAATGGGCTGGAGGGCAACGAGCGGGCAGATGAGCTCGCCATTGACGCCCACGAGCTGCCCCCAAGGCAGCTGCGGAT
This sequence comes from Haemaphysalis longicornis, assembly GCF_048455015.1. Classification (NCBI taxonomy): domain Eukaryota; kingdom Metazoa; phylum Arthropoda; class Arachnida; order Ixodida; family Ixodidae; genus Haemaphysalis; species Haemaphysalis longicornis. Next base: position 472,719,226 of record NW_027526203.1, on the reverse strand, counting down.
GACGCCCGCCTGCTGATCCAGCGGCATGAGCGGGCCCAGCACCCTGACCCGAGGTTGGCCGCTGGAGAGGCCCCACCACCCGTGCGGGCCACTCGGCTGCCTCGACAACAACGCTCGGCTTCGGGTGTCCTGCACCTTCGTGTGGGGTGCGCGTGGACGGCCGAGCGAAAACACCGCCTGGAGCTGGTTGACGACCCATTGTGCCAACACTGCCAGGCGGCGGTCCAGACCCTGCTGCATCTGGTCCCCGAGTGCCCCCAGTTTGCGGCAGGGAGGGATGAACAGCATGTTGGCAGCCTTCGGAGGAAAAGCTTGGCGCCTCAAAAAGATTGGACGGAGTACATGAGGCCCTGGGGTCCTACCTAGTCACCTCAGGACTCCTCTTGGCTCTCCGCTTTCTTCCGAGACACATTGAACTGTTTTTTGCATGCATGTGTGTGTGCTTTTTTTTCTCTTAGTGATCTTAGCATTTAGTCTTGTCTTGTATATATACTGTTGAGTCTTAGGTGTTGTACATATTGCACATATATGGACTTGTATATATGTATCCTCCCCTTCTCTCTCTCCTCTCTTTCGTGTCTACCTGTGTTCCTCATTCCCCAAATCTCCACAACAGCAAGCGTTCCGGTGTCCCCCCTTAGGTGAGCCAAACTACGCCTGCTAGTGGTCTTTCCTTTCCATGGTGGTAACAATAAATTCGTTCATTCAGTGTGGCAGCCCATGCCAAGCGTGAGAAATGATCGAAAGAGGCGCACTTTTTAAACATACAAGCAATGACGTACATGTACGTCCTTGACCATTTTGAAGGCATTTGCAGGAGACGTACATGTACGTCATTAACCCTGAAAGGGTTAATGACCAGCTGAAACGCCTTTCGCAGATTGATAGGTTACACGTCCGAAAGTTATTTGCTCAAGTGTGTTCATTTTAACAATAAAAAGAGCGGAACTATGAAAGAAGACGTGAGCAACATTTCAAACGCAGCTCAAAATAGGGCCATCTTAGCAGTGAACCTAGCCAAATCATTCGATAATATCACACATGACGATATCCTTGAGGAGCTAGAAAAAACTGACTGTGGCGACCGTATCTACTACTACTCAAGAAATATATTAAAAGACCGCACTCTACGCATTGTACTTGAATTGCACACATTGAAAAAACACACCCAAAAAGTACTCCACAGGAATCGGTACTGTCACCCATGCTTTTCAAAAAAACCTGACAATGTGTAGAGTTGCCAGAAAACTGAATAAAATTCCTGGCATAAAATACACCTCATACGCGGACGACACAACTGCGTGGCACATTGAAAGCACTCTACAAGTAGCACCAAACACAACAGAAGAGCAGGCTAAAAGAAAAGGCTTCTATTGCTCCCCCCCCAAATCAGAAGTTATACTTGTAACTAAACACACGAAACCTCCAAGGCAAAGTTAATATGACCTTAGAGGAAACTCGCATCCCACAAAGAGCAGAAAGAGCACAAAATTTACTATCATGTTAGACACACTTTCACCCGCCATAGGGTGTAAGCGACTTGATGAATGTCTTTAAAAAGGTGATAATTGATACCAAGAAATATGAAAATTTCTCCGCCCTTTCCAGACTCGCACCATTGCCATTATGGGTGACATAAAAGCATTTTTCCAGATATCTAAGACGACAAAAGAAGGAGCTGTTGCATCTAGGGCTCTACCATTTGTTTGTCGCCTGTTCTCAAACTCCTGCTATATCTTACTCAATAAACATCTCTCTCTCCGTTACACAAAAAGTTCAGCCTGGCCGCAGCTGGAACACTTCACACCCACACCTCAAGCCATAAGACCACCAGCCTCTTCTTTGCCGCGACAATTAAAAACCGTTGCGACTAGTTTTGGTCTCTGCACTGAACTGAAAGCATATTCCAAAATGCTTTTTTATCATACACCTTCTGGCCTGACGCAGATGTCATCTTCAACCTTTTTCAAGACTTGTAATGTTTCCTCTTTTTTTTTTCTCTCCCTATACTGGACACAAGAAATATTATGAATTTGTCTAGCTTCACGCTCCTGGATACCGAGATGGAGCTTCCATGACAAGCAGGCGTCGATACTGCGGCACTGGCAAAGCTGGTTTGCTGTGCAGGTTTGGCATCACACTTGGTACTTGGGTCAATGTTGATCTCAATTCCTTTTATGTTTGTAATAGGCATGACATGCCTTTCTTGGAACTGACATTTAAGATTCTTGTGGGTGCATGCAGTGACATGCGCGGCTCAAGTGCTTCTTACAAGTAAAATGAGTTAATCTTGGGAATAATAGCTGCAGGTAAGCGTAAAGCAGGGATGATACCACCAAGCTATGAAGGCATGCAAAAGAGGGTTTATGAATCAGGCTAATTTTTCATGCCTTGCGTTGGTTTTATAAAGGTCCACGTAACTTCCATTAACATTTGTTGTTCATAAGGGAATTGTGCTAATGATATAGACAAGAATTTCCAACGTGCACTGGACGCCGCCATTTTCTAACAATCGAGGCGCCATCTACAGGGCATTTCTTTGGGACTGCGGGGCGAGCAGATGACAACGCAGTCCCACGATGTTGCTCCGTGCCGTGCGTGAATATCAGACGCCCAAACGGCATCGAAAATCGGTAAGCGTCATTTATTCGGGATGTCCGCAGCGACAAGTCTAGCAGAGCCTTAAAGGGACCCTGCAACACTTGCCATTGACTACTAGTAATGTATTTTGGGATAAAGTCTATTGTCCCAGAAATCTCCTCCCGCAAGAATTATGAAAATCCGTTCACAATTAACGAAACTACGCGCGATGAGAAATCGCGCATAATCGTTCCCTCTCAACTCGACCGCGGGCAACGCGACGAAAGCTGCGCGCTCTCTCCCAGAGAGGGGGGCGGCTCGCGGCGTTCTCTTCGGCGGCCTTCGATATATCACATGCCGGGTAGTTTTCTCCTTTTCTCCGCAACGCGGAGGGGCCTATTTCCGGTCTGGTGCCACAAAAAAGCAGGCATGGGTGCCTGCTCGCAAGTGCGCGCTCGGGCTCGTAGGGCGTTTTTGAAGCAATAAACGTTTGTAGTCGAGTGGTCCCGTTGAAAGGGAAGTATTGAGCTCATCACTCAAACTCCGCGGGCACTCAAAACACAAAAGAAACGGCAAAACTGTGCCTACAGGTTCAGGCATAGAAGAGGTTCGTACACAGCGATGACGACGACGGAAATGGGAGAATCTACCAGCGAAGTTGACCAGTGACAGCCGATCGGGCAGCCATGGCCTATGTGACGTCCCTCAGGCCATGCATAATGAGGACAACTGAAGAGAGAGCGGTTTGTTTTTCCGCGTCTTTCACATCGATTTGCGCGCTCACCGCTTCACGTGCACGTGTAATATTTGGCTCAGGTATTCCTGGCAGTGTAATCTAAACGTTGCGCAGGTTTACTTGCACTGCTCAAAGAGTGTTGCAGGGTCCCCTTAAGGGGAATATTTAAAGCATCCGAGAGCTGTCACGGTTGCCCATAAATTCCATTCCCAAGCCGCTAAGGCAGTGGGCCACCCCACACTGCTTTGTCCAGACGGAGATTGCCTGTGAGGCTACGTTTCGCCCTGCCAGCAGGACGCCTGACTTTTTTATCCCCAACTGATGGTTATTTTCTTAATTCTGGGCAAATTGCCGTCATTGCCTTTACAGGGTGACGTACAGAAGCTACTCGTCCGGGTGTGATTACGCCGTTGTTGGCTGCACCCAACAATCAGCGTAAGCGCAAAGTGCTCATGCCAGAAACGTGTGAAGTGCACTCCGACAAAAGAAGTGTGCGCATGTACGGAGTCTATTCGCTGCACAAATTTCCTGCGTCCCTTAAGTGCCGCCGCAAATGGGTCGTCGCGCTGAATCGGAAAGACTTCGAACCTAGCAAATTCGCGAGAATAAGTGCGGTCGTACGCTGCTTTTGGAAGCGCTGTTTAGTCACCCTCATTATCAATCCTTATCGCACGTTTCTTTTCTTGAGAGGTATGTTCGGTCCGTTTCATCTACGGGAAGTCGACGAAAATCAACCGGACACCTATGCTGCAGCTCGGGTACGCGAAAAAGTTGAGCCGAAAGCGAAACACCGCGACTCACGAGATCAGTACGTGGGGGCATTCGCAGAAACTGCCAGCGACGCGGATTCAAAAGTGCTACGGCAACTCTGCTCTGTGATACCCATCCGAAGGTCACGTGGTCAGCTTTGTTTACACAAAATCTCGCATTTAGCGGCAGCCACTAAAACCGAAACTGCAACTGGCCGCATTGAAAACGCCTCTAATTAAACAACCATCGCACGCTGAAGCAAATGAGGTTTCCACATGTGATAAGTAGGTCATTAGCTACTTATCGTAACAAAAAAAAAAAAGATGCAAAATTTTTGTGTCAGTGCCCCTTTTAAGTGCACTCCCAAACAACGAATGACACTTCATGGTTCGTACAGGTTTTCAAGGGCAAAATTCAAGCCCTTATTGGAAGATTTTCAAGGCCCTCTGCAAGAGGTTAATTTTTATTTTTTCACGTCTAAGATCTTCACACAATGCTTCCAAAAAGCTTGACATATTTATTGCACAAATAAAATCCCAATGCAAATTTGCTTGCATGGCACACAAAAAATAAGAATAGCTTTACCAAATATCAAGATTTGTTCCTGTCACACACAATAGAAAATAGCTATATTATCCAAAGTTACTTCAACTGCACAAAGCACAAAAAAGTATCATTAGGGAGCAGCTCCTCATAGCCACCCACTTCAGAGGAGCTCGAGTAGCTTTTCCTGAATTTGAAGCTTGATTGAGTGAAGCTCAGCACTCTTGTCCTTTGCAGTATTTCTGAGACCAACTTGACAATGTTTGTCACATTATTTTCTGCCTCTTTTTCACCACAGGCATCTGCAGAAGTCTCCAAATCCCTCACAAGAAAAAGGTTATTGCTTTGTCTGTCCAGTACTCCGCCAGAAAAAGCTTCAGTGCATTTGCCTCACACCACGCAATTTTGCTGGCAAGGCACATTTGGGCAGGTTGACAACTTTTTCTCCGGCAGCCTCAATGCATTTCCCAATGTCAGACCACAATGACAGGGACATTCTCTAACCACCGGAATGCGACAAACTTAAGTGTACTGCAGAAAAGTCCCCCCTCCACCAGGGGGAATCTTCAAAAAGTGCGTTCAGGCTAGACAACAGGCAATCAAGGTAAAGTCGCTGAAGCTCCTGCCCTATGCACTGCGTTGCGCACCGTGTGAAGCCTGCAAGTGCACAAGTCCACACACTGAACCTGGCAATTTTGTTGCAAGTGCTCCTGGAGGCCCTTCTTGGAGAACTTGACATCAACATTTGGACCGTCCATAGAAGTACCTTCGCAAGGCAATGGCTGAAGGGCACTTAGCAACTTCTCCTGAATGTCATTAGCAGTAGAGTGCCCCCAAAAAATGGAGGTACAGTACCTCATCTCACTTCTTTGAGCGGAGTCCCAACACCTCATCTGCACATCCATTTGCTTACTCTTTGCAGACAGTCATTTGTCGACTTATCGAAAAGTGCGACAAAAACTTCGCACAGTTCTCTCTCTCACTGCAAAGCTGAGAGAAAGGAAGGCCCCTCGGGACATTGCTTTCCACCACAAGCCTTTGCCACTTCACTGTCCGGGACTCCCCTGCTTGAGACGACATGTGGTACATGTGGGATGTGATGACTTTCCGTCGGAAGAATTTCAGCGCCAGTAACAAGCTCGTGCGTTTGACAAGCGTCGTTTAGACCTGGTGACTGCAACGGAGCCGTGGTAGTGGACTGCTCAGTCGCTGTCACAACAGCAGTCAGTCAACTTTTCCCTTGTGCTTTACTCATTGCAGCAATGTGCTTGGCACTTTTCATGCGACTTCTTAAAGTTGATTCCATCGATTTTGGGGGTTTAACACGCTGACACTACACAGGCGATGAGGCGCGCCGTAGTGGAGGGCCCCGGGGCAATTTTGACCACCTGCGCTGAAATCTCGAACACACGGGCGTTCTCGCTTTTCACCTCCATCTGAAAAGCAGCCGCCGTGGCCGGGAATCGAACCCGCGTCCCTGGGTTTAAAGGGACAGACAACCGATTTTTGTCGAGTATATATTCTCTATCCCAAATGAAAGGGCATCACTTAAAGCACCTTGACGAGGAACGGTTTTGCTGATAACGACCTAGAACTTTTTAATTAGAATTTTTTGATCTACGAGCCGTATGTGTCCCTCCCAAAACTAATGCTGGCAGCCATGACATAGAGTAGCTCGGCAACATACTTTTGTCTGTATGCGAAATAAAAAACAATATTTAAAAACTTGTTCCCAGCTAAAAAAGTTGGAATCGGAGGCTTTCCTGTTCCTTTATGTGTTTTTTTAATGCAACGGTCTATTTTGCCCGAATGCGCCATCTGTTGGGATAGACGATAGGTAGAATCTGGCTTCACGTTGTGGAGGCGGGAAGTTCGATTCTCCCCGGGCGCGACGTTTTTTTTTTTTTTTTTAAGCTGCCGTTGGCGTATTTGGAAACTGAAAGGAGCCATGAAGAGAAAACAAAAGTTTGTTTTATTCGAAAGATTAGGTGTTTCATAGTACCCCAAGCGCTTTCCCGGAAGGAAATGATGCTTTATTCACTGAAAAATAAGGCAATTTAAGCCAAAATTTTAAATCTCCCGCTAAAATTGAACATTCCGTGACGTGTACAATGGCGTCATAGAGCCGGTCCATGAAACAGATACTTAAGGTGTCTTCGATTTTACTGCACTCGCTGCACTCATTCAGGTAGTGCAGCACTCGTCTCTTCGATTTTCGAGTGCAGCGCGCGGCGCCTGCACTTTTCTCTTCGATTTACCGACGGTGCAGAGAGTGCAGGATGAGTTCACGCTTTCCCTGCACCTCCCAGGGAGGAGGTGCAGAAGCAGACGACAAAAGTGCAGGACCGGTTCTGCAGTGGCGGCGCCTGCGCTGAACTGGCTGAACTCATCCTGAACTCATGCAGAAAGTGCAGGCCAAATCGAAGAGACCTTTAGTATGTCGACTCCATATAGCACCCACACGCGGGAGTCGACCGAGACGGCGGCCATTTTAAAAATACTAGTAAAACCTAGTGCACCCGCAGCCCTAGTCATGGAATCGCCTGATCCGGAGAACAAAACTCTCGCCGAGGAGCTCGGGCTTGCATTTAACAACCTCACACCACAAAAACGCTCAATGCTTCTAAGTGCGCGTGCGGCAAGAGTTGTGGGATACGCAGTGGACGGGAAAGCGACCATTCCGCGATAGCCACAACAGACGAACGCCCAGCCGTCGGCACCGCTGCCTCGTCAGCCCCGTCGCGACGGACGAATATAGACTGGTACGTATGTGCCGTATTTTGATTACGGTTAATAATAGTTCAATTTCAGTAGCAGTATCACTTATGCCAGTTGGCCGGTGTCGTGTATGGAAAGCCGTTCGCGCGAGCTCTCTGCTTCGACCAGAAAGATACGAGCGTCAATGCGCGGTGTTTACGGCATTGTTTTCCCCAAGGTCAGAGCGATTTGACGAAGTCGGCGACGAGCGCCAGCATGTCCCAGGAGTGAGCTAACGTAAGGGTCCCTGCCGTAACTGAACAAACTGAAGTTTTCAGTGATTGTAAACTGGAAACGAGCTCGTAACGACAGCAGCAAGCCAACACCATTCGAAACTTACGCGACGACTGGCACTATCTCGTCGCTTCTTGCTGTTCCTTACTCCCCTCGTTTCTATTTTTACCTTTGCTGGTTGGCGATATGACGGCCAACTTCCTGTGAAGGGATTACGATACGAAGCAAGGTCGCGGCTGTGCGTGCTTGAACGGTTCGTTGGCCCCGAAGAGCCTCGAACCCGAAAATTCGTCTGCGCGACGGCGAGATGTCGAGCTCGGCCGGCGCTAGTTTCGTCAGTTTCGTACGCATTGGCGCACACGCTTGCGAGTTCGTTCGGACCTTCAACTGTTTACTCCACCGTTCTTTGTCATAAAAAGAATGTGCAGTATGTTTCACGGGCATTTAGCTCGCTATGCAAGCTGTAAGCCCTGCCTAACATGCGTTTGCTTTTGCCGGCCTCCGCCAATCGCAGAGCTTAGCCCATGTGACGACATAGGTTCTGTTGCGGGAAATGAGCTGGTGGGTCGCATGGTCATTTCCTTTTTTCCTAATTATGTAGCTTATTTGAGCGAAGTTTGCGTTATAAGTGGTGTCGTTATGGTTCTAACGAGGCAATCTTTCGAATGAACCAAACTTGTGTTTTCTCTTCATGGCTCCTTTAAATAAAATATTTTGGCAGAACAATCGCCTCTGCTTCAGGCAGAATCGTCAAAGCTTCTTCACTGGGTCTGTTTACTGAACGCTGCCGTTGATTCTGGGCATGGAGGCTCAGTTAGCCACACTGAGAGCAACCCAGCGGCGGCAGGCGGCGTGTCTCAAAAAATTTCAAAATAATGCTAAAAAATAGATTTACAATTTAAGCTTGTACAAATACATGTGTTAAAAAGTTTCCAATACGTAAATAAACATTTAGACAGTTACGGTAGCTGCTAGGTTTGCAGGTCACGTGACAGGGACACATATTGTAGTGCCAAGTTTCGACACTACGAACCGCCACCCTTCCGTTTTCAGGAAGTTTGCTGCCAAATTAAAATTATTTCCACCAGTTTGTTTAGAAATTGTTTGTGGTTACCGGGCTATATAAAACGCTGGCTTTCATATGAGCTAGAGAACATATACGCGACAAAAATCGGTTGTCTGTCCCTTTAAAGCTGATTCACCAATGGCGATCGCATAAAGGTTTTGCAGTAAAGCTTGCACTTGACCTGATGCAGACTTGTGTCAGGTGCGATCTACTGCCTGTAGTCGTTCATGGTAGAGCCACGCAGTCTTCTTTTTTTGGGCACTGTTTCGCATAGTATCAACACATCACTTGCACTGACACGAAGAAGCCACGCTCAACGAAGACATGAATACGGTACAGCCAGAGCACGGACGCGACCGCATGATTCAGTGAGTGATGGGGATGGGACGGCACAGTGTCTCCGGTGTTGCCAGCTGCTTAACAGAATCGGCTACATGGGTATAAAAATCCATGTTTGCTTGGCCCCAGTTCAGAACTATTACACAAAAGCAAAAGTTCAGCAACAAAGTGTGTTTTCTCGATGACAAATACCAATTCAAATTTAGTATTCAAGAAATTCAAGACTTTTGAAGGACTTGTCAGAAATTCGAGGTTTTCAAGGACCTTGAAAACAGACTTCCAAAATTCAAGGGTATTGAAGGGTTTCAAGGACCTTGCGCACCGTGCACTTTGAATGCAAGCTGCTAAGCAACGGAATCCTGGCTGTGATAGTAGGGCAGTGTCCCAGACACAAATAATTAAGTGCTTCTTTCTGAAAAGTGAAAAGATCAAAAAAGTTAGCCCTGCATCAACCTATTATAGTGTGCAAGTTTTATTACATAGGGACCGTGCAACAACACAGTTGTGCTGTCTCGTGGGCACTTCCCGAACTATGCGGCGAGTAGTCAAGCAGAGAATGCTTGGGAAGTTGCACAGAGATGATAACTTTGTGACGTATGCACAAAGTGTTAAATTGGAAACAGTGCAAAGGCGTGCCCTAATTAAGCCCTGGAAACTAAGTTCAGTCGATTTTGAGCCCAGCCATCCCTTCGTGACCAGCGGACGCAATGGATATGCAGTGTGTGTCACATGAAGGACATGGTTGTTTACATTTTTTTGTATGCCCATGTGTGGAGGACAAGTGTGAATTGTCTTTAACATTGTGCTGATGGAACCAAATGCTCACCTGCAAGGAGGATAAGAATATGCAATGCTCACTATGTTGGTGGTAAACCGTGAATGGATCTAAAGTCTCCGTCATATGCGCCAACGATTTTCCCACTGAACAACCGAAAAACACCTCCAATAGCTCTGGCTATAAACTGCCGGTCTGTTTGCTGCCCATCATTCACGGGCGCAACAGCCCAAATAGGATTTGGAGCAATTTTTGAAGCAGGGAAATACAAATTTGGAGCAGGTTATGGGAAAAAGCACCAAAAACACCAAAGAGCACCAAATCCCAAATTTGGAGCAATTTAATAGAAAAGACGTGCTACGTCGGTGCAGGCATGCTTTAGCTTCTGTGGACAAGATCCTGGAGAAGTGACCGACAAAATTCTTCAGAAAGCCGCGAGGTATGGTATATTTATGGCAACCCACAAAGCAGGTTCATCTATTAAAGTATTTACAAAATCAGGTAAAGAAACGAAAAAGCATGGTACTTTTTAAAAAGCCTTAACCTAATTGTTTACCCAATAGCTTTTTTGCCTGAGCACATCTGGCTACACCAGACACAAAGACATAACTGTGGAATACCACCAGAAGCTAGCAAACAGCAGATACATGACTAGTGCAAACGTCCTTGGTATCACATCAAGGCTTTGCCTTCGAAATTTTAGAGTTCGCCATAAGAGTCCGCCATAATCACTTGCTTGTTTAGGACACCGCGCCGCCTACTAAGCTCATGCCGTCACCACTGGGGCGTTGATTTGATTGATTGTGGGGGTTTAACGCGCCGACGCAACGCAGGCGATGAGGCGCGCCGTAGTGGAGGGCTCCGGATTAATTTTGACCACCTGGGGATCTTTATCGTGCGCCGAAATCTCGTACACACGGGCGTTTTTGCTCCTCCATCAGAAAAGCGGCCGCCGCGGCCGGGAATCGAACCCGCGACCTCGTGCTCAGTAGCGCAACGCCTTAGCCACTGAGCCACCGCGGCGGGTCCACTGGGGCGTCTGCTCTATTGACCGTATATTAGCGCGTCACGCGTTACTGCCACCGTTTAGCGCTGCCAGTGTTGCGCTTAAAGGCCAACTGCACTCAAAATTTCGACTTCTTGAAAACCCTATTTCCGTATAGTCTGCTTAAAAAGAAAGCAACATGCAAAATACAACAGCTGAAATACGCACGTGGACGCCGCAAGCGGCCAGCAAAAATCGACGATTTTGAAACCGAAACCGAGGAGAGCGCGGCCATTGCAGTGACGTTGCAGCCATCCAGCGAGCGGCCGGACGGTCACCAGTTCGGGAGAATGTCTGCGCGCAAGCTCTACGCGCGCACGGGGCAGCAGAGCTCGACCGGTTCTCCCGCTGCGTGGCTGGCCAGAGGAAAAAGCCACCGTAGGCTGGAACGTCACAGGCGCGTCATGGCTGTTTACGCGATCCGCCGGCAGGTGCAGAGTGGTCTGCGGCGGAGCCTTTTTAAACGCTTCTGACTGATTAACGAGGCGTTTCACGGGGCTACCACTTGTGTCTCAGCTTATTTGGGGGTACTTACTACGCATTAAACACAAATTTGGCCGAGGTGAAATTTGAGTGCAGTTGGCCTTTAACGGCGGCAGCAATTTTGCCTCCCTCATTTGCTGCACAATAAATGGCGAAGCATAAACATTGCAAGACAGAGAGGGTGGATTATATGATGATGATTGTGGTTGGATGTTTATGGCCCAAGGCCAACTAGGGCAAAGAGCGCCAAAGCAGTGGTTAGGTATGAAGGATGTAAAGGTAAACTCTAAAATTGTTCAACAAAAAAAAAGTAAAATCAGTAAAAGACAATGAGGATGGCTGGTGTAAAAGGCCAGGTTGTGATGGTGCGTAGCATGAGGTGTAAAAACTTAATGTCGCTAAGAAACTTAAAAGGTGCGTTGTAGAGGAATCATGGGATCATCCGCTAAAAACTATGCTGGGTGTAGTGGAATGTGTTGGGTGTAGGTCGGCAAAGTGATGGTGTCGTGTTGTGTGGAGTGCTTTGCATTGAAGTAGCACATGGATCACGGATAGGCCGTCTCCACACCTGCTACACAGGGTCTTAGAGATCTCGTGAGCAGGTAGGAGTGTGTTGCATGGGTGTGGCCTATCCGTAACCTAGCCAGGGTAACTTCATTGTGTCTGTTGTGCGTGTCAGTGGTGTATGCTCCCAACAGTGGCTTTATAACGTGTAGTTTGTTGTCTGTCTGTTCATTCCAGTGTGCTTGCCATGTTTTGCGAAGGTGTTGTCTGATGACTGACTTAAGGTCAGTGTAAGGTATTGTTATGTCAACTGTAGTAGTAAGTGCAGAGGATGGATTATAAAGCAATAAGCAGAAACACAACCACGCCAGAACAAACTAGCGATGCAAACATGGCATGCAGAGTATTGCAGCCATAGAGAGAAACCCAAAGTCGGGACGCACTCTAAAATGAAATTCTTTCAACACAAAAAGCACGCACAGAGCAATCGGAGTGCTAACAAATGTGGAGAAAAAAATGTCCCCAAGCAATTACTGAACAGCATTCCTGAGAATCATTGCCCATGGAAGCAAGCACAATAGTGGTTTCAGCCTGATAACTATCAAAGAACACAAGCTGCAAGCGAATCAGAGCGACAAGAAACATACTCAACGGTGCTCTCATTGAATTGGGAAAGAGAAGAGGGGCGAGGTGAGCTGAACACACCACTGGACTGAGTGCAGGCTCTTTTCAAGGCTCGTGCTGATAAGATCAATCACACACAGTAGAAGCAGTGATGCGTCTGTCACTGTTACCAACCACTATGATGCACTCACAAGCCCGGTTCCCACACTACTGCTTCGATTGTAAGCTTGGACGCCACAACCCGCAGATATCCGCAGTATGTAGCAACATTATGCAAGCATTTCGCAAGCAGCGGGCTACTCCCGAGGTTGGAGGTAAAAATTACGCCTGTTGGTAACGTCTCAAGTCTTCGTGTGCAGAGCTGTCAATATGTGTTGCAGGAAGCCCGAGGGGCTGCTAGCTACTACAAATGGTTCGTCTAATCTAGCTTAAGAATTAGCACAAGGAATATTAATTAAGGCGAAGGAGGAGCAAGCAGTTAACTTCAATGTATACTGAAGTGAATTGGTGCAGTGTAACCAAAGCATTATTTGCCAATTTTAGCGCAAGTGTAGAACATTAGTTCCGCTCTGCTGGGTGACAAGAAAAAACACCATGTACCGTTGGCGGCCGCCGCAGCGACTACTGTATGACATCCCAGTGCAAAAGAATAAGTTGTTTGGCAAGTTGGCACATGGCTAAAGAAGATGAAAAGTTCACAAAGGCTTAAAAAACATACTACAAAAACATTTGCTGTAAAACTATTTCTTTGCAACATTTTTATTCTACGGTGGACCTGTCTGTATTGTCCATCCGCCTTTAGAAGGCGACAAACAGAAACACCCGTGCGTCGAACTTTCCACACACGTCAAGGATCCCCAAGGGATCAAAATTAATCCGGAGCCTTCCACGACGACGCGCAAAAACCCCCATAACTTAAAAATTTTCGCTCTCCTAAAGGGACCCCACAAAACCTTTTCAACTTTTTTTCCAAGCATTTTTCAAAAGATGTGGCCGCAGGAGCCCGATGTTCGCGAGGACGGTGCCCAGCACTGAGAGCTGCTTTGGAAGAGCAACATGAAAGGCGGCCAAATATCACCTCAACATGCCCAGTCACTTGTGTGGAAGAACCGTGAAAAATACCACCAAATAGTAGTGCACGCCCCTCAACTAAAAGAAGGAACAGCAAATGGAGGTGCCACAATTTGGCTGGACGAAAAGAGCATAAAAACCGAACGCCCCCATTCATTGCCTGGCACAAGCCACCGACAGCTCACATCGATCAGTGGAATGGGCAAAACATGGATACGCCACTATTCTCCCTCCCCTGGCAGCAATGAAAGCACTTTAAAGAAAGCAAAGGCCCGTTTGTTGGCTAGGGTATGTTGATTTTCTGGGGCAGCCAAAAAATAACACTCACGGACATCTTCTACAATGGCAAAACCGTAGTAACAGGCAAGTGTCGTGCACTTTTATTGGGCCTTTTATTTTTAGCTGGAAAAAAAAGAATGGCCCAGAAAGAGAAAGCGCCCTTTCACCAAGACAATGTGCAGTCCCACACATCTACCGTGGCAGTAGCACAATTGCATGATTTTGGCCTTCTACCGGTTCCTCCGGCCTTATATTCTCTGGATTTAAACTTGCCTTCGCAATCTTGAAAATCTGGCTCAGCAGCAGAAAATCTTCACTTAGTAAAGATGCATGATGGCGCTGCACATTTCGCTGCACTTGACAACCCCTACTTATGCCGGAATTGAAAAACTGGAAGGTCGGTGCCTCAAGCATGCAGCCCTCAACAGACGCCATGTTGAGAAATAAAATGAACCATTCTCGAGAAAATAACTCACATTTTTACCACACTCATTAACTAATTATGTTGAAGCAGCTAGCTTGTAACCGCAATGACTCGCCTTTTCCAAAATGTCTCGACTACCATTTCTTTTGGGACCACTATTAAACGTGGGCCTTTGAAGAGTTGGTGCTCCATGGCACAACCTTTGAGGCACAAAAAAGGGACAGAAAAAATGCCACAGAAAATGCTTTTCCGTGTCCCTTGTTTCTGTCCCTAGACCATTTTCAGTGTTTTTGCGCATGATTTTCTCATAGCCTGGTGGTTAGCAATATCCCCCGGCTTTAGAAACGGTCAAGCTGTGCGGCAGTGCACAGAGCAGTGCTGTGGCAGGAACCTGCAACAGCCTTACAGTGCCTCCCCGCGCGTGAACAGCGCTGCTGGGCACAGGCCCCACTCTCTCGCTACTGCAAAGGAGTCCTTTGAAAGAGTGGAATCTGGTTTTCGACATTTCTCAAGCTCACCAACGATGACACCTGCCCTGCTCAGCGCCACTGAAGCCCCTTCATTGGCTGAGCCAAGTGGCGACAACGACTGACGTGCCGACACGCGCTGCTGCTATGGGCTCCTGCCGAGGGGCTTCCGGTTCCGCCGCACATTTCCTGTTCTGGTCCGACATGATCGATCAAGCAGGGCCCCAAAGCTGAAGCGGATCTTGTTTGCCGTGTACGTACAGTCATAGTCACCAGTGATTTTGCGGCACTGTCCAGGTGGATATTTCATTTCGCGCACTGCCTGTTCTCACCACAGCGCATGACACAAAAGTCGGGCTGTTGTGTATTTGAGTGCACGACAGTCAGGTGCAGGCAAGGCTTTGTTTGCTGCAACACTTAGCAAGCTCAATGCCAAATGCAGGAAAGTGTGATTGTGTAGGGTAGGGTAAACACCTTCGATCCTATCAAGTGGAGCAAACTATGCCAGCTGAGTCCACCCAACCACTGCTGCACAGCTGCAACGCAGCTTGTGATGGCTGTGCCGACTGTGACCACCTTGTTTTTGGGTGCCCTTGTGAGGGTGTGTCATGCAGGCTTGCGCCAGTACCAATCACCCTTGGCATCTAGTGTTTACAGATGGACTTCCCAAACTTTCCTGCTGAGGGAGGTTCAACTGGCAGTAGCGAAAAGTTACAAGTTCAATACAATGATCGCCAAATAGCTTTTTTTTCCCAAATTGCCGCTGGTAACATGGACAGTAAGCGGGCCAGTTGGTACATATCTGGGCAACGTGTCTCTGCGCTCCTCTGTCATCCTTCCTTTTCGCGCTGTTGATCGCTCAGCAACGTCGAGTGTTTTTCTGAAGGCAACAAACAACACTATGCCCTGGACAGCTTGCTGAAATGTCACTTCACTGTACATCAATAAAAAATTCAAGCTCACCAAATGACGGTCTTCCATATTTCTTCAATTTTGTAGGCAACAGTTCTCATTTGTTAAACGATGACTTGTGTTAAACAACACACCTAATGCAACTGTGTGCATGAAGAGATTGACAGCTATAGTACCCCGTCCTGCATTTTGTGCACCACATTCACTTCTCAAGCTCTTGAGCGTTACGCAATTTTTCTAACAATCATTGTAAGATGGAAGCCGTTGGTTGTGTTAGGCTCACTTCATTGCTCCTTACTCGATAATTAGCAAAATGTTCCGCTTTGACAAAACTTGCTCCCTTAATAATAATGTAAATAAAAGCACCCCGCACAAAAAATATTTTCTGCGCAAGACAGCTTTACTATCCTTCTGAAAAAAAATCACTATGTCCTAAATTTCCGAATGAGTGGTGTATCAAGTACAACTATAGAACATGTCTTGGGAAGGAGCACAAACCAGAAGACAAACGCACCTTCTCGGCAGCAAATAATTTCTATGGAAATGAAGCTTCCTTACAAATGCTCCCTCAGGGGAACCACACTGTGAACAGCCAGCTCCACAAAATAGGCTATGCTGCTCCCTTGGAATCGTGTCTTCAGGGGCACAGAAAATGAGCAAGGCTGAGCACCATATCATCTATACGAACTTTGAATTGTACTAGTTTTGGGAGTAGACGTTCAAAAAATAGCTTCATTTTTCAAAAAGTTGTACTTATTAAGAGAAGCTTATTATGTTTTTCTACATTCACAAATGAGAAACTTGTGCATGCAGAGCAGTTGCCTCGGTGTTATTGCCTACATCAATGTACTACAAATCCTGGTACATAAGCTGTTCCCAACTTCTCCAGGCTGCATTCGTAAATATGGCAGCATGCCCCTTAACTACCACTATGGAAAGTCCCTAACACTAATTTTTTTTCTTTCAAAAGATGCAATTGAGAAAAAAAAAGAAGAGGACTCGCAAAAGGTCGTACAGATGGATGAAACGGAATCCATCTATGTCGCTTTTCCCATATTTCCCAAAATCATTGTGATTGCAATGCCCACAAACTTGAATTTGAGATGCCACAGAAGGGCTATTGCCCCGGCATGGTACGCGTGTTAAGGATGCATGCTCCCAGTGATGAACATGTCCAGACTCGGCACTTGATTTCTTTCTTGGTGGTGCGACCTAATAAGCAGAGCTTCCGCTCTATGATACAGTGCAAAGCCAATAAGGGAACATTCTCCCCCAATGGCACAGTGCAACGCTGCCAACGTGCCGGGGCGTACGCTCAGCTGCAGTGGGTTAGGAAGACCATGGCCGACAGCCCTAGCAGGCCAGGGGGCCTCCCTTGGCAACTTCTGAACGCTTCCCGGGCAGCAAACACGTCCACTTTCAAGGTCAAAAGACATACCCCCTATGCAGCCACGCATACTTGACCATGACAAATGTGGACCCGTGGTACAAGCAATAGCTCTTCAGGATTTAGCCAGACGCTTGCTCTTAGAAGACGTACTGCTTGCTCCATGGTCAATTCGTGTTGTTTAACATTACCGAAACCTTGCCCAGCTTCGCAAACCCTCAGGTTTCTGCCCAGTAAGATGCGAGAACGAAGACACCAAGGCGTCAGCAGGAACGTTCAAACGTAGAAAAAAAATTCTAGAACTGCGCACACAAGGTAGGACCTCAGGAGCGTCCTCAGACATGTACACACAAGGGCTGCCCTTCACGCATGTCTACAAGGAACGCTGTGGCAGCAGGGGCCCCCGCTGCAGGGGCACTGCTGCATTCGGCCTCCACAACCGGAGACGCACGCAAAACGCGACCGAATACTGCTACTGCCCATGTTCAACTATCTGCAGACTGGCAGGCGTAAATATGCAAAAAAAAAAAAAAAAAGGCGCATTTCGGCCAGAATTGCCCGCCGAAGAAGAAGGGCACGCACCTCGTTCGTGGTCCTTGTCCCGGTCCTTGATCCTGTAGGAGGACTTGTGGTAGCGGGGGCTGTGTCGGCTGTCTGGGCTGCCCATTCGGCTGTGGCTACCATTTGAAGGCGACTCGCGCACTTTGTCGCTGTACCGACTTCCAAGGTTGGACTTGGAGCTGTACTTGCTCTGCGCACACACAGAGCAGCAGCACGGTCACCATACCGGCCTCGCTGGGCGGGACACAAGTGCGCGAATCAAGAGACGGGCTGGCTGCACACGCGCGCACACACGGGCCGACCCGGCACTCTACTTCGTGGGGCAAAGGACGCACCACCACTATGGAGAGAGAAAAAAAAAGGCTGCTTAGGCCTAGCGCGACTCCAAACACTTCTCGGGTGGCTCCTGCGAGTGCCACCTAAGGCAGCTGGCTGCGCCAATTTAGTAGCCACATTTTCTGGCAAAATTGCACTCCTCTTGCTTAGGAAACTGCCGCAAGATCGGAGCAAGAACACCTTTCAGGCGTCCCTAGTTCTGAAGCCCACCAGGGCTGTACCCGACGTTCGGCACTGCTCAGCAGAGCTACATGCGAATGGTGGAGTGCAGATGCCGCTTAAAGCTGCATCCAGGCATGACTAGCTACTGTTATATTGCTGAACGCCGCAAGCTTTACGGATTTCCGCGTATCGTAGGAAAACATAAAGAAAACACCGCTGAGGATGCCAGCAACGATGCCGTGCCCTGCGCGCCTGCCTACGCCATTGAAAAAGCTCCTGCGGCAGGCTCACGACAAGTGCCCACCGACACACCGAAAGTTCAGCCAAAGAATCAAGTTTTGAGGCAGAGAGGACAAAAAGCTGCGCCAAGCAGACTGATACGAACCTCGTACGGATGGGCTTGATTTCTGTCAAAATACCTGCAAAAGCACCGGTCAATCAGGTCGCAACACACATTGCTGTCGTACTCCATTTGCTACACTACACACAAATTTTAGTTACGGCCTAAACGTAAAGCAATAAAGCCAAATATTTTGACAACAAATGAACATGGCGCCGCACAGAACACATCATAAGCAGCACATAAATTAAATCGACTCCTACCCATCGCTGAGCCTTGGAAGTTTCCTTGCATGCATTACCATTAATACTAGGCCAATGTGGAATTCTATGGTCAGCAAATTAACGTATTTTAAAACCTATTTTCAAGTTTATCGGGACCATAAGAACACTAGAACGTCAGGCACGTAATTGAGCGCCATGACACATCCGGGCCTGATGCTTTTGATTACGCGGAAGCACGTCATTACAAAGCAGGAATAATATTTGCCAAAACCTTTCTTTGTTATACTTTCGAGCTTTCTTAAAATACAAAGCACAATTTTTTCTTCTTTTATAGAAAATTTTGATGATACGTTAGCGAAAGAACCGAAGAGCCACAAGCGGGTGGCGCAACAAAACGGGAACTTCATGGTCAGGGTGAATAGACCTCCTGCACTGAAGTAAAGTACACTGATGATGATGATGATGATGATGATGAAGAAGAAGAAGATAACCATTGTTTTCTTTATTACTACTAGAGTGAACTAGAATACTACTACTACTACCATGACTACTACCATGACTACTACGATGCCTGCGGCGTCGCACCGGTTCCCATTGCTGCCAGATCGCCGGCCTATTTGACTCACCCACCGCACGGTGGCGCAAGTGACCGATTCTCGGTGGCGCTTGCGGCGTCAGCAGTATATTATCTCTATGGCGTCAGCAGATACCGGGTTTTTGTGCGCGATTTTGTTTTTGTCCGAAGTACATTCTAAGATAAAATTTGTTCGCCTGTGTTCTTGATGTCATTTTAGTTAACTTCGTTCTTTTCCAGAGTGCTTTATTGTGCAATCACTGAATGAACAGATTTTGTTTCGCTCGTACAGTCGTGGTCCTGGAACGTCACGGCTGGGGGGACGATTAGGTGCAGCCTACCGCGTAATGGAGCGACTGAAGAGCAAGATTTCTCCGCGAAGAGCCAAGAATACGAGGCTTATAAAGGAAGCTCACTACCGGCCCGCTTTAATTGTATATCGGTTTTGTCGTTATTTGGCGTTTTTATGGGCTACTTCTAATAGGCAACTGCAACTCCTATATTTAATCCTTTTTCCACACATTTTGTTGCTCGTCGATGTTGTGAAAAGTTGCGCTATTGGCGGTGAGATGTTTGAGTGGCGCCCCCTGGCTCTGACGTCGGCTTAGGGACTCGCAGCGCTGTCGTCTGCTACACTTCGTTTGCGAGGGGCAGTAGGGCCTGTGCTAGAAATCGCCCGCTTTGAGCTGTAGTGCATGAAATAGGGTATTTCTAGTAATTTAGTTATTTTTGCCAGCTTCTGACATATCTAAATAAGTTCAAGCTTTGTACCCCACAACTTTGCATTATACGAGGAGAGAGATCTTTCTTCAGAGCATCGGTCAGAAAAAGGAGATCGTGTGTAACTCGTCCTTTCTAGCTTTTTCGCGCGGTTCGATGCTCAGAGCTCCACGATAAGTATTCAAAATGCGGAGGCTTCCCTGCAGTATTTTTGAGAAGCTCTTATGAAGACTTAACAGTCTAATGCTACAGTGGGCCCCTACACGCGCATCGCACCGCAGGGAATAAAACGGCTGTCTTCTATTTCTGTCGGTGTTGTGGACTTGTATCAGATGAAGGTTGTTGTTTTTTTTTTTTTCTGTGCCAAACGCATTAATTTTTCTGCACCATCACGAACATCTTAGTAGGTTTGGGGACGTTTGGCGGGCATACAAAGATCGCGCGGATATTTTCTCCAGGCTGTGTGGCATACATTCCCTTCTTCGCAAATTGGCTTTCGTTAGGGCTGCGTGAAAAGAGGTGCATATCCGCAGTGTGCGTTGCTTATTCAGATGCAAATACAGTGAGAAGGTTTCTGCGAAGCCACCGCGATAGAGCGAAAGACAACGTTGTACAGAGTACTCTAAGGCAGCTTTTGTGATCCGAATTTCTATCGTAACCATCGTTATTACGAACTGACTGTCAACCCGAACAATTATGGCGTGATTACGGTGTGGAAGGCTTGATATACTCGCTAACGAACGCAATGAATAGTATACGTGCGTGCATTACAAGAATCGAAACCGTTGAATATTTCCAAGCAGCTCTTTATTGCAACAAATCCTGGTCTACTCGGGATGGCGTTCTGTGAAGTGAAGAAAACTACTCTTACTCTATTGTCCTGAACTGGGGACCCTGCCCGCTAATCAGCTCTATTTTACTGTTAAATAAAGTTTTCTCCTCTTGAGTGCAGTTTTCCTATAACGCATATCTAAATGTTAGGAAGGTACGGCTGTGGGAAATGTACCGCTCTATCTCTCCAGGTCTGAACTAACATAGTGTTTCTGTATCTTTACCGCAGACGGTACTCGTTTTGCTCAATAAACCTCCATACTGGTTAGAAGCCTCCCTAGTAGCACAAATTGTTGCCGCAACGTTTCTGCCGTGTTGCCAATGTTGTGTAACGTTAGGCAACGTTACACAACGTGGTGACAATGTTGCCGAATGTGGGCCAACATTGGACACATTCAGCAACATTCCCGCAACGTTTACAAACAACGTATAGGCAACATTGCCCGTATGCACATTTTTCACGTTGCAGCAATGTTGCCAAATGTGGGCCAACGTTAGAGACATTCAACAACATGCACGCAACGTTTACAAACAACGTATAGGCAATGTTGCCCGTATGCACGTTTTTTCACGTTACAGCAATGTTGCCAAATGTGGGCCAACTTTGGAGACATTCAACAACATGCACGCAACGTTTACAAACAACGGATGCGCAACGTTGCCCGTATGCACATTTTTTCACGTTTCAGCAATGTTGCCAAATGTGGGCCAACGTTGGACCCATTCAAAAACATTCATGCAACGTTTACAAACAACGGATGGGCAACGTTGCCCGTATGCACGTTTTTTCACGTTCCAGCAATGTTGCCAAATGTGGGCCAACGTAAAATCAGTGTTGGACGCATCCAACAACATTCACGCAACGTTTAACGCATAGGCAATGTTGCCCACATGCACATTTTTTTGCGTTGCAGCAATGTTGCCAAATGTGGGCCAACGTTGGATACATTCATGTAACGTTTAAAAACAACGCATGAGAAACTGCCATTTACACGCTTGTTTCGCGTTGCAGCAATGTTGCCGAATGTTGGCAAATGTCATATTTATGATGATAAACGATTTCACGTGGAGTTACATAAGCTGCCTAAAAATTCAAATGATCCCGTACAGCACACTTGAATGTTTGCGATATAGTTACAGGATACGTTAATTTCGGGAGTGTGGTTAAAAGTGATCAACGCGTACGTACAGTTTCTACATATTTAGCAATGCTCACAAAAAACCTTCAAATTAACATTGTCTGTGGGCATGTTTATCTAGGTTCCCGCAATATTGAGGCATGTTGAATGTATAGCAGCTTTCCATTTATTTATTATGTGAAACACCACACTAACCCATGTTTTAGAGAAATTACGTCGCCTATAAAAGTTCAAATGGTTATGCCCAATGGACGTCTTAGCCACAGTTCACTGCAACGTTTTTAGATTAAGTTGGTTTAGAAAATGTTGGTTCACTGTAGCATCGCCTCGTGTACTTTAATTACTGTACTTTAGCTGCATATAATAGACCCTTTGCAAAATACTATCAGGCATAGCGGGCAAGCGGAAGGCCAGTCGATCAACATTGCGCGCGGCCATGATGAAGGAAACGGAGCGATTGTGCCGGCTGCTCGGCTTAGCGTGCTCACGCATCGCCTAAGCTCGGACTTCACGAACTCGCAGTACTGGGGTACTGGATGATATGGCATCTGCGTCGCGGGGATTGGTCTTTCCTATCACCGGGTGGGACACCAACCTCTCTGGTATACCGCGTTTGAGCGACAAGCGCATCCGTGCCGTTTGCAGAGTGGGACGCAGCAGTGAGTCGGCATGACTCCTGCAGAACTCGTAACCGCATGTGGTGATAAAATCAAAACAGCAAGCAAACGCTCAGAAACCTACCCGATCAGACTGAACGCCGAGGTGACTACGTGCTACGAGTGGCTCTAAAACAGCGCCGCGCCGCCGCGCTATGATAGAGCTGCGTTTTCTTCATCATGGCCGACGTTTGCGAATGACCCCAGTGTTGTCATCATGAAAGCTCGCGTATTTACTACGTTCCCCATCGTCAGCCTGTCTACTGCAGGACGAGGGCCTCACCCATGCAGGAAAGAAAATTATTCTTTCCTCCTTGCACGGCACTTGCTTCGCGCCATCTCCGCGACCCCGACCTGCCCCGACATACAACCTCCCCCCCCCCCCCCCCCCCCTCCCCATCTCCTGCCTCGCCCGCTCCATCGCAAGGGGAAAAAACGTGGCCGAGCTTTCTCTTCTCGCGCAAACCCTGCCGCAGCCCAAAACGAAGAATCTGACGCCCCCGCGCCGGCTCCCTCCTTCGCCCTGAGCACGGCTTTTGAAGCTCCTTTCATGGCGGCCGAGCTCGTGCGGGTCATTCAAAATGCAAAAAGGAAAAGTGCGCCCGTAGCCGAGAGGCAGCACTCGCGCCTTCTTGACTTTGCAACTTCCACTTGTCTTCCGGCACCCTCCCTGCTCAATTTGGCCTCCAACTTGTCCCTCCCATCCTAAAAAAGAACAAATCTCCCAAACTTTTCTCCTCTGTTCGTCCTATTTCATTCACGAGCGTTGCCTCCAAAATTCTCGAATCCATGGCGCTCGCACGCCTCGAATTACAAGTATGCACGAATCTGCAACTTGAACCCTGGGCCGCAGACGGGTTTTCCTCGCCAGCGCAGTGCCATTGGATTCAATTGCCGACCTTGTCTCTGCACTAGAAAACGCGAAGGCTACCAAAAACCGTGGCCTTTGTCGTCCTTTTGAACATTCGCAAAGCCTTCGACCGCTTACGCCACGAGGCTATTCACGATGCAGTAAAACGCTGCAAAATTACTCGGCCGTCACCCTCATCTCCCCGACGTTACAAGACTGGACGAGGCCCGCCACTGCATCGCGCAAGAATCAAACAAGCAATACCCAGACGAGTGGGTTGCATCATGCAATGCACCCGCTCGCATCACAAGCATCAAATTTGGGTGACATGTCAAGAGTCCTGCCTACTCAGCAGGCTCCGTAACTGGCTCCGTACTGCAGCCTCCGTACCAGTGCTCACCTACAACTGAATGAGAAAATCAACAGTCCCACTTGTTCTTCATCCACATAAATCAAGCAGCCTAAAATATAGAATCCAATTGG
The DNA here is from genome assembly GCF_048455015.1 of Haemaphysalis longicornis. Taxonomy (NCBI): domain Eukaryota; kingdom Metazoa; phylum Arthropoda; class Arachnida; order Ixodida; family Ixodidae; genus Haemaphysalis; species Haemaphysalis longicornis. The sequence goes on along the minus strand of NW_027526203.1, from coordinate 472,695,374 downwards.
CAAATGAAACATAAAGGCAAACGCTCAAATTCCAAATCAAATAACTACCCGCTCTTCATTTAAAATATGAGTTACAAACAGGCCAGAAAATATTTTGGAGCTGGAAAGACGGGGATGAGGGGAGATGTGAACTAAGACACACTTTGTGTGGCCGGGGCCCTGTTATGTTCGGGCTCCTCATTTAATTAAGGAAAGCCGCCGGTGGCTCATGTTCGGCGTCGCGTACGCTGGTTGCGGCTATTCAGTGTCTCTTTCATGTGGCCGCGCGGACGCCAAGTTCGGAGCCGCGGAGAGCTGTTGTGCCCGTCCTTTTGTGTGTCAAAGGATGGGGGCGATTAGCCTGAGTGCCTCTGTCGCGTCGAGGGTGGCAGGGTCATTCGGCATAACAAGCTGACGGGCGGCCAGATGATCGTATCTCTTAGTGTTGAAAGCGCGCGCGGTGTAAGTTTGGAAAATCTTCGACTCCGGCGGCGGCGTTGGTCGTTGAAGGGTCAATCGCCTCGGAGACCACCGAGTGGGCCTGAAGCGCGTCTTCCGGTGGCACTGGCGGCAGGCGGCGGCGCCCTTCGTCTGGGCGGGAATTAGCAACCCTCATTGTCCCGCGACGCGGGCGTCGCGGGAGGCGCCGCGCGGAGGGAGGTCAGCCGCGCGAGGACCGCTCCGGGCCCTCGGCTTGGCTGTTGTTTGTGCAGATGCCGCACGCTGAACGTAATGGATGGTTCACTTTAGGCCGCAGATGGCCTGTATTTTCTGGCCGAGTGCAACAGCGTGCGTAGGAAACGCACTATGAGTATGTAAGAGAGAGGGTTAGGTCACGTGACCGCAGGTGAGGACATGTGTGTGATTGGCTGGTTACTGTGGCCAATCAAGGGTTTCTATAATTTGTTTTGAAAGGTTTTTCTCTCTTTCTTGAACGCCCCCTTTTTGGAGGCGGGGTTTTTGCTATCAAAACCGGAGTGTTGGGTTTTGTCGAGGGTCGGTCGAGAGGGGATCTAGTTTAGTATAGATCTCGGCCGAACAGGCTGCTGCGGGCAGAGTGACAATGTAACCGTCACTCTGTCCTGTTGTAGATACTTGGAGTCATGTAAATAGTGTGAATAAACCTAATATCCAGCAAGGAAGGCAGTCCTCATCCCTCACCCGCTCCAAGCATCGGTCGTCGGTCATCGGAGCGAGTCGAGATCGTCCTCTCGGCTCGCGCATCAAAAGAACATCACTATTTCGTCTCCATCAGTTCGCCAAGAAGATGGAGAGGCGAAATTTAACTGCGCCAGTTAAATTTCGTCTCTCCATCTTCTTGGCGAACTGATGGAGACGAAATAGTGATGTTCTTTTGATGCGCGAGCCGAGAGGACCATCTCGACTCGCTCCGATGACCGACGACCGATGCTTGGAGCGGGTGAGGGATGAGGACTGCCTTCCTTGCTAGATATTAGGTTTATTTACATTATTTACAAAACTCCAACTTTACATCAGGTCAGAGTGACGGTTACATTGTCACTCTGACAGCAGCAGCCTGTTCGGCCGAGATCTATACTAAACTAGATCCCCTCTCGACCGACCCTCGACAAAACCCAACACTCCGGTTTTGATAGCAAAAACCCCGCCTCCAAAAAGGGGGCGTTCAAGAAAGAGAGAAAAACCTTTCAAAACAAATTATAGAAACCCTTGATTGGCCACAGTAACCAGCCAATCACACACATGTCCTCACCTGCGGTCACGTGACCTAACCCTCTCTCTTACATACTCATAGTGCGTTTCCTACGCACGCTGTTGCACTCGGCCAGAAAATACAGGCCATCTGCGGCCTAAAGTGAACCATCCATTACGTTCAGCGTGCGGCATCTGCACAAACAACAGCCAAGCCGAGGGCCCGGAGCGGTCCTCGCGCGGCTGACCTCCCTCCGCGCGGCGCCTCCCGCGACGCCCGCGTCGCGGGACAATGAGGGTTGCTAATTCCCGCCCAGACGAAGGGCGCCGCCGCCTGCCGCCAGTGCCACCGGAAGACGCGCTTCAGGCCCACTCGGTGGTCACCGAGGCGATTGACCCTTCAACGACCAACGCCGCCGCCGGAGTCGAAGATTTTCCAAACTTACACCGCGCGCGCTTTCAACACTAAGAGATACGATCATCTGGCCGCCCGTCAGCTTGTTATGCCGAATGACCCTGCCACCCTCGACGCGACAGAGGCACTCAGGCTAATCGCCCCCATCCTTTGACACACAAAAGGACGGGCACAACAGCTCTCCGCGGCTCCGAACTTGGCGTCCGCGCGGCCACATGAAAGAGACACTGAATAGCCGCAACCAGCGTACGCGACGCCGAACATGAGCCACCGGCGGCTTTCCTTAATTAAATGAGGAGCCCGAACATAACAGGCCCCTATATGTACACCACGCTATGAATGCGAATTCTCAGTGTAAGGAAAAATGTAAATTTGTGGACGTCCTAGTGATATCGCGTAATGATGTTATAACACACTTGCAGTGATATCGCATGGATGTCCACAAGCAGATGATCTTGGGTGAAACATATTGTATGGACATCACATGAATGTCCTGAAATGACATTGGATATTGTGACCATTTGTGGATATCCTATGGACTTTCGTGGTTTGCTGCGTTCAGAGGCAGACCGCAAAAACCCTACATCGATGTGTGATCATTTAGAAACACAGCTCTCGAAAAACTGCAGAAATGCATGTGGAGAAGTGTCACGCTGAGCGTGTAGAGTCCCCCATGAAATTTTAAAGGAACCGTGAACGTTTGAACGTTTCTCAAAACGAAAGAAACGCGTGGTGCCGGTCCGACGGATGGTAGCCAAACTCGGCGGCAGATCCGTTTATTTTAGTCCCTCATTTGTACGATGATCACACAATATTATCTTAGAGTGGATGCAGCCTCGAATAAAATAATACCGCCATTCCGCGCATCGTGCGTTACAAGCCAGGTGCTGCACCGTTCTAAGACGGTCATTTTTTTCAAGATGGCCGCCGGCTGTTCCATGAATGAAATTCGTTTTTATTTCATTTTATTTCATTTTATTTCATAAAACAAAAAAAAACTTTGCTATAAAATGTGTCAACATTATACCAACGCTGCCTATTTGAAGATGAAACAAGGGTACATATAGACGTTCAGTTTGTTTTAAGGAATAAAGAGTTTTCGCGCCTGAAAGTGGATCAGCTTGAGAAAGCAGCTTGTCTCGATTAAAACGAACAGCGACTGCTTTCGTACGGGTACGCCGTTGCAGCGCAGCGCGTAAGGTGAAATATACTTTGCAAAATGTTTGTGTGGGCGTGTCTGAGAAAAATAAAAATGAAAAAAAAAGAAAAGAAAATGGGCGCCGCCATTTTGGCTACAGCTTCAGTGGAAGTGACGTCAGTGACATCACGATGCTGGGGCGCTATTTAGGGGGGGGGGGGGGGTCGGCCTGGTCCCTTACGGGATATGGTTTGGGAATACGCTGCCGGGCGCTTACGGAAGGGGGTGTAGTTTGACCTCTAGCGCGCAAGGGCAAAACTGGTCACCCCGCGAATACTGCTCGAGGTAGCGTAGAGTAAAAACCAAAACCAAAACGCTTAGACGAGCCACGGCATGAGGGAATAAGCGCTTTGTACGACAGATAGTGTCGCCTTGTCGCTGAAACTGACCAAGATCAAGCAGCCGCAACCTTCACTCCCACATGTTCAGCCACACAAGCGTAGATGGCGTCTGTTATTTGTGTGTCAGGGTAATTTAAAACCATCTTGGCTAACCTTCGGTAACTGGAAAGCAGAAATTGTAAACGCAGCAACTCCCTTCTAAAACGCTCATTCGGCGTCAAAGTAACGCTATCGCGTCCAACATGTCACTGCAACTTTTTCTGATGCAAAAATAACTGTCGGATGGTCTTCTTCATCCTGATCGATAGCAACGTGGTGTTGGAATTGCGCCTAACTTCATTAGCTTGGGCAGACGTTAGTGGGACTTCTTCTGTGGAAATAACAATGGGACACGCGGCGTTATCACGCGCATTTGGAGGCTGCTGTGAGCGGCCTCTGATTCTGATGCGCATGCTTCCGTTCCATCACCTATGTGACGCCCGGCCGCCGGTAATGGCCGCGTTTTTCAGTTTAGGTTCCCAAAACACCAATCTTCACGAGCTGTTTGCGTCGCGCGCATTCACGCTTGAAACGCAGTATATTTGCATGTCGCACTCTTTTTATTGGCCCTGTTGGATGGCCTTATTTTTACGCCGTCGAAAATTTGAGTGCAGTTGGCCTTTAGGGAAAGGCTTCAGTATAACAAGCAGCGGGACTGCATGCTTTGTTAGGCAAGCGGATGTTGGATTAGCCGCAACGATGTTGTTTTAGCCCACTCCCTCCTCTGCTTCGTTTTAAGTGGATTGTCTTCGTCGTACGCAATCCCAGTAGGCTACTTCTTCACTAAACGTCCAACGGGTAGTCAGCTTCCCGAGCTAGTACTCTTTGTGATGAAAAAAGGAAAAAACCTGTGGTTGCCGCATAGTGCAACTTGTCACCGACCACCACCGAGTCAAAATGAAGATGCTGGACCAGGGCACTCTGGCGTTTGAAGTAGAACTCCGGTGCGACTGTAACAAACCTGTACTCCTAAGTTTCGACTCCTGCGATGTGCTGAAGAACGAAGAACGCACGCTCATGACGTAGGACCTAAGGGGAAAATTTAGGTATCTTACCTAAAGTATGTGTATGACCTGCAGGAGAACCTGACGGTGAAACCGGTCCGTTATCTACACCGAAAGCCCGTCCATACGAATAATATCGAAAAGATGAACGTGAGAAGGGCCATTGAAGTTCTGCCTCCGGCTGTGACCGCTGCCTTGTAACACCTAAAAGAACAAGCCAGGCACACATGCAGCCCATTGTTCGCAACTGCAGGCCACACCATCACATTCATGAGGAACTTCTATCAGGGGTTCATACTTCTGGACATGAGCAATACAACCCGGCACCTGCGCCAAAAGTTCCCCGATGTCCGGCACTACGGCGATGCTTACTATGACAGGCTTGAGTGGCTGGAGGTTACCATGCCTATGTACTTGGAAGATGTTAAAAGAAGTTGCGGCGATCCAAGCGAGTTCCTCACGAAGGAGACGTATGAGGAATTTTCTATCACCACCTACTCTAGTGTTTCCTGTATAAGGTACCTTCTGAAAACCGATAGCTTCCTGTTCGTGCATATACCGAATAGAGAAACGGAGCGAGAGCCCGTTGTCTTACCAATTGAGCTACGAGCACACGCAGATACAGGGGAGACAGACGGTGTATTCACCGAGCACAGCTGTGGGTTTACCCCCTGCGTTCTCGCTGAATGCCACGTGATAGCGTCACGCGACCTCTCGCGCCTCTGTGCTCTCCGTCCACGGCACGTGTGGCGGCCGTGTGCACCAGTGGTTTGTCCAGGTAGACCTCGAAAAGTTTGGACTCGTGTGCAATACCGATACCAAACAACCGACTACCATATGTGGAATGTGCTTTGAGTTAACTTTCACGAATAATATAACTGCGCTGAAAACGCAAAGTCTGAGTGCGTATCACACCGGTCATCAGTCCGTTCTGAACATTGTGCTGAAGTGAAATAATAAATAACGTGTTACAGGTACAGTGTAACGTGTGAATAACGCAACCGGGCCGTAGGCACCCGTGGTAGGTGGTGTATAAAGCGTCGCTTTCGAAACGCCCTCCACAGGGTGAATTGGCCCGCACTTTTTTGGAACGCAGTGCATAACGCAGAAAAGTCTTGCGAAAAGAAATATGCTCGGTTGTGGAATGCAGGCACAGAATTGTTTACAAAATCCCGCAGTCTTGTCAGGACGTTGCATTGACGATCGCCTGCGTGACTACGAGAACTTTCTCAAAGGGTCATGCTGGCAGTCAGCTTGCTGTGCATTGGAAAAAAAAAAAAGAAGAAAGGGCACGCGTGACCCACGAGGCTTTCTGTATCGCACAATGCTGCGACGAGTGTATTCGTATGCCCAGTGTCTCGCGTGAACGGAAAAGGGATCGCATATCTTTCGAATTGATACGGGTTTCCTACCCTACCATCATTGTGTGCTTTAAGAATTCGTACAGCACCGTCGCCTTCTTCTATTTGTTATTTATTGTTGCGTAGATTTGACTCTTTCGTACAAAGGTTGCGCCCTAATGCAATAAAAAAGATGTGGTTGATAGTCAGTGCACATGTTTGTCTCCTCCTTTCTCGTGTCCCGTCTTCGGGCTGTTGTAATCGCTTAGTTCGTTTTTTTTATTTTGCCACCCTCTGATTGGCTAGGTAGTGCACAAAATAGGCGTCGCTGAAGGAACGACGGGCATTGTGTTGCTGGAACTACGTGCGTCGCCTCCCTTCTTGGGCAAGCCGGCGGTCGTCCAGGCAGCTGGTGGCAGCGGTGGCGACGGAAGGGAGCGTATACGTCGGCGTTGGTCTTGGCGTCGGATTTGGTGAGAGCACGGTTTTATTATTATTATTATTAGAGTACCCTCAGGGCCTTTACGGCGTTACAGAGGGGGTGGGTACAGTGCATGAAAACAGGTAACAGTGTAGAAGTACAGGCAGTATATAAACACAAGTATATTTCCGGAAACCAGGTTACTGCATTACATGTACAGAAAGTGCATTCTTGAATGATGCCGGATCTTCAATGGACACAATGTGGTGGGGAAGGTGGTTCCATTCCTCAGACATTTTGGGGAGAAATGAATCTGAGAATGCGTTGGTGCGGGCAGATGGAACGTTGTTGCCTTGAACGGATGGTCGATGCGGGATGGTATGTACGTGGGCCGTGAGAAAAGGTCGCGTCTTATAGATGGGTTATGGAAATAGATTTTGTGAAACAGACAGAGTCGTGAACATTTTCTGCGATGGTGCAAGCTTGGTAGAACCAGGTTATTTTTCATTAGTGAAACACTGGAGGTACGGGAGTAGTCGGAAAGTATAAATCGAGCTGAGCGGTTTTGTACAGATTCCAGAAGAGAAATTAGGTTTTGTTGTGCAGGGTCCCAGATTGCCGAGGCATACTCTAGTTTAAGGTGAATTAGTGTCCGATAAAGTGTTAACCTGAGGGGGGATGGATCATGAGAGAAATTACGGCGAATATATCCTAAGGAACGGTTTGCGCTGCTGCAGACATAATTAATGTGTGTGTGCCATGTTAAGTCATTGCTGATATGAACACCAAGATACTTGTAGGATGTAACGTATTCGAGAGTGGCTCCAGTAATTTTGTAATTAAAGGGCTGCTGGGAATAACGTTTGCGCGTAATGGTCATGCTTTTGCATTTGTTTATGTTAAGTATCATGTGCCATTTGCTGCACCATTTAGAGACAGTGTCGAGGTCGGCGTGTAAATTAAAGTTGTCCGTTCGGTCACAAATTTCGCGAAATTACGCAATCATCAGCGAATAATTTTATGGAGGAATTTATACCATTAGGAAGGTCGTTAATAAATATTAAAAATAGCAGAGGACCTAACTCCGAACCCTGTGGTACACCGGATTTAACATCAGTAGGGGGAGAATTGCATTCGTTAGCAGTCACGAATTAGGTGCGATTGGTCAAAAAGCATTCTATCCACTTAAACACATTAGGGTCAATAACTACAACTACAACTACAACTACAACTACTTCGTGCCATCCTGCGGCGTAGCTGTCTTACTGTGGGCTTGTTGAAAGACAGCTGCCGCCTTCGTGCCATCCTGCGGCGTAGCTGTCTTACTGTGGGCTTGTTGAAAGACAGCTGCCGCCTTCGTGCCATCCTGCGGCGTAGCTGTCTTACTGTGGGCTTGTTGAAAGACAGCTGCCGCCTTCGTGCCATCCTGCGGCGTAGCTGTCTTACTGTGGGCTTGTTGAAAGACAGCTGCCGCCTTCGTGCCATCCTGCGGCGTAGCTGTCTTACTGTGGGCTTGTTGAAAGACAGCTGCCGCCTTCGTGCCATCCTGCGGCGTAGCTGTCTTACTGTGGGCTTGTTGAAAGACAGCTGCCGCCTTCGTGCCATCCTGCGGCGTAGCTGTCTTACTGTGGGCTTGTTGAAAGACAGCTGCCGCCTTCGTGCCATCCTGCGGCGTAGCTGTCTTACTGTGGGCTTGTTGAAAGACAGCTGCCGCCTTCGTGCCATCCTGCGGCGTAGCTGTCTTACTGTGGGCTTGTTGAAAGACAGCTGCCGCCTTCGTGCCATCCTGCGGCGTAGCTGTCTTACTGTGGGCTTGTTGAAAGACAGCTGCCGCCTTCGTGCCATCCTGCGGCGTAGCTGTCTTACTGTGGGCTTGTTGAAAGACAGCTGCCGCCTTCGTGCCATCCTGCGGCGTAGCTGTCTTACTGTGGGCTTGTTGAAAGACAGCTGCCGCCTTCGTGCCATCCTGCGGCGTAGCTGTCTTACTGTGGGCTTGTTGAAAGACAGCTGCCGCCTTCGTGCCATCCTGCGGCGTAGCTGTCTTACTGTGGGCTTGTTGAAAGACAGCTGCCGCCTTCGTGCCATCCTGCGGCGTAGCTGTCTTACTGTAGGCTTGTTGAAAGACAGCTGCCGCCTTCGTGCCATCCTGCGGCGTAGCTGTCTTACTGTGGGCTTGTTGAAAGACAGCTGCCGCCTTCGTGCCATCCTGCGGCGTAGCTGTCTTACTGTGGGCTTGTTGAAAGACAGCTGCCGCCTTCGTGCCATCCTGCGGCGTAGCTGTCTTACTGTGGGCTTGTTGAAAGACAGCTGCCGCCTTCGTGCCATCCTGCGGCGTAGCTGTCTTACTGTGGGCTTGTTGAAAGACAGCTGCCGCCTTCGTGCCATCCTGCGGCGTAGCTGTCTCACCTTGGAGTTTGACTGAGACTGAGATTGTTGATGAAGTCATTGTTGTGTATAAACCTTTGGCGGACGTGGCGAATCAGCGGCCCAGTGTGTGTTAGTAGTCGTTCCTCACACTCTTCTGGGACACGGCCTTGAAGGCGGGGTATTAATGTAATAAAACTGAAGTGTTCGGTGTTTTGGGGTATATCTAAAGAAGCTAGATACGAGGGTTAGTCGACCGAACCAGCGAAAACGAGGGCAGATGCAGGGGGACCCTCGACAATTAAATAAGCTTAGCTAAGCGCATTTTGGTATTTTTCTGTTTTCATGTAAATTGCGCACACTCGTTAATTGGTATGCCTTGAATTGTACCGAAATGTGGTCGTCTGTAAATTAAAAAAGAGTTAACCCCAGGACCAAGCCATCTCGTACTTCATCACTGTATTGGAGTCCTTCAATGCCCTTCAATGCTGTTTTGAAGAGCATTGGAGGACTATGGCTGTGCTGAGCATGCTAACGAAGCGGCAGGCCAAAAGCAGTCTCTACAATATGACCGAAGGCTTCACATCGACTAATTACTTGAAACTGCGAAAACAACCATCGACGCCGCCGGAATCCCTAGGCGCCTAGCATCGTCGACGCAGCGCGGTCTCGTCTGCCCGATGATGGTGATGATGATGACGATGATTGGAGGCCCTCCCTTTGTATCGGGACGTCGGTTGTCACCAGCCGACTTGCCTGTGTTGTTCTACCTGTAGGAAAGGGGATCCGTGAACTCAGTGATGTTGTGGCTCTCCTACATTTATTGTTGTTGTGCAAGCCCCGGCCGGAACTGGAGAGCGGCGATTTGGCTTACGACCGCCTCTGGAGCGCAGCCGTATTCGATCTCTGTGTCGCGTGGAACTGCTGACCTGGCCAGGCCCCGATGATGATGATGGTAGGCAGCTGTTCATGATGAGGATAGTGGCGCTGCAAGCAGATGATGATGATGCGCCACTACGTATAAAACCAGCACGCGCCTATACACAAGTGGGTTATTTGGAACTCACCCTACAGTTTTTGCAGCCCATAGTGCACGTCAGCGTACTTTCATGCCATGACAACATAAAGTGATGTGATCCAATACTTTCGAGCGTTCGGCATGGTTGCAAAAACTGTTGTACTTTACATATGAGTACCGGGAATCCTAATGCCTTCTGCCAAAGCCGACAGCCCCGAACGACTGGAATTTGTTTTGGTTTCGCATTTTCGCTGTTGTTGGTTTCCAGCAGCTGGTAGTTCCCTTTGTTCGAAAGATTGCTTAATACTGAAGCTGCCGCCTAGCTCCGACTATTCGCGCTCCGCACAGGACCGGCTTCGCAAAGAATGGGGCGACGCCGGCAATGTTTCTTTCATAGCGGTATCCAAAACTATACCTTAACTCACACCATGAGCTAGTGTATGCGATTTTAGGTCTATTATTATGATAAAAAGTCCCGCACACGCAATATCTGGTGCGGACAAGCATCAGACATCAACCGAGCGCAAAGAAACAGCAGGGAGAGCGAGCCCGAGTGAAGCAGACGACAAATGCGAGAATCCCTAAGCCGACGTCACGGAGGCGCGCTTCGCAGCGCCGCCCGTGGTCGCGCTCACCGCCAATTCCACGCATGAAACAGCAGCGGTGAAGCTGCCAGTCGCATTGGGCAACGATATGACCAAGACGGACAACACATACGTTTATGACAAATGCAAACAAATTAAACGCAATCAGATAACTTAAAAACAATTATAAATGAACAGAAACGAAACAGATGTGACAACAAAAGTGCGACTTGTTACATTACACGTACTGCGAGTACATATGCGTGTACGCGCGCATGCATGCACGTGCATGCATGTATATACACCATTTTCCGGGACGCTCTCTCCGGCCATCAACAGATCGAGGTCGTGACGACACAGCCAAAAGTCACGTGATAAAGACATTTTCGTCACTTCCTGGGCCGTGGACCTTTGTTTTTTGTTTTTACTTTTATCACGAAGGCACTGCGCATCAACGTTACCTGTTCTGTGACGTTAAGGCACATTCCCACTGGCGATTCGCTTCGTCGCGCGACGAAAAGCGACGTCGCAAAGCGACGAGCCGGCCGTCGCTTTTCGTCGCTTTGCGACGGCGGGTCCGATCGCTCTCGGTCCGAATTCCCTCGTCGCGCGACGGCCCCGCAAAACCGGTAAGCCAATCACGGCCGCGGAGTAGGCTGACGTAGCCGGAAACGAAACGTTTCTTTACATCCGGTATGCAAACGCTGCGGGCGGGCGGGCGAGGACGAGCCGCCGCTGCCGCCGCTGCCACCGCCGCTGGCTCGCTCGGCCAGGCGCTTGGCCCGCTATCGCTGTACCCGCCCGGGTCGGGCCGGCAAGCAACTTCCCGTGTGCATCGGTTCTTTGGTCAGTGGCTTCAGCGTACGCGTGCACTAATCAACGAATAGCGTGGAACTCATCAGTGTGGAGAAGCGTGTATGGATTGTAAATACCCAGACAACACACAAGGTCCCCAGGACGTCCTCAAAAGGTCCAAACGTCCTCACTGATTCTGCTATGTCCTCAGGAGATCCTCAGTACGTCAGTGCGCTTGGTGTCCTATAAACGTTTATTTGAGGACTTTCTCAGGATGTGCTAATTTTGGTCACTAGAAGACAATGGGAACGCTCGCTAATATAGTTTTCACGCGCAGGTATTTCACACAGATAGTGATTATCGTTCTCGTCCACATTGTTTGTTTGTAATACAGGTAAAAAAATAGCGCTTCTAATTTACTGGCTGGGTACCTTTTCAACATTCAGAAGAATACAAACATCTTCTGCAAATTTTAAAATTAAAAATGATGCAAAAGAGAAAATGTTCAGTACGTGCATGCGTTCTGTGTGAAACAATTTTTCAGCACTTCTATTTGCACTTCTATTTTGTTGCTGGCCACCATGCGCAAGTACTTATTCTAGTCAAGCCAAGTTGAAAGTTTGAAGACGAGCCAGTCGGCCTTGAGAAAGATGGCCGCCACGCACGGAGGTAAGTACCTGTCGTGCAAACATATTATCTCTATGGGTGCAAATAACAAACGTGAGCTCTCTGTATAATTTTACTGGATTCCAAATGTCAGAAAGCAGCGAGCGGCAGCTCAGGCGGGAACAGAAGCGCCACGTCGATGCATTTTCCGCGTTAGTTGGCAGCGCGCAAATCGACTTTGTGCCCAAGCCGTCGACATCGCAACAACGTGGGCTTTGTTTAGAAGCAACTTAATTAGATGCTAGCACACGCTCGAGTTGTAGGCGTAATCCCAGTCCGAGCAACCACCAGCAGCAAAGTTCGTGACATACTGCTGTGTCTGTAATAAACCGCCGCCACATCGAGAGTCGCGTTGCGTGGCCCCTGTCCAGCGGAGATCACGAGTTGTCAGACCACAGTTTTGTTAACGAAGACGATGGAGACACCACGTTGGCGTTTCGGCACAGACTGCAGGAGAGGGCGGTAAACTCTAAATCGACCTTTGCCGCAGTTACATCACTGCCATCGTCTGGAAGAGCCCTGCTGCACACACCAAGGTCCAATGGTACTTCGCAACGTTCAGGGGGAAAGTACACTCGAAAGCTTTATACCGGGTGTTGCAACGATAATTGGAACACCTTAAAAATTTTTCTTGAGCGAACCGCCACTCGGTTTGCTCTCGAACTTCACACGAAGGTCGCATTTTGTGGTCTATTTTGTTTGACACCGTGAACAACGACGGTACTTACCTGTTTATCCTGAAAATAAATAAAAACGATTTTCACCTGTGAAAAAATGGTGCTGATTTGGACGTGCGAGCCCGAAAACAGGGTTTTCTGATCGTCTGCTAGTTCATTCCTAGTTGCATTTTCTGATCGTCTGCTGCTCCATTTGGCTCCTTCCTACCTTGAATCCCAAACGTGCGTTTCGCTCTGCATGCCCCCGGTGGTTCCGTCGTTCCAACATCAACTTGCGCTGGCTCGCACGTCCAAATCAGCCGCCAGTTTGCCGTAGGCTAAAATTGTTTTTATTTATTTTCAGAATACAAAGGTAAGTACCGTCGTTGTCCCCGGTATAAAACAAAATAGACCACAAAATGCGACCTTCGTGGCAAGTTTCAGTGCGAACAGAGTGTTACTTCAGGAAATTTTTTTAAAGTGTTCCGATTATCGTCGCAACACCCTGTACAGTAAACACGGGAGCGTGTGTCGCTCAGTACATGCAGAGAGGTCTAGTGATGGGATGGCGAACTGTCGCAGCTCGTACATTTGGCGGATCCACCCCCTGGCAACGGTTGATTGCGCTGCTGCAGTAGCTACGTTAGATACCTGGGCATGATTCCAGCTAATACATGTGCCGATGAAGGGCTTTTTATCAAGCGCGAAATGGCGCGAATGGATTAAAACGTTTTCTTTTCGCTTCCTAATTGGGTGATAAAAAAATGTCATCCTCCGTGACTAACTGATGCAGCAGGCAGGCATGCGATAAGGCGTTTCAGGGAGTGCATCCGCCAATCGCGCAAACTGTGAGAGCACGCCATCCTCTCACCAGGGCGCTCTGCATGTATTGAGCGGCATTCACTTCCGTGTTTACTGTAATAAAGCTTTCAACTGTACCAGCACTTCAGTGTAAAAGCAGGACTGTGCAAAATACTTCGGGATTGTCCAGAGCTCCCTGCAGAACTCAGCCTTTCCTTCAATATAGACGGCCTAGAAATATGTAAAAGCACGAGAACTACCTTTTGGGTCACTCTTGGCCATGTGAACAATGTTGAGAAGGAGCTATTTGATGTGAGTGCTTCTTCGGCCGTAGCAAGCCCAGTGACGCGAATGATTCGCTGTCAGGTTTTGTTGATGAAATGAAAGTGTTGTTTGGTGATGGCATAACTGTTAGATCACAAACCCCTTTTTATGATGCTACATGCATTAGTATGTGATGCTCCTGCTAAAGCGTTTGTTTTGTGCACAAAAGGCCATCCAGACTTCTGCTGCTCAAAGTGCATTGTGAAAGGCAAACATGAGAACAGGGTGTGTTACCCAGATATCAGACAGGAGTTACGCACAGATCAGAGCTTTCGTGACAAGGCACAGGAAGAACAGCACGCAGGTATACCTATAGACCTTATTGAGAACATTCCCCTTGATTACATGCAACATGTTTGTCTTGGTGTTATGCGCAAACTACTTGCTCTGTGGTTTCGGGAGCCACGACAAAACCTGTGGACACTTGTAACCAATGAGGTTTCAGAAGGAAACTTTGAATTAGCCGAATTTGTTCCGTGTGACTTCAATAGGAGGCTACGAAGTCTTCCAGAACTGGATCACTCGAAAGCTGCTGAACTACGCTTTGTTTGCTGTACGAAGGGCCTGTAGTCCTTTCCACAGCATTACCTGAAAACTTGTACCAGAACTTTCTCACTTTCCATGTGGCTATCCTAATCCTTATAACATCTTGTACGCCGGCATGCGATGTGCTGTATGCAAATAGACTTTTGAGGTATTTTGTTAAGGGCTTTGCTGCTGCCTATGGTGAGCACAATGTCACGCACAGTGTGCATGGATTGTGCAATTTGGCATCTGATGTTGAGCATTTGGGCCCCTTGGACGCATGGAGTGCGTTTCCATTTGAGAACCATGTCGACACTAAAGAGGGTGGTGCGTAAGCCCCAGTATCTTCTAGTGCAACTGTGCTGTAGGTTGGCGGAAAAGGATATAAATCTGAAAACCCTCAAAAGCCTACAAGGTGCCCTTGTTTGTCCATTGCACATGATTCCGGACCACTTGTTGCTCCCTATCAGGACCCACAGTTTAAGAAAGTGATGGTTCCCGGAATTGTGGTTCTTGGAGTTGTTGCAAGGAACAGCTGCTGCCTGCTCAGTGATGGGTTTTCATGCTACGGGTTTTCAATATGTTTTCATGCTACCTGAAGCTTCTAAAATGTTATTGTAATACACTTCACGGTCAGTATCGACTTTTTGCTTAGCAGGCTCAGGAATAGCGATCCACTTAAATTTAAATTTAGCCCACCTGTGAATTGCGAGTATGTGATAGATCTAATTGGCATGGAGGATGGTGTGAGGGAAAGGGCACTGTCAATAGCTTGGGAAGAAAATAGCTTAAAATTTTAGAGAAACATTTGGAGCGTGGTCTATGCATTCTGCATTCTAAGCTAATTGGGTAAAGGTAATTAAATAATGGCTACTACTCATTCAGCACACCTTCGAAGGCACTGCACCATGACCGACAATACTTCCCCTTTAGAACTTTGAAAATATAGCCGTGCAGCTGGGTGAGCAAATTTTTTAGCATTTTAGTCAGGTTGTCAAAGTCTGTAATAATGCAACGAAGTTGCAATGCACTCATTTTTTATAGACAAGAATTTTGCCGGGTTGGCCATTTTCTGGCGACCGATGCACCACCTGGCGAGCATTTCTTGGGGACTGCGGGGCCAACAGACGACGCCGCAGTCACACACACTGTTGGGCCGTACCGTGCGTGGTTATCAGACGTCCCAGCAGCATGGAAAATCGGTAAGTGTCACTTATTCGGTATGTTAGCAGCTTGAAGTTTAACAGTGCCTAAAGGGGGACGTTTGAAGCGTTGGGCAGCTATCTTTTTTTTTTCCCATTAATTACGTTCTCAACCCACTAAGCTAGCGTGCCCCCCTACGCGCGCTTTGTCCTGATGGGGGTTTCCTGTGAGGCTCCATTTCGCCGCACCAGCAGGTCGTACACCCGACCTTTTATCACCAATTGATATTTATTTTTTCTTCATTCAGGGCAGGTTGCAGTCATTGCCTTTACTTGGCAATGTACAGAAGCTATCCGTCTGAGCGCCATTATGCCATTGTTGTCTGCACCAACAATCCGCGCAAGCGCAAAGTGCTCATACAAGAAACGTGTGAATTGCACCACAGCAAAGAAAGTGTCGGCGTGTGGGGAGTCTATTTGCTGCACAAATTTCCTGCACCCCTCGAGTCCCGCCGCGAATGGGTCGTTGTGCTGAAGCGGAAAGACTTCAAAAGTAGCAAATTTGTGAGAGTAAATACCGTCGTACTCTACTTTGGGAGCACTGTTTATTCACCCTCATGCTAAACACTTATTGCACGTTTAAAGAGGTTTTGCGTTTGAGCGATTTACCGAAACGACCGGGCATGCTTCGCCACCGCGACACTCCTATTTCGCTTTCAGCTCGCCGTTTTCGCGTACCCTAGCTGCAGCAAAGGTGTAGGGTTGATTTTTACCACTTTCCCGTCGATGAAATGAACAGAGAATACCTCCAGAGCACAGACACATGCGATAAGGATTTAGCATGACAGTAAATAAACAGTGCTTACAAAGCAGCGTAGGACCGTACCTTCTCTCACAAATTTGCTAGGTTCGAACACTTTCCGATTCAGCACGACGACCCATTCACGGCGGCTCTCGAGGGATGCAGGAAATTTGTGAAGTGAATAGACTCCACACATGCAGACACTTCTTTTGTCGTGGTGCACTTAACACGTTTCTTGTGTGAGCACTTTGCGCTTATGCCGATAGTTGGTTCAGCGAACAACGGCGTAATGACGCCCGGACGGGTGGCTGCTGTGCATTGCCAAGTTAAGTCAATGACGGAAACCTGCCCACAATGAAGAAAGTAAACGTCAATTGGTGATAACACGTTGGGCATTCGTCCTGCTGGCACAGCAAAACATATCCTCACAGGCAACCCCCATCACGACAGCACACGTAGGGTGCACGCTTGCCGCCTTAGCGGGTTGAGAACGGAATTAATGGGCAAAGCTGGCTGCTCCCCGTCGCTTTAAACGTTACCCTTAAGCACTGTTAAAGTTCACGCTGTTGACATACCGAATAAGTGACACGGAGTTTCGATGCCGCTGGGACGTCTGATAACCAAGGACGCCACAGCGCAACAGGGTGTGATTGCGCTATTGTCTGCTCGCCCCGTAGTCCCCAAGAAATGCACAGAAGCTGGATCATCATTACTAATTACAAAATGGTTGGGTCCAGTTCAGAGAAAATTCTTGTGTATATGCTTTGCTAATTTGTTCTGCTTGTATCATTTTTCTAGGGTCGTTGGGGCAGTTGGACTCCAGTGACTAATAGGCTCTCCAGTGGACTCCGGTGACGATTCACAGCATGTGTCGCCTCACATTGCACTACGATGCATTTGCTTGTGCAATAAATCATTATCTCCAGCATATTTTGCATACTTGTGTCATAACGAGGAGGCTTGGGCAGTACTGGTTTTAGATTAATGCTACACATAAAGGCTGTATCCAGTGGAGATTCCAGGGGTACACAAAGTGTCATACCTTGGCAAAGAGTCAATTGCACAAATACCTCGGGGATGGCAGTATCAAGCCCAGGCCCCTCCTTTCTCGAACACCCTGTGCATAACACCTAGCAAAAAAATCATGGCTAGAAAGTAGTCCTCAAAATGTCCTGACGTCGTACAGTAGTCCTGCGAATGTACTGTAATCATCCTTGGCTGCATCTTGAGGATGTTCTGAGGATGTGCTGAGGCCGGACAATAGGACCTTTTCAGTACCAATTGAGTATCAGAAGAGGACATACTAAGGACATCATGATGTCCTCAATAGAACGTCCTCGGGATGTGCTCAGGATGTGTTTGTGTTGTCTGGGTAGAGCCAGGTGGACAGCGAGACGGTAGGTTGACTTGCAGCCCCTTCGTCTATCGGCGACTGGTAAACACGCGTAGAGTTCGGAGGCGTCAGAACGTTGCGCATGTGAAAAGAAGCGACATTTGTGGGCCGTGATGCGGGTGTTGTGGCGTGAAAGCAAGCGTGTGCATTTCTTCGTGCAATAATATGTTGAAAAGAGCCTTCGTGAGTTTATTTTCTGTTCCTCCCGCAACCCGCAAATGCTTTCGACATTGCTCCAGGTTAGTAGCATGTGTTTTAGTTTGATTTCTACCTGCTTTTGTCGCGTATTCTTTGACTTCGAATTGTTGACGCACCAACGAGGTCGTATGTACAAGTCGGGAAGCAGCTGCGCTGAACGCAGTCGCATCATCGCTCATCGCAAGTGCGAACACCACCTCAACGCCTCATCGCGCGACGAGACAAATCGGCACAGCACCGAGAAGCTATGCACTGCGGTAAGGCGGGTAAGGTGTTTTTTTTATCACTATTGCGCAAGTGCACCCTTCTGCAGCGGTGGGTTCGCTTTGGCGTTTTGTTTGATGCCCGAGTTCCTGTCAACATAGCCGCTGTGGACAGTGTTACACGATTGTCAAGTGTTGCGTCGAGCTGTTGGTTGATGAATGCGTTGGGTATCTGTTTTTTTGCTCATGTTGCCTGTTCGGCAGTCACTGACTCCACCATAACTCCGTTGTAGTACCAGCACCAGGCCCATAAAAAGTTTAGATGACCGATATCGTACTGCACCAAAACAGAACAAAACAAAAAAAGTGTCGCGGCAGGGCGGTGAACTCGAGCATTCGTGTGTGATAGATTCATCAGACCTTGGGTACAGTCTTTGCCAGTAACGTTGCGAGAGGGGGCGGGGGGGGGGGGGGGGGGGGGGGGGGGGCGGGGGTGGTTGTGGGTTCGAACCTCCTCCGAAAGTTTTCCGGGAATTCGTGTTCCCTTGGGCAAAACTCCTGTCTTCCGATAGCCCATAACCCTTTCTGTAAAAAAATTATGGCTACGGCCCTGGTCTTTGCTGATGCTTGATTGCAACTGCGTGCTTTAATTTTTATTGGTCTAAACGAACAGGCACGTGCGGAAGCGAGCCAATCTTTGCTTTCCACAGCACGAAGCCCTAGCTAGGCTAGGTGCAGTGAGGTGCCAAAGACATTGTGGACTCTGCGGACGAACGAAAAATGTTTTAATGTTGACTTCATGCTTTTCAGTACTTGGTTGGGGATTATGAGTGCTTCATTTTAAATCACTCTCTTCCGTGAAGATTGCTGTACTAGCATTCATGCCTAGCACTTGAACTGAATGTCTGCATTGGCGAGAAGGAGAGGGCATGAGCAAGCAATTTACCACACACGCGAGTGCTGGGTGGGTCACGTCTTACATATCTGTCATTGCAGCTATGTAGTTTTTTTTCTGTTGTGTCCAACCAATGCACCCAAATAGCCAGTACATGGATTGTGTTTGGCGTCTGCATTCTACAGAACATTCCTCCATTCATGCATCGTATGTCATAAAATTCTTCCGTTAAATGCACACTCTACGGTGGCGGAGCTGCCCAAAAGCAGAGCAAACCGTTAGAAAGTTCACCTGGTGCCTTGCGAATTTCATCTGATTGATCGATTGTAGGGTTTAACGCGCCGACGCAACGCAGGCGATGCGGCGCGCTGTAGTGGAGGGCTCCGGATTATTTTGACCACCTGGGGATCTGTAACGTGGGCCGAAATCTCGTACCCACGGACGTTTTTGCTTTTCGCCTCCATCAGAAAAGCGGCCGCCGCGGTCGGGAATCGAACCCGCGACCTCGTGCTGAGCAGCGTAACTCCTTAGCCACTGAGCCACCGCGGCGGGTGCGAATTTCATCTACGCCACTTGTGCGCGTACTCATTCCTGAAAAGGGGGAATTATATCATAGCCATCAAGTTCTTTCCAAAGAGGATGTAGCTGCGAATTGCACCAGAACTTGCACTTTTCTTGAGCATGGTGTGGCATTGGACGAAGCTTATGCCTGAGGCCGTTCTCGCCTTTCACAAAGATTGAAATTGCTTTACAAATGTTCAAACCTCTTAAGAGGAGGTTTGAACAAACAGGAGGAAGGAGCTGTAAAAATATGAGCTCTACAAGAACAACCGACGAGAAAGGCAAGCAGCTGGTGTATTTGTCGTCCGTTCTTTTCGTGCGCTGTTCGTGTTTATTTTGTCAATGTCGTAGACCAACTCAACCAAAAACGCGACGGCTGCACCAAGTAAATAATTAATTAATCAAGTAATTTAATTAAGTAAGTAAGTAATTTAATTAATTAAAACCAAACTCGAACTGCGCTATCTCAAAATATCTTCTCGAAACTTTTTCTCACCGTGTGTTTACCTCCAATAGGCGCTACGCATTTGCCCGCTTTATCTCGAAACGTTTTTTTCGGAGGACCACTGATGTCTCGAAATCCTGGCAGAGCTGCTGCAGGCAGCTGATGAGGTCCCCGTTCGAGTGATTACTCCCACTACTCGCCGAACGCGGTCGTGAAGTGCAAGTTTGCGTGGACTACGCGTTCCCGTCACCGGAATGCTGTCTGGCGCGTACATCATTGCTGTGGACGACGCAGCTACTGATCATGCGGACGAGGAGGAGCCTCCAGAAGTGCGTGCGTACAACGGCAGAAACAACATACATGCTGTGTCTGCTTTGTAACAAGGTAAAATGTACCGGTGGCGACCACCAATCCATGCGATGCATTGAGAAGCTCGGGTACGCTTTTCTGGGGTGCAGATTCGAACGCGAAACCGCCGAGCGCAACACAGTTCTTTCTTCTGCAATAATAAAAGTTTCTTTTTCCTGCGAATTATTTTGCCTTTATTACGAAATCTCCCCTGTGCAATAGTGCTTTTGTTAGCACCACTAGCTGTTATTTCAGGGACCTGGCTACAAATTTTCTGCATTTGACTTAACTCGAAACTCGGCGCTTATCTCAAAATTTTCAGCTAATTTTACGACTTCGAGTTAACGAGAGGTTACTGTATATCAACAATTAACGTTTTCAGAAAACGCATAAATTAAAATGAGAAAGTATCGTTGCGGGGGGGGGGGGGGGGGGGTCAATAATTTTATGTCGGGTCGTACTAGTTTAAAGTTTGCTCAAGCGGAGTCATAACGTTTCTGCGTCTACTTTCTAAATCAGCTGACCAAAGGCGCAGGTTCGATTCCCGGCCGCGGCGGGGCCGCTTTTGTGATGGAGAATAAAAGCGAAAAACGCCCGTGTCTTCGAGATTTCCCCGCACGTTAAAGATCTCCAGGTGGTTAAAATTAATCCGAAGCCC
This sequence comes from Haemaphysalis longicornis, assembly GCF_048455015.1. NCBI lineage: Eukaryota > Metazoa > Arthropoda > Arachnida > Ixodida > Ixodidae > Haemaphysalis > Haemaphysalis longicornis. The sequence goes on along the minus strand of NW_027526203.1, from coordinate 472,674,588 downwards.
CCCCAGTACCGCTTGCCTCATCGCCTGTGTAGCGCCGGCGCGTTAAACGTCATAATCCAAAAAAAATCAGCTTCGCAAGCGCAAAACACCGCCGCGAGCAACGCAAATATTGCCGCGCGCAGGCTGGGAGCTGATGCCGGGGAGCGCCGGCTGTTCAGTTGTCGACGACAGCAGCGCCGCCGCTATACCGGTTTTATTTTCTGCGCGAAAGTCGACCCGGCGGAGCAATGGGAGAGGCCGCCGCTCGGGCCACTCTAAAACTTCTAGTACAGTGGCTAGAACTTCTAGTACACTCTATCACAGCCTCATACATTAACACAACGTCATATAACCATCCGCGAGCGTTCGATTTTTAGCTGGCTAGTGCGTCATAAGGACTTCTTTTCTTTCGTATAGCGTACGAACTGCAGAGCAAACTTAAACTTTGGAATAAAAAAATTCAGGAAAGCTTGCACTCACGCGCAATTGAGACTTGAATGGTGCAGCTCTTGTAGGTGAGCACTGCCGGGCACATACAGTGTGTTGCAACGATAACTGGAACACTTTAAAATTTTTTCCTGAGCGATCCGCCGCTCTGTTCACGCTCAAACTTCACACAAAGGTCGCATTTTGTGGTCTATTTTGTTTGACACCGGGAACAACAACGGTACTTACCTGTTTATTCTGAAAAGAAATAAAAACGATTTTCGCCTATGGGAAAATGGCGGCGATTTGGACGTGCGAGCCCGAAAACCGGGTTTTCTGATCGTCTGTTAGCTCATTTCTAGGTGCATTTTCTGATCGTCTGCTGCACCATTTGGCTCCGTACGTGAATACCAAACGTGCGTTTCACTCTGCAGGTAGTTCCGTCGTCCCAACATCAACTTGCGCTGGCTCGCACGTTCAAATCAGCGGCCATTTTCCCATAGGCGAAAATCGTTTTTATTTATTTTCAGAATAAACAGGTAAGTACCGTTGTTGTTCCCGGTGTCAAACAAAATAGACCACAAAATGCGACCTTTGTGTGAAGTTTGAGCGCGAACAGAGCGGCGGATCGCTCAGGAAAAATTTTTAAAGTGTTCCAGTTATCGTTGCAACACCCTGTATATAGGTAAGTTTCAGTATCATTGTTTGTTTGCATAGTTGCGGTGCTAGCAATCGTCGTCATATGCATCGAAGAGGTCGTCATCAAAACTTTGCGGCGAGTGGTGGATGCAAAGTCATCCTCAGCATTGTAGACTTCCACCAGCTCTTCGTCATCGACTCGAGGCAGCGGTGGCGGGATCTGAGTCGTCAGGGGGGAGTGGGCACTCGTAGCAATGTCTCAAATTATCCATAATGACTTCTAGAGAATGCGGCGGCCGCGGTGTCCTCTCCCAAGCAGGCTGTCTTCACCTTCAGCGTTAGTGCTGGAGTCTATTTCTTACATGCGCGGTAGCACTTGACGCAGCGCTGGGGTCGTCAACGGATACACCAAACCGATACACCAAAGCCCGAACTACGAGAATGCGACACCTACACCCGAGGCACTACACACCGGACTGCAACTCTATATAACGGCACGAACGCTCTCCGCTCAACAGCATAACATCTCATTTCCCATCGCTCATACATTCGTCGAAGTGGTCCCACGAAAACCCAGCCTGTTCATACTGAACGTATCCCTCCACAGCACGCTTTCCGTGATATTGACCCCCTTCTGTGTGAGTGCATCAAGGTAGCCGGCGCCAGTCCACTGATTCTGCTTGGGGACTTCAACGCCCCGCTCCATTCCTGGGGATATCCCGCTGCCTCCAAAAAAGGCACAGCACTGCTTCACGCTATGCCGAGCATCATCTTTTTACTCTGTGCAACGACTTCGCGATGCTGACAAGACAGGGAACAAGCGTTACAAGAAACACTATTCCGGACATCAGGATGCTAAGCCTAAAGTTCCCATCACCCGAGCCGACCCGAGCAACGCAAGCAGGTTGCTGGCTGTTGGGGCTCAGCGGGCTCTCATTGGCTGTGGCCTCACAACGATCGCAACGATGGCACGACTGCATCTGGCTTGCCAGTCGCACGTCGTGACTCGTGAGCCTCCTCCGACCAGCCAACGACGCCAAAACCGGTCCTAACGATCAATCGTAACGATCAGTCGCATGCGAATCGCGTGCACTAGTCGTCCATGTGTCTCGCGCAAATCGCACAAACCGACAACTCACGGCACCCTCCACCCTATTGGCGGTGAGCGCGAACACAGGCGGCGCTGCGAAGCCCGCCTCCGTGACGTCAGCTTAGGGATTCTCGCATTTGTCGTCTGCTTCACTCAGGATCGCTCTCCCTGCTGTTTCTTTGCGCTCGGTCAACGTCTGATGCTTGTCCGCACCAGAATTGGCGTGTGGGTACTTTTTATCATAATAATAGGCTTAGAATCGCATACACTAGCTCATGGTGTCAATTAAAGTATAGTTTTGGATACCGCTACGGGAGAAACATTGCCGGCGCCACCCCATTCCTTGCGACGCCGGTCCTGTGCGGAGCGCGAAGACTCGGAGCTAGGCGTCAGCTTCTCATGTAAGCAATCGAACAAAAGGAACAGTCAGCTGCTAATAACCGACAACAGCGAAAATGGAAGACCAAAACAAATTCTAGGCCTTCAGGGCTGTCGGCTTTGGCAGAAGACATCACGATTCCCGGTAATCATATGTAAGGTAAAGCCATTTTTGCAACCTTGCCGAACCCTTGAACGCGTTTTGTCACATCACTTTACGTTGTCAAGACTCAAGGCATGAAAGTTTGCCGACATGCACTATAGACTGCAGAAACTGTAGGTTGAGTTCCAAATAACCGAGTGTGTATATACGCGCGTGCTGATTCTATACCAGGCATCTAACCAGTAAGGAGGTTTATTGAGCAAAACGAGTCACGTCTTCGTTAAATTTATAGTAACACATATATGTTTGGTAAGACCTGGAAGGATATTTCAGAACATTTTGCACAGCCATATCTTCCCGATCTTCGGATATGCGTTATAGGAAAACTGCACTCAAGAGGAGGTGGAGGAGTAAGGGGAGGAGGGGGAAAACTTTGTTTAACAATTAAATCGGTCTGGTTAGTGGGCCGGGTCCTCAGTCCAGGACAAGAGAGTAAAACCAATTTTCTTCAAATCACAGAACGCCATCCCGAGTAGAATAGGATTTGTTCTTCGCGCCTAGAAGGGTTTAAAAGCAATAAAGAGCTAGCTACTTGGCATTCTTCGGTTTCGAGTCTTGTAATATATGCAGGTATACTATTTATTACGTTAGTTAGCGAGTATATCATGCCTTCAACACCGTAATCATGTCATCATTGTTCGAGTTGAGAGTCAGTTCGTTATCATAACGATATAATTACGATAGAAATTCGGTGCACAAAAGTCGCCTTAGAGTACTGTGGACCACGTTGTTTAGGGCGCGATCACGGTGGCGTAGCACAAACCTTCTCATTGTATTTGCATGTGAATAAACAAAGCACGCTGCGGATATGCACCTTCTTGCACGCAGCCGTAATGAAAGCCAATTTGTGAAGAAGGAAATGTATGCCATACAAAATGAAGGAAATATCCACACGACCTTTGTGAAGCTCCCAAACATACCGAAACCTCCTAATAAGAAGTTGGTGACGGCGCAGAAAAATTAATGCGTTGGGCAGAAAAAAAAAGCAAGAAACATTAATCCGATACAAGAAAACAACGAAAGAAACAGAAGAAAGCCGCTTTATTTCCTGCTGTGCGATGAGCGTGTAGAGGCCGCTGCTTGGTACGTAGTATTAGACTGTTGAGTCTTCATAGGAGCATCTCAAAAATACTGCAGGGAAGCCTACGCATTTTGAATACTTATCGAGAAGCTCTGATTGCTGATCCTCGCGAATAAGCAAGAAAGGATGAGTTACACACGATCTTCTGACCGATACTCTGAAGAAAATTGTTCTCTATCTCTTCGTGTGTTGCAAACTTGTGGGTGATACAGCTTCAAATTATTCAGATGCGTCAGAAGCTGGCAAAATAACTGAGTCGCTAGAAATACGCTTTTTAACGCACTACAGCAACGAAGCGGGCGATTTTTAGCCCAGGCACTGTTGCCCCTCACAAGCGGAGTGTAGCAGACGACAGCGGCGCGAATCCCTAAGCCGACGTCAGAGCCAGGGGGCGCCACTCAAAGATCTCACCGCCAATTTCGCTGACTTCGTGCGTTGGGAAGCAAATGGTACACTACTGCCTGACTGCGTATCTGGAAGACAACGACCTGTATCCCCACACCATGTTTGGATTCCGCAGCCACCTATCTACCAACGTCCTCCTCCAAATAACAGAGCAAGTAATTGATAACTTCAGCAAAACACAGCCCAACTGCATACTTACCCTCGATGTGCAGGGCGCCTTCGACAACATTACACATAGAGCCATTCTTCAAGGACTTCAAGCAACCAACTGTGGACAGGCAATCTACAATTATGTTCGCGCTTTTTTAAAAACCCGACAGACGCCATTCGCCTCGGACCAGTCCATTCTGACACTTTCCCCACTCCTGCGAAAGGAGCACCTCAAGGATCCGTAATCTCCCCTCTACTTTTTATTATCGCCCTCCGTGAACTACCAGCCAAACTCTCCAACATTCCTGACCTCCACCATGCCGATGGCTAAACGATACGGACGATCACCCCTCCTCACGGACCGTGAGGCATCTAGGGCGCTATGCAGAGCCATTGCAAGATGTCTGCGATGCCTATTGCTAACCGCCTTTTTTTTTCTCCCCTCCCCCCTCCCGTCTGGTTGGATGGCTGGCAGGCGCTCTGCGTACGGGTTTTCACCTTTCTGCCACCCCTAGCACGCCAACCATGACGGTCCCTCTTTCTCTCACTTCTTTACCCCTCTCACCCACCTCCTGTGCAATAAAGATTATTATTATTATTATTATTATTATTATTATTATTATTATTATTATTATTATTAACCGGCTCCTCTAGACAACAGCAAGACAACCTGCAACAAGCCATCAATGACACGCTCGAATACTTAGAGCAACGAGGGCTCACCTGCGCCCCTAACAAATCCTCCCTTCTCGTACCCCGGGCTAGAACACGCGATCGACCCCCAAAACCTGCGTCGGACCCATCCGTAGCAATCGCCACTGCTCCCGTACCGCAATGTCCATACACTCCGAATTCTAGGAGTATCTGGTCACACCTATTAATCGGGAGCGGCGCTCTTACCACAATTACACCACACAACAACGCAACTGACTCATCTGCACTAAGTGCCATGGCCTAAAGGAACAAGACATGCTGTATCGTCCAAGCACTGCTGACCAGCCGCATAGCGTATACGGAACACCATATGTTCAGTTGAAACCTAAAAAGCATTCCAAACTTGACACCCTGATCCGTAAGGAATATAAAATAGCCCTCGGACTTTCTACCTTCACGTCGACTGAGCACCTCTTTAAACTCGGCCTGCATAATAAACTGTGAAAAATTCTGGAAGCCCAACAAGCCAACCAACTCACGCGATTGTCTCTAACACCTACGGGCCGCACTGTTCTCACGATACTCGGCCGCCACGTCGCAACTCCGACAGAAGCACCCACACGTATTCCTCCCGACATCCGTGCCAACATTAGCTTTCATTCCACGCCATATGCACCCCGTTTACAACAAAGGCCGACGAGCAGCACGAATCCGCTATCTCCAGAGACACTATTTTAAGAACCCTGACTCCAGGTACAGCTGCATACCTTAACCGCCAAGCTCACGTCCTCGTAGCCCTCAACACCCAAGAAACCCTTCTGATGTCCAGCATCCGTGCGCAAGCTTAAGCACTCTTCAGAACAGATCCTACACATGCTTCGGCGGGTGGCAACCAGGTTGAGAGGAATTAAGGAGAACGACACTCTGAGGCTAGTCCAAGCCTTTGTGATGTCCAGAATAACGTACGCCACATCTTACCTCCTGATCAAGGGAGAAGAGAGCTAGGGGGACACAATAATACGCAAGGCAGTTAAACAAGCCATCGGAGTCCCCATGAGTGCGTCGACGGACAAGCTCCTGCAGATGGTTGCACACAATTGAGCTGGTTGAGGGCCACTTATCCAGCCAAAAACAGAGGCTGAGTCCCACTAAAAGGCGGGTCGCCGTGTCCTGGGAAGAATCGGCTGGAGCGTGGCAGAGCTGACCGATTCAGAACAGCTTGCGGACAAATGGCTATACGCAATCAAGACCAAGCCCCTCCCAAAGAACGTGAATTCGGCTCACCATGGCGGCAGGCGTGAGGCCAGGGCTCGTGCTCTCAACAGGCTACTGGAGAGTAAAGGCGGTGTCGTCTTCACGGACGCCTCCAAAACCAAGGGGACGACCATAGCAGTGGTGGTGGTGACAACCAGGAGCGAGATGCTGACAAGCGCATCATTTTAAATCAGAGACATGGAAGAAGCGGAAGAGTTGGCGATTGCCCTAGGCCTCACCCTTCCGGGCATTTTCAAGGTTGTCACTGACTCACAGCAGGCGTACAGGAACTTCCAGTCAGGCTGTGTGTCCCGGCGGGTGCTTCGGTTACTGAGAGACAAAACGCCTCCTGAGAGCCTAGTTGAATTAGTATGGGTTCCCGCCCACTAGGGCAATGAGTTTGCCCACCGACAGGCCCGCGCGTTAACATACCGAGCAATGGCTGAAGAGGAGGCCAGAAGCCAACATATGGTCACCTACAGGGAGATAGTGCGGTACTATCGAGAGCATATAGGCAGAAACTTCCTACCCCGCACCCTGAACTCACGCTGGAGCAGCAAGTATGTATCGACAGATCCAGTCAGGATCCTTCCCTCACCCTCGCTTACTGAATGGCACGTTTCCCAGTCAGTACGACAAGACCTGCCCATTATGTAAGCAGCTCGGTAATCTTCGCCACATGAAAGGAGAGTACGACTGCAGCCCAAAACACCCACCCCCGCCCCTAAGAACCACCCTTACCCATAGCGAGTGGTGGGAGATCTTGCTGTCCAGCCCCGACTTGGCTGGTTACCAGGGGCTAGGTGGTGAATGCAGCATATGGAATGCTGAGAAGAGAGAGACACTCTCATCCAGCACGTTTCTCGCTGACATGCTCTGGATTAAAAGTTTATCCTCCACCTCCTGCTACCCACTACCACCTCGACGCGAGCAAAAGAATTAAGCTGCCAAAGCTCTAGCTGCTACCACAGTCACGAGAGATTACATCATCATAATTACGGACTCTCAGACAGAATGCCGCCACTACCAAAAAAGATGCATCTTGCCTCAAGCCCTCAACATACTACGATGCACACAGCAGCTGCCCTCCATCGACATCATGTGGACACCAGGCAGCGCCCTTCCAAGGAATGAGGCGGCACACACCGTTGCCCGCAAATTACCTACCCGGGCATTCCCTGAAGCCAGAGAAGACCCACCAGAATCACTCCACTACCGTCGAAATCGTCTCATCTACCCCTCTCCTCACCCATCTTTTAACACCAACGTCGCACACTTTTGATGACGACTACAAACCCGTACATACTACAGCACAACAATTCACACATCATATCACCAACCATGTACTTCTACGAATTCACATCCTGTAAAACCCGTAACACTACATACCACATTGTCTGGGCTTGCCTCTACCACCCGAACCCCATCCCTTCCCCTCCTTGAAGCAGTGGGAGTGCGAGCTGACCAGCTGCCTGCTAGAGACGCAGGTAAGGCTTGTGTCTCGGACAAGAGTGGCTGCCACTACTCGAGGCCATTCGGACTATAAAAAAGGAAGGCCACCCACAACGGCATCTTTCGTCCCAATAAACGTTTCTCTCCTCCTCAATAGCCACTGCGCACTCCGTGTACTCCTCTAGGCTCAAGGCATACCTCAACACCCTGAGCATCCACTTAATTTTCACCACAGGATCCTGTGGGACCCGGCGCGATCTGGAATAGAGGGAAAACACAGAGACGGACATACTCGGCCACATTGGCATAAAAGGTATACCCTCCGCCACACGAATCCCTGACCAGGGTCCAGGGCAGAAGCCACCGACCGGAGACAGCTGCAGACAGGCACTTTCCCTAACCTAAACGTGCTGAGTAAAATTTATACAACTCGATATGCAGACGCATGCCCATTGCGCCATCAAGAAAAACCCACCCTCTACCACACCACATGGAAATGAACTGAGATTTAATTAGGCTCCAACCAATACAAATGCAAAAAGGCAAAAAACCCGACGTTTCGAAGCCGGCTCGGCTTCTTCTTCAGGGGTGACAGTGGCCACGCTGCAGCTTCCCAACCAGACAGAAGTCTGTCGAAATGTTCACTTTCACATGGAAATGCCAAAGCGCAACGGCTGTCCCCAAAATCAGAAACCCTAATGCGGAGCAATGGGAGGCACTGCTGGCCAGCGCCTGCTGTGAATACCAGATCGGTGTGATTCAGCGGGAACGCAAAGCAGCAGAGGCCGTTGGAGCCCTGGACCAAGGGTACCACCCCTGCTGACCCCGTTGGGAACTGTCGCACGTGGCACGAGCCCTCGGTGGAGTGCCGCCCAATCACTAAAAAATATAGATAGACGTTTTTCCTCCTCCTCCTCCTCCTCCTAGAGCCACTGCGCGAGCAGGCACTCGGCGGTTGCCGCGAGGGACACGCCCACGAGCGCTGGATATCTTCTCGCTTCTCGGGATTTTTGCCATTCCTTTTTTTTTAATTTTTGATGTCACTGCGCGTGCCGGGAACGCTCGGCGGACGCCGCGAGGCACGCGGTCACGAGCGCTCACCGCTCGGCCTTTTCTTTGCATTTTTTCCTGCAACGGCGAACTTACCGATTGTAAAACAACTCTGATGTTAAAATAATAATTTCATAGCGAGGCGTACGTAGAACCACACAAACCTTAAACAAAATATTACACCCTCATACAAAATACACGTACAGTCGCCAGCAAAAGTTCGCGGGATGTGCGGCGCGTGGCCGAGCGGCGCAAAACTGCATTGCTGCGCCATCTGCAGCCGGCGAGCGCCGGGTCGAGGCTCAAGGAACTGACGGGCTAGGCGCGCTTTGCGCATGCCTGTCCTTTATTTATTACCGGGCATCTCTGGTCACTCGCTTGCCCGTGACATGCTTTCTATATTCGCGGCAGCCGCAATGGCGCCGCGTGACCATCGCTGTCGTTCTGCTATCACCGGTGCTACAAAATACGCAGCCCGCGCCGCCGTTTCTAGTTCACTATCCAACTCGATATGCAGACCAAGTATTCTAGTTCACTATACTTGAGCTACATCCTCCCTGTTCTGTGACTCTACTTGAGCCTCGACCCGGCGCTTGCTGGCTGCAGATGGCGCAGCAATGCAGTTTTGTGTAAGAGGGACCTTAGTTTTGTGCCGCTCCGCCACGCCATCCTCCCTGTTCTGTGGCCACGCGCTGCACATCCCGCAAACTTTTGCTGGCGACTGTGTAGTCAAAAGACGTCAAGTCAGTCAGCAACCTTAGTTTCCAGAGCGTGTTATTAGTTTGTTATTAGTTATTAGTCCAGAGCATGTTATTAGTTTGAAGGCACCACGTGAGATTTGCCGCAGACAACAGTATTCGAAAACGGCGGCTTGGCAGTCACGTGATTTGTGGTCGCGTTCTTATTGGTCATTGGGTCATAGGCCTCATAGCGCAGTTGATGGGCTTTATTGTACTCGATCGGCGACCCTGGGCCCCTTCCCACCAAACTGTGGACCTGGGCGTGCTGGGCGGTGCATTCTCAGAGTTACAAATCTTGTACCAGTACTCGTACTGCTAACACGACGTATTTTGTGCCTGTACCAAGTGATGTAGAAGCAACCGCGATCCTTCAGCGTGACTATGAAGGGCTTCCTTATTTTTGATACGTTGAACGATGTCGTTTTTAAGCAAATGGATGGTGATCTCGTGAAACACATGATATCCGTTGCTTCGCGGAATGGCCTATACGGAGAAGGATCTTTTGAACAAGTACGTGCTTACACTGTGAAATGTAAAACCCATCAAGTTTGAATTTCAGAGCGAAGTGGCTTACGGTGTAAGTCATATTTAAGCTACGTGCGGATCGCGTGGCCGCGTTGACTGAGTGTGAATTAATATTTCGTCGTTGATTTAGACTGTTTAGGTTCTCTTATCACGAAGCAATGCGCATTCGAGTTGGGCTCGCAGCACCCGCAACACGTGCCTTGATTAGCAATGCTCATTCGAGGTTTACACATTTGTATTACCAGGCTTAAAATAAACTTAGATGAATAGTGATGTCAAATGCTGCGTGTAAGGCGGGGGGAAAAGCGAGAGGATAAGTATTCTGACCCGGTTTCAACTGTATTTTGCCCTCGAACTGTCGCCTCATACGTGTGGCTATGGTAAAAGCCGCCGTCAATGATCACCTCTAACGCCTAGACCGAGATTTGACGCCGTGATTGAAAAATCAATGGCAACCCAATGAATGCAATGATGACGTTGGAGAGTTCCATTTTTGTACACCTGTGTACATGGAACCTGTCACCGCATTAAGGTTATAGATTTGTTTGAGACGTAGCATAATTAAAACAATTTGTAGATTATATAAAATAATTCGCTGCTGTAAGGAAGAGCCATCCTTGCCCTCGTTACCAGTGCATCTCGATGTGTGTAAACTTTGCTGTGGCTCTTTTCTCACTCTAGGGTGAACCCATGTTGGACGGAGTCAGTAACGACGTGCTTGTCCAGCTCTTCTCTCCGCTGGTCACGTCCCACCGAGTTATGAAAGAACGGATGCAAAATCCGTACAGTAGTATACATTGCAAAGACCAAACACTGTGCATGTTCACAGAGGTGAGTAGAAGCATTATGTTTATACATTTGTTTTGCCTGTTTTAGTGAAACTTTCGGGAAAATAGCACAACTCGCTATGGTCATAGCAACTTTTTGGCCTCATGGGAAATGTGACATAAGCTGGCGGAGGCCACAATATGTAGTATTAATGGAAACCTTGGCATACCTTATGCCCCACTATTTCAAGAAATCAACATAGGCCAAGCAATTTCCTGTACAGTTTTTGTGAACCGTGCTCTTTTGTGGGTGTTATAGCAGAGCAGTGTAGTTGAATGCACCGAGCATTTTCTTTACATTGCTGCCTACCTGTAACACTCCATTTAATACTAAGACCAGGGAAGAAAGTGTACTGAATAAGTACCGGTAATTTTTTACATACGTAAGGAATTTTTTAGCTGACTATTACAGCTTGTTCACATGCCTCACAGGCTTCTTTGCCATCCAATCCTTGCCATGAACAAGTTAAAATTATTCGTATAATTTGGCTCTAGACGTGTAAAAAGAAATTTGGGCAATGGAGCACCCAGCATTCTATCTGGCTGCAGAACCTTAAAGTGTGTGCGCATGTGTGGCAGTTATAAAACGTTAGGAAGTAGGGAAATATGTAAGTTGGTGTTTAGCCAGTGGAGTGACTGTGGTTATTTTCCTGTGTCCATAACACAGCTGTTTTTGCCTCATTCAAAATATCTGTTGTCGATAGGCCTTATTAAAGAATTGGTATTTCTTGCTCAGTCTCTGAAAAAAAAAAAAAAATTCTGGAAGCCATCGTGCTCGCAAGGGGCAAATATTATTGCCCTTTCATGAAGTGTGCGTCACCATCCAGTTTTGGGATTTTTGCTCGCAGTACTACGACTGGACTGTTCTGGGCATCAACTCGGAGAAGGAAGACTCTGAGGCAGTGTGCCGCAAAAGGCTCAAGGTCTTCGTGGCTCTCGTCCAGAGGCTGTATGGCCCGGCCGTGCAAGAGTGAGAGACCCTTCTTCTTGTGGCCGGGGAGGGAAGGCAGAGTGTTTCAAGGAGTCCCCTCCCCTTCCTTTGCTGCAGGCTGAAGCCGCACACAGGCAGCACAAGAGCAGAGCTGCTGGGCAGAGCCATGGAAGTGTACAACAGGTGCAGAGAGGACGACCAGGTCTTCTTGTTCGAGGTACGCTTCCACGAGTTGGGGGATGCTCAGAGCACGCATTCAGTTCGTGCTGAGAGTGCAGGGCAACAAAAACTGAGTAGCTAGAGACGTTGACGGGGTTCCCGATATGGAAGGCGAGGCTTGCACTTTGCTCTGTGGTGTACAGCACCCCTGACGGCCAGCTGAAATAGAAGCATTTGTAGGTTGAATGCAGTCAAGTTTACCTTGGCGCACCAAACTGTTCTCACCTTGGTGCCCATGATTTGGCTGAGCAGTTTTCTTTGGTGAATAGGGTTGCGCTCTAATTAATTGTAGATTTTTAAGCGAATCTCAGTTGGCCCAGTTTAAAGCAGGAGGGAGGCAGCCTAGTGTCGCCTCTAATTTCGGTACTGTCTCCATATCCTCCCCTAGTAGCGACCCTGGGGAGGCAAGTTGTAATTGCCATAGCTGCGAGTCGTTCCAGTTGTCATGGCAACAGCACTAGGAGGCGCACTCGGGGTGTGCTTGGGGGTGCCCTTCTTGCCCTCATCTCCCCGTGGCGGTGACATTGTTTGCCATTCTGCTCACTCCACCCGCCAAGCCAGGCTGGCATACGCCGCTTGGGCAGTGAACACAGCAACTTAAATCGCGCTTGAACACTTTGCGCTTTAAAGATGCGCGAACGTGGCATATGGCGAGAAATGATGAGGCACAGTTGTCATTAGAAACAGTATCCACTTTCCACAGCACCAGTTCTATTGTTCAGCTTAGCTTCGAGGCACATGAACGAGTTTCTGACATTTTGCTACCAGGTGGTAAAAAGGCTTCTTGCTGCGTCCTGGTGTTCTGGGTGACCTTTTGTATCATGCTGTCTGGGGAAGCAAGCATGAGAATTTTCACAGTATGTTGACACGTGCGTTGGCCTTGTCTTCAGCTGTTGCTCCTGCAGCAGCAGTGGCTGTGGTCGTGCGTGCGCTCCGGTAGCCGCGATGCAGAGGGGCGCACAGAGAAAAAGTGAGGGAAAGAGTAGCATTTTGCTTCCCCGGTGCTGCTAGATTTAAGAGCGCTGAAATATATCCAGAACTGTCAAAAAGTAACATTGGCTTATCTAAATGCTTTGTTGAATTGCTCTAGTGCTATGGTTGTATGAAAATAGCGAAGTACATTAAAAGGAAACACTTGTAATAGCATAGTTAGAACAGCTTAATGATGGTAGGTATTGCCAGAGTCCTTCAATGCTTTAATGGTCACGAAACTTCGGCGCTTGTTTCATATAGGGACTGCGCGCGCCACTACAGGCACCACCGCCGCACGAAGGTCATCCAGCGGCCGCTTTCGCGGCGTATTGGCCTGCTCTTGGCGTGCAAACGCTCGCTGCTTTTGGTGTCTGCGCGCTGATAAAGTGTGTTTTTTTTTCGTAGTATTTAGCGATGCATAGTCCAGTCATCACCTGCCTTCAATGGGGTTTCATTTTTCGTAGTAAATTACCGTAGACTTCGGCCGCGAACGGGAACGGCTTCTGCGTGCTCTGGCACAAGCGCTGCGCCGTCGTGTTTTCGGATTTTTAAATCTCTATTTCTTGTTTTCTTAAAGCAAAAGTTGTAAATACCACACATACGGTAGCTGCGTAGTAACGGACTGCTGCGGGCCTATCGATAATACAATAAAAAAAACTGAAAGAAACCAAGTATGCGTCGTTCAGACTACGCTTAATGAATCCGTTGATCGCTCTGGAATGCACAGAACACTAAAAGAGATAGCTCAATAGTATTGTCGTTTCAATGAGTGGGTACATACTTGAGAACATCTAAAAACGCTGCAGAAACGCGAAGGATCAAAACACGAAGACATATATGTTGCACCATGTGTCTTTCCGCTTCCACACTTTGCAATCCTTGCAAAAACAGGAAGCGAAAAAAGAACAATAAAACTGATTTTGTCACACGCAACAAAAATTCGATATACAAAGGGAGACAAAAGAGCGTGGTCCAGTGTACAAAAATTTATTTTTTCGCGTTGCACACGGAGGAAACAGAATATTGCCACGTAGCCAAGAACGACTCAAAGCTTTTCGGAACGCAGCGAGCTAACGAGCTCCTGTTCTACAGAAGACTAGAATGAAACACAAGCGTCGAAGAAGCAGCCCGCAGTGTAACGTGCACAGATGAACGTCAATAAAGTGAGTTGCGCGGCATTTGCTATGCATGCATTACTCTCGGAACGTTATTAATTTCAGATCCATGGTAATGGGATCGAGAACATTGTTGAAGAAACAAAAAATCAAGTTGGCGACAAGGTGGCACCCTTTTCATATCAAACAATATTGCCCGACGGGACGTACGACAAAAAGAGCAAACAGGCGCTCCGGTTGAAACGCCAGATAAGCAACCGGTATCGGCCACGCGCAGTTACAAAATAAACAAAACTAACCCTAAGAGATAATTCGCGGAAATATGAAAAGTAAAAGCACAAGGACGTCCCAAAGCTTTTTTACACACGAGTCTGAGCGCAAGGTAATGCAAGTTTGCAAACAGGTAATGAAGCACCGCTACAACCTGACTGATATTACAAAAATCCGGCTTTAAGTTAGCCTTGTACAATTCTAGGTCCACGATGCTCTCAAAAGGGTACATTGCTTTTTCCATTCTCACGCACAGTGCATTTCCACGCACTGTCACACACTTATAATCGAAGCTGAAATCTCCCGTTTCTTGCCTTGGAATGGCGCGCCTCCATTTCTCTCGCAGCTCCCCGTCGCTCGATCAACAGAACAAGGAAACATTTTCTGTGGTATCGTTGTAAAAGGAACGACATCCCGGGACGCAACACGTTAGGCATCGTCGTTGCACTACTTAAGTCGCATCACAAGAGTGCGAGATGCACGTTACATTTTTTTTCCCGCACAAAACAAACACAACTCGCCGCGGCTTCGCCGTTCGAGCCATCGCAACGCCGCCTGAGGAGTGACCTCAGTGAGAGGGTGGCGCCACGGCGCGGCGGCCAAACGCAGCATATGAAGCTCTCCCATTGAGTTACGGAGCAGTTTCGTGACCAGTAAAGCATTTAAGTACTCTGGTATTACTGACATTATGCATGAGGTCACGGGTTCAATTCCCGGCCGCGGCAGCTGCTTTTCTGGTGGAGGCCAAGAGTAATAATGCCCGTGTGTGCATGATTTCGGCACACGTTAAAGATCCCCAGGTGGTCAAAATTGATTCGGAGCTCTCCACTATGGTGCGCCTCATCGCCTGCATTGCGTCGGCGCGTTAAACCCTACAACCAGTCAATCAATTACTGACATTATGTTATACCATATATTGGTATGTTTGTTATTATCATTATGAAATTTGTATGAGAATGTTAGAGTTACGATTTTTTTACCACTGAATAATGAAAGCCGTCACTCTTTTTGATGAGAAAAAATGCAGACAAAAATTTGTGTTTTACAGAAAGCATGCCATGCAGTTTGTTTGTGAGTATGCTGTAAAAAGCTTTCCACCTGTTCCTGCCAGGCATTGAACTAGTTTTCCAATCGCCTTCAGCTCTTCCTACTTTGAACTGTAAAATGGGCTTGCACTGACAATTAATAACTTCTCGTGGGAAAACATTGCTGCTATTGTTTAAAAGAAAGTGTCTGTTCCAAAAACTAAAGTATGGTAGAAATCCTAGCGTAGTGAACATTTGTTTGCGACATTGCCACTGTTCAATCAGTTGGGTTTCCTTCGAAATAATGCTTGTAGCCGGGTGCGACTGCATCATTTTTGTAGCTGTATTAAGTGGCATCTGTGTGTGCCCAGGCTTTAGTGTATGAAAGGCCAAGCAGGCAGCCAACATTGTGCGAATAAAATGGGTGGTGATCAAAATTTCACAATGAAGCAATGAATGAGCTTACAAAATATTTGTTTTTCTTTGAGAGATGAAGAGAACTCAAGGCTACTGTTGGGCAAGGTAAGTGTGATTTAAGACAGAGCTGTGACGAGGTCGCGGGTTCGATTCCCGGCCGCGGCGGCCGCTTTTCTGATGGAGGCGAAAAGCAAAAACGCCCGTGTGTACGAGATTTCGGCGCACGATAAAGATCCCCAGGTGGTCAAAATTAATCCGGAGCCCTCCACTACGGCGCGCCTCATCGCCTGCGTTGCGTCGGCGCGTTAAACCCCACAATCAATCAAGACAGAGCTGTGGGCAAACCAATTACTGGTGCAACGTGACTGCAAGTGCAAGGGGCTGTCTGTTTGTTGCTGAATAAAATGGCTTTGTGCCCAGTCACGGAATAAGGCCCCTTTTGGGGCTTGGGTATTCACAGTTGCCGAAACGTTACTTGCTAAAACGTCACTGATTGCCTAAAAAGGTACAAGTTACAGAGACAAGTGCTGACCTGCAACCAAAACTTTTGTTTTGGGGAAGCTGAGCAGAGAAGTCACCCATAACAACACAGAAGTGTATGTCAGTCAGAAGAGAACTTCATCAGAAGAAGAGAAACAAAAAACTGGAAGCGCTTGAGAAGCTCAAACTGGTGACCTCTGCGCTCATTTCTGCATACTGCATAGGTTCTAGTGGGCCCAGACCTGCTTCACAAATGTGTAGTTGATTGCTCACTAGACGTTTTCATAGGCAGCTTCGCCTTGAGAGTGGAGTCCGAGTTCTGCCTGATCCTCATAGCCTTCAAGTGTTTTTATTCTGTGTTGTACAGAGGAGAAACAGTTGTTGTTATGGCAGGTGCTGTTTTTTGACAAAATTAAACATAACTGCTTGACTGATAGTGTGATTTAAAAGTATCTGTTTAACTTTCCTGAGAGTTGCATGCATCTGGAACCACCTTTGATGTTGTGAAAAAGAAAAAAAAAAAACGGAAACACGGTAGAGTAAAGCCGCAAAACGAAGTAAAGGGTATAGCAAAGTAATGATTTCCCTTCTTATTATTGGTAATTAACGTATAAAGGGGCCATAACAAAGCAGTGATTATAACAAAGCACTGGCTGAATGTTATGCCTGGAATAATGTGGCTAACTATGGAATGCTTCTCTTTTTAGGCACTCGAACAAGTTGTGGTAAACAGTGACATTGCATCATCTTGCGTGAAGCTACTGCAAGAAGTCCTGGAAATGTTCCAGCGCTACACTTGCAAAGGAGAGATGGTGTGCCACAGCTTTCTGCTTTTCAATCACAAACTTGTATCATCATTCTCCAGGTAAATGCCACATTGCTGCCCTTTGTAGTTGTGAATTGGGATGAGGCTAGGCACTATCAACTAGAGCACTGCACGGGCCCGGGCCGCCCGAAGTCGATTATCGGCGGGCCCTGGCCAGGCCCGGGCTCAATGCCGCGGGCCGGGGCCGGGCTCGGGCTCGGGCTTGAATTCATAGGCACGGCCGTTAATAGGTCCGACGTGAAGTGTAGGAAAGAGCATCAAAATGAATATTCTTGGTTTATTGTTGCGTGCTTCTTGCTGTTATTTGTATGCATTGTTTTAAAAACGTGTTTTGCTAGGTCTGATGGTCACTATACTGCAATTTTAATGACATTTCTTCTACTGCATCAAGATTTTATATTTTGGTGTATAACATACCAAAGGTACGATTACAAGGAATGCCCAAGAGAGGAATGAAATAATTCAGATATCCTGGAGCTTTGCACCTATGTCTATGTATGTACACGTGTGTTTTAGATGTCGCACCAATCAAAATGCGGCTGCTGTGGCCGGGAATCAAACTTGCGTGCCAGAGAAACACCACCGCTTAACAACCACTGCAGGTGAAGTATTTCAACGCGCGCACATCCTCGTTGATTCAAATGCGGATCAAGAAATTTCAGCAATACCAACTTGTGGCCTAGACAACCACGTGAAGTTGCCAATAGTCTGGTAATCAAAGGTGATGATGTCTCTCGTGCAAGAATACGAGCTATTATTACGCCGATGTGGCGTGAACTGCAGATGGTGAAAGCTAAACTACGTGCACTTTTAAACCCTTATTTGTTGCGTTTCAGTTCATGACGTGCTTGTACAGACTACATGCTCCGTCTGATCGCCCGGAATATAATAAACAAACTTTCTTCAGCGTCAAAGACCGGGCCTGGTCACACACGCGCGGGCCATTTTTATAGGCCAAAAAAATAAATTACCGGGCCGGGCCGGGCATGGGCTTGAGATGGCGGGCCCGGGCCGGGCTCGGGCCAGGCTCACTTATGATTGCCCGGGCCCGGACCGGGCTCGGGCTAGGTGTTACGGGCCCGGGCCGGGCTCGGGCCTTAAAATTAGGCCCGTGCAGTGCTCTACTATCGACCACTGTCAAAGTCCACTGAAGCAGTCCACTCTCATTATATTCTGCATCTGGGTCCCTCACCCAGACGCCCAGTTTTCCTTTGTCTGTTGCTGTCATAGAGCAGGGTGCGTCTGTCTGTAAGTGCATTGTCATTCACCCTAACTATATAACTGAATTTTGTTTCAGCCGAAATGCAACACCTCTATCACACGGGGACATGTTGCTATTATTCTTGGTATTACGGGCCTTGCATGGCAGTAATCAGGTGAGTGGCTTTGGCATAGGTAACCCCTCTTTTTTGTGCCTTTAATTTAACGCTTCTACGTGATGGTTCACGGTTGAACGTGGAAAAACTGAAATCTAGGCCCTTTTTGTTTCTATTGTCATTCTTCGATATGGGTACTTATTTTTGTAAAATTAAGGTGGCTTAGGCAGTTAGCCTTTTTTTCAGTGTTCAAAGATAGTGTAGCAGAGTTTGGGCTAGTTAAAAGCGCAAAAAAGGGACAAGGACAGAAGGAGGCGACGGGCACAAGGGCTAACTTCCAACGGAGCTTTATTGAAAAAATGCGCAACTTTGAACACGGAAGCGGGACATCGTCATTGTTGTTGTCCTAGCACTTCACTTCCATGTCCTGTTCTACCAACAGGCCCATACCAGCACACTCACCAGTTCTGCCCATACAGTCATTGCAAAAGAGGTTCTTTTGTAATAATAAAGCCTTCCACAAGCCTTTTTCAAAATTCAGAATTTAAAAGGAGGTTTGTGTGGGTGTCACCTTGTAAAGGTGCTTCATTTTACCTGGACGCACGAGTCTATTTCTTGTCCTTTGTTTAGAAGGCTTGGCAGCTATAAAAAAAAATGGTTAACTGATGCGATGAGTTGCGCAAGTAAAGCATGGAAGTTACCTTTCTGACTGTTTACCTTTGAGAACATGTTCCAGTGGACCATAAAGCCAAAGGAATCGTATTCATGGCTTTGCAGAATCAAAGTTCTGCCTCAAGTTTTTGCAGTAGCTTCAAGCTCGAGGCTTTTAGAGCACAAAAGACAAGATCCAGACCGCTTGCGTGATCTAGCCCCAGGTGGCCGTGCAACGCCCCTGGTGCTTTGCTGTGGCCCCCATTGTCACGCATTGTTTGTGGCCCACTTGCATTGCTGCCCATTTCATAACAGGAGTGGCAGGCGTGCGCCCGCTGTTTGAATGTGTGTTCCTGTATCAAATGGGCTTGAATTTTTGTACGTTCTTGCACAAAGTAGAAGATTGACTTTTAGGGGCAATCAGCAGCATTGGGCCACATTCGAAATGGCTTCGTTTCGTCCATCCATACCAGTGCACAAAAATAAGATTAACGATTTAGCTAGCAAACTTCTTAGTTATGCAGGTTAGCGTAATTATCATTACATTTTTTGCTTGCAGCCGATGCATGTGAGCACAGAGAAAAAATAAAAGCACCAAATTTAACCCGCCCGAAAAGGATGGGAGAGCTGAAGTTGAGCACTGTCAGTGCACGCGCGTGTGTGTCTGGGAGTGCTTGCTGTGTGATTGTAGTGTGAAGGAGAGGGGCAGTCGACTCATATTCATGTCAGTCTATGCTGGTGTAAACCAAGTATTGGCCTTTTGATTGAAATTTTGCTGCTCACTCGTTCTACGTTTGATTTCTGGCAGGCGGATGGACAACAGGAGAGCAAGGAAGTCGACAGCCTGCTGATGTTTTTTGCCACTGCTCTTCGCTCTGCCATACCCTACATTGTCCACTCTGTGGAAATCACGAGCAACATTCTGCTGGTAGTGATAAGTGAAGTATGAGCTTTTTCTAAATTTGTCCATATAAAGCCAAACGAAGTGTCGCACTGCAGCAGCAGGAGCAAGGCAGTGCACACTGTGCCTTCGGTTACGGCACTGCTTTGCTGGTCTGCTGTGGGTCATTGCCCACGAACTGTATGACAAAGCCACTCGAACTTTGCCAAGTTCGCATGGCAGTGAGTGAAGTGCAGTTTCCCTTTCAAAGATCATGTAGTGTGGGTTTTGATCTTAACCCTTTAATTGCTAAGTAAACTCTGTGAGACTGGCCCGTCTTGCTGCTTTTTTTCCCCACCAATTTCAAATATGCCGTGATTTTTTGAGTCAGTCAATTAGTTCCAAATATGCCGCGATTTTTTTAGTCATTCAATTAGTTCAATTAGTTACCCATTTTTGGAGGAACAACAGATAAAACAGTGTGAGGCATAAAACTGTAACCTTTACATTTGCAATACTATGAACCATGGTGAATGCAATAAGATAAGCGGTTTTTTGATGCGCCGCTTGGAACTAATTTTACAGCTCATTAAACTTTTGTGCCACCAGTGGCTATGAACCATTTCAAATGCCCATTTCAAACATCAAAGTTCAATGAGCTGTAAAATTAGTTCCAAGCAGTGCATCAAAAAACCGCTTATCTTATTGCATTCACCATGGTTCATAGTATTGCAAATGTAAAGATTACAGTTTTATGCCTCACACTGTTTTGTCTGTTGTTCCTCCAAAAATGGGTAATTATCTTTAATTAACTTGGAAACTAATTGACTGACTCAAAAAATAATGGCATATTTGAAATCAGTGGGGAAAAATAAGCAAGACTGACAAGTTTAACAGAGTATACTTGACAATTTAAGGGAGCTGTTTTAAGGTCCACCCCCCACTTAATTAAATTTTTCGTGACTGCGGGAAAATTGACTGATTTTGAGGGGTCCAAGGAAACATTTTTTTTCCGCTATAAAAATTGGTTAGGAAGTAATTACAGGAACTCAAAATGCAGAATATTAACCGGCCTTTCCAATAACACCAGTTTTTGAAATGTTTTCATACATCATAGTTGCGGAAAAAAAAATATTAAAATGAAAATTTTTGCCAAGGTGTCGAAAAAAAATGATAAAAAAGGAGTTGTGTATAACAAACTGCTGCTGTTAGAAAAAATTAGAGTATACATTTTGTAGGGCAACATTTAAAAAAACACGCCCTAAAAAAATGTCAACTTGCACGGAACAGTTTGTCAGATATAAAAAAAATGTTAGCACGCGTGGTGCTCGTGCCATTCAGTGAGGCCCAACCTCCAATTCCAAATGTGCCATTTCGGGTGGCTTCCTGGAATAAACGTGGCGGTTTGTCATTATCAGAGGCACCAATTTGCCCCCACATAACGTAAAAACATCATGTCAATGGCTGACTTCGCATTTACGGACAGCACAATATTTGGGACAAGCACGCGATGCAGAAAAACATGCATGAAGTTGAGAACGGAACTCCGTGGTTGATGCTTGTTGATGTTCACTGGCAGTCATCTCTCAAAACATAGAGTTGCGTTTTATCATCATCTTCTGACTCACTATTGTAGCCTTGCTTGCAGAAGTGAGGTGCGACGCGCTATAATCGTGCCCTACAAACTTTGGCCAAGTAGCTGTTGCGTGATAAAAAAAGATAAGCACCACGAGCCTCTTCCATTGCAGCGCCACCTAACATTTTTGAAATAGAACAGTACAAGATTTATTGCAGACTCCGTCAGAATAGACAGTTAACTAAGAAGCAACACTAGACCACCGGAGATACCCTTGTATGGAAACGAAACTGGCAGGCCAGCAGCTGGCTGGCAGTGTGCAAGGCCGGTTTGAAGCGCTCTCCTCGTTGGAACAGATATCTGGCGACTGGGTGTGATCTTTTGACTTGCATCGGGGAAGTTCTTATCGCAGAAATCGGGTTAGGGTTGAGTGAAAACAGGAGCGGCATGCTTTTTTCAAGGACCAGTCGCGGACGCTCAAGGTGCCATGGCAGGTAGGCTTTAAGTTGGGTAACTGCGTAGTAGCACCAAATATGAACTTCGCAATGCGGAAACGAAACCAAAACTGCTTTAAACTGTTCGTGAATGGTCCTGTGGTAAGAACTACTACACAACTTAGAACAATGTGCGCAAAGGCAATAAAACTGCCTAAAATCATAAAGTAGCTTTGCAAATAGGCACTGCTTGACATTTTCAGCCGATTTCAGGGATTATTGCTGCCAGAATGCAAACCTGACGATTGAAAATCGTTTGCTGATTCACCATTCATGCCGTGATAACAGAAGCGAAACGCTGATGCAGAGTAATCATTAGTGACACGCATTCTTCGTTGTTAGCAGTCACGCGCGATGACCACACCCCTTTTCCAGACCCAGGTGATGCAAACGCGTGTCAAAAATCAGGTTTTTGTTTCAAGAATGAAAGCAAAACTGATTTTGGAAGGGCATTTTCTGAGCTAACTCCAAATAGCTTTACTTGTTCCAGCAACGCGTGGGACGCTATGAAAAGGGGCTCCCAAGGTATCGTTCACATTGAAAGATTTTGAATAGGCGCGGTAACGAAAGAGTAAAATGACGTGATGTCAGTGCAGTCACTGCTGCGTCGTGACTTATGGCATAGTTGATATTTGCAGAAAAAGGAGAGAGGTTAGCAGATGCTTGGTAAAACATGTAAATGAGTACTTTCACTCTACCAGTCAGTAATGAGTTAGGGGAGGCTGACATTAACTGGACCTCTGTATGGTCACCCTGCAAAAGAAGTTCCAGTGAAAGCATTGCATCCTTTACACTAACAAAATCTGGCATCTTACAGTAATTTCTATAAAGAAGTGTTAATACGGTGAATAGCATTGCAGGTTGTAGCCTGGAATTGCGCAAACTGTATTTATCACTACTAGCCCTGATGGCCCACAACATCAATGTCAGAGCCTTCGAAAACTTTTGTTTGAACCGGGGTGTTCAAATGAAAAAGGTGCCGTTTCGGGTTTTGGCAGCTGCATTTCATTATGGTTCAGTTCCAGTTTGACTAAACCAGGTAGTGTAACGGTGCGCCAGTGCTAACTGGTTTTCAAACTGTTTCGGTATGTATAAGCTAATAGCCAGCGGGGGGGTCTGCATTTCTATGGCAACTGACAGCAAAGCTTCCACATCAGGAACCACAAAAGGCAGCTTTTCCAGTGAGCCCATATTCGAGCAGCAGCGATTGGAGAATAGCTTGCATTTAAATTGCGGTGTGTATTGCGGGCACTAGAGGCCATGTTCCCAGGACATGTAGCCGTTGAGCTCTACATGTAACCACAGAAATGAAAGTGCAGGCCAAAAGTGCTTGGCTACATGAAAAAGCTGGGCGTACAAGAAGCAAATAATGCCGCTAGTCAAGCCCTGCGATTGCGGAAAGCTTGGAATTATGTTTTAGAATGCATTTAAATGTATTGCAGGGAGTTCAATACACAAAAACTGCTGTAGTCAAATAGATTAGGAACAGAGTACTGGTATATTGCATCCCAGCCCCATCGTTGGCTGACCCCACCATAGGCAATGCAACTGCAAGCGCAAGCCCAATATGGACCTTGTGGTCTTGCATGAGAATTTGTGGAGCTCAGGAAGCACTGTTAACTTTCTCTTTCTTATTTCATAATGTGCACCATGTGCATCCAATGGCTAGCCAACTTGTACGGCCTTGAAAACATTCTGAATTGTTTCTTCCGTGTGTTTTCAAATTTATCACAAAGCAATTTATTGCTTGCTTTTAATTTTTTTTGATCTGCTATTTCCATTGTTTCTTGTTTAAATCGCAGTCCTCACTATAAAATCATGCCGAGCCTGAAACCACTGGAGCTTTAGCCTGTGCACTAGTGCGTCTCTCCCACACATTAGGAGACGCTATGTTTAAATATCAGCGGTACATTTTTTAAATCAGTTTTAGCGCAAGAAGAAAGAACTGCTCGTGAACTGCACACACGCTAATGTTCAACTCGGTTGTTTGGTCATGAGGATAATTTGCTCTCAGTCACCGGCTGCAGGGTGTTAGAAAATAAATATTTTATTAAAAACAAGGTTTACTTGGTGGATATTTTGAGATAGCAATCACCGATAAGTACGTGCATGTGAATATGTCTACATTCCTATTGCATCTTTCACTGCAGTGTGGAATCTAACGAAAGGTTATGCGATTACAAACTCAGAGGAATAAATCAGTGCTGGAAACAGAAGATAGAGGTCTTTTTGGCGGGTCTCTAATTTGTTGGCAACATCATGCCCAGTTTTGAATAATAGTAGTAGTGGTAAATTTGCTCCTCCAAAAAAAAAAAAAAAGCGCTAAAGCAAACGGAACAGCAAAAAGGCTGATGGGACAAGTGCTGGACAAACGGGACAGTGCCCTTCCCATCAACTTTGTGGCGCGGGAATGACTCAGACGATCCTCCGCACGCGGCTGCCGTGTGGACAGCGCCGGCGTGGGGAGGCAGGCAAGAGGCAAGGACAACGGGCGGTAATCCTCTGGGGTGGTTTATTCTTCAAACCACCCTCGCGCTCCCGTCTTCGGCATCGTCGACGGGTCCCGTGCTGCTTGAGCGGCCGAGTCGGTTGACTCAGGCGCTACCGGTGACGATCTTCGTCGATGCTATTTGAGACGAGCCGGTTTCTCCCGGCTCCTGTTCCGGTGGTCGTCGCCTCCCGAGTCCCTCGCGCGCTCTCCGCGCGTCTCTTCTCACCTCCCGAATGACGTCATGTTCACCGCCCTGCCGTCCCATTGGACGGCCGGGTTTCCCCGTGACCCATGACGTGCCATGGCTGCTGAGCGAGGGGAACGGCGCCTCTTTTCCGGCGATTCGCGGGCTTTCGCCTGCTTTCTCCATGCTCCCCTCTCCACAACTTTTTTGCTTGTTTAATCTGTATTAGCACTGCCTTTTTTCTAAAGGGGAAATACGTGCCTCCAAGATCAGGGTGTAGGTTCTGAAATTCTTTCAAAAGTGCAAAAACTGGGCTTCAAGCACTCACAGTTTTTACACCATTTCTATTGTCATTCTTTAGTTCTATTAAAAGACTCAAACTTGTCCACACTGTGTGTCCTAAAAAGAGGTCTATACCGGCGCACCATGGGGATTGCTAAGTTTGCAATGACGTCTGGTTATGCGAAAGGTCAGACGAAGGAAATAATGTCATGCGAAACCAGCATCTTGGTTTTGTGCTTATTCCACCTTATTCCACTGAGGGCAGTGAAGAAGAGCAGAAATTAATCGTGTTCGGTCACCATGCGAATTGCTTTAAAACCACGTGCCCGGCCTGTTTTTTTTTCTCCCCCCCCTTTTTTTAAAATAAATTATGAGACGCAACAGGCAAACACGTTTGGGGTGTAGGCCCTCACTGATGCGCAGTGCAGCAAGCGTGTGGCCTGCTTGCTCCTGTCCTGGTTCATGCGGGGCCCCTGCCCATGGAGGGAAGCGCCAATGCGTCATTCCACCTGCAGGAACTCTGTCGTGCAGGCTTGCAGTGCAAACAGCGGCAGACTCTTCCTCATGCCGTGACCGAGAATAGAGTGGCTGTTCTGAGGGGGGAGAGTGTGTGCCGGGATTATGAGGTCAGCAGTATGTGAACGAGGAAGGAACCCAAAAGCATAACACTGCTTGGCCGAATCTTTTTGCAGTGAACCTGTAACTGCTGTTTTTTTTTTTTTTTTTTTAATCCTGGTTCAGTTGCTGTGTGGGTTTGGTGCGCTAAAAAGGTCACAGTTTGGGTTCGGGTTTCTTGCTAGCAAAAATACTGATTTGGCTCTTGTTTTTTTTGTGGGTTCAGTTCTCGTTTGCACCCTGATTTACTAAAATTGAGAGCCCACCTACGTCATGTCTGTTTGAATATTTTGCTTCTGTAAGGCCCTTGCACCTAAGCGTTTTCTTGAGGCCTTTTTGGGTGGAAAGCAATGTTTCCATCTTAACACAGCTGTTCGCTAAGGCTGCTGACCTGCAGGAGTGGGAGAATGTCGGATTGGTCACCTCATCGTTCTCAAAGGTGATCGTCTTGACGAGATTCGTGCCGTCTCCATCGGTTGTAGCAAGTCGGGCAGCCTGCCTGGCCTGCCTGTTGAGGGGGGATGGTTTGTTTCTTGCCCTGTAAATTAAGCTGACCGATGTCGCCCGCCGAGTGTTCACCGTGTGTCCTTTCCTGTGATAGGTGAGCAGCAAGGTGCTGTTGGCAGACAGCCTGTTCAGCTTGCTGAAGCAGCTGCACTCAATTCAGGAGAAGCCAGAAGAAGGTCGCTGCCGCATGACGATTGATACTCTGGAGAATGCCATCACTCGCCTTGCTGACACCTCCCGAAGAGCTGAGGTGAGTTGGTTGTCCTTGGGTGGACAGCAAAGGGCGCCACCAAGCTGTATTTCCCTTTGTCACAGCAATAGAAGACTGGGACGTGTGAAATTGTATTATCAATTTGGTACATGCTACTCCTTGAAATACCACACCATACTACCCCTAATGCTCGCTGCTGTGACAAACAGAACCATGCGTGTCGCAGGACAGCAAGAGCCATGAATACTGCGTTTCACAGCATTAAGGGCATTAAGCTTGACTTGTTTATACAAGAAACGTTCTTAGGCTACTCATAAAGCACTTTTGGAGTACAGTCAAACCCGTTTATAGCGAATTGCAATATGCACCGTGATTAGTTCGATATATCCAATAGTTCGATATAGCCGAACCCGCCTATAATGAGCTTATTGTTACGAGTTCGCAATCCGCGGGAGCCCCCCGCCCTCCCCCCCCCCCGCCTTCTCACCAACTCCGCCATCCGCGTATGCAGAAACAAACACAGTACAGTAACCATTACCATACCAAAATAATCCATTTAATGCAAGTAATAATGCTACTTTCCGCCTTAACTGCCGACGTTGCAAAAAAAAAAAAAGTGCGATTTTTGTTTTCACTTTCGTTTTGGCGGCTTCAACTAGCATAGCATTCTCTACATGAAACATTGTTTGCACCAGTTCGAGTCCGCGTCCTCAAAAATCTAAGAAGCATTGGTGGAGCACATCGACTGCCGAAAGCGCTTCATTATAAGCGTCGGACGGCTCTCACTCGCGACATCATCGGGAACGCTGGCGAGCTCTTCCCACAGTTCACCGATGCTGCTGTCTTGATCCGGACTCGCTGACAGGGCGGGTTCCGTCGTGAGTCCCGCGCGTCGGAAACAGCTACGGAAAGATTGCGTGTCACGTCGCTCAGTGCGAGGCGCAATGTCTCAGTCGCGGCTCTTGCTTCGTGGTCGCGGCCAATCCACATCTCAATCGCCGCTCCGAGATCACGCATTTCGGCGGCCATTCTAGGCGCCAAGAATTCGATATATCGGATGCGAACTTCGTTGTAAGGAATATGTTTCCTATGTATTTCCGTAACTGAAATATTTTTGTTCGATATATACCACGATTCGCTATATCCGGGTTCGTTATAGCCGGGTTTGACTGTATGTGGCACATGGCAGCTTGTCCTCCTGCGGTCGACATCCTGAAGGAGTCGACACTGGGGGAGGGATCTTTGTTTCTCCTGGCTGGTTTTGAACTTGGACCTCTTGATCGTCAAATGAGCACGCTATCCACTGGACCACGGGAAGCGAGAGGGAGCGATTCTTTTATTTAGCGTATTTATGCGTAGGAGTGGCTCCAAACGCCGTCCTTGCATATTCTGCCCTCTCCATCAGCATGATCTCGGGAGTGGGATGCTTTCTGTTGGAGGGGACAGCTGTGCGTTGCACGTTGCTGTGAAGCCTGTGGCTACTCTCGACTCCTTTGTATTGAGGCTTTTGAGGCGTGGTCGCCCTGTACTATTCTCCATTTTGCCACAACAGTGGCGAATTGAACCAATTGCAAAGGCCAGCTAATCTGACATGATGTGTCAGGATCTTCATTGCTGCTTGCTCCCCCACTTTGCTTGCCACTAGCGATGCTGCCTGCCTCATTGAGGTCCACCACCATTGGGTCTGCAGCTTCAGCAGTGGCAAAGTGCTGCGCAGTCACTTTATGTGGAACGCTCTCCTGCACTTGTCATTGTCCCAAGATTCCTCCCCCAGCCACTGCGATGTCAAGGAAACAGCAGGGAGTGTGACGTTTCAAGTTGGCCCAGGCCCCACCTGAGTTGCCCGTGCGTAGGTTAAAGGGCTGGTGAAGTGGTTTTGAAAGTGGGTAAATGTTTGTTTTTTACAATTAGTATGTTGGATAGTTTATGACTGTAAAAAAATTTTCGTCATATCTCGCTTGGGGACTGAGATATTCGTCGATAAAGTTGACCCGACGCCCCGCCCACCGCTCGCGGCTGTGCCGCCGGAAGAGCGAGAAACCGAGAGGCAGCGACCGGAAGTAGCGTCATATTCGGAAGACGGCCAGCGGCGTGCGCCGCCGCTTAGCTGTGTCCCAGTTTTCTCAGCGAAGTTCCGAATTAAGCTGACGTGCAATGTGCCCTTCATTAATCTCAATTGTGTAGAGTTGCTAACGCGTCGATTTTCAACCGTAATGCTACTGTGTGCTTCCCTAGCGACTCCTAGATACCAGAGATTTCCTACCCGAGCGCCCGTGGCTACTACATTGCCTTCACGAGTAGTCGCAGGGCCGGCCGTGTCGTCGGGTGCTCTGTGCTTCATACGCTAAGAGACTGGCTCGAACCCCTAGTACCCATGCAGGTACCCCTAGTTCCTGACCCATTATTATAAGGGGATTAAAAAATTCGTGAGACCGCAGCGCTCAGGGCTTCGCGAACTTCTTGCTCGTTTTGCCGATCGACGTTGTTGGCTGTGACGGAAACTGAGCTGAGTAGCTATATTTTAGGAAGAAATCAAGCAAGCTGAAAGCATTAAGCGTTTTCTGCGCGCGGAAGCGCTCCGCACACTCGCCGGACGTGCATTCCCGTACGGCGCACGAAACGGCTCGCACGCACCACGCATGCCGCGGCAGCGACCGCTCTTCGCTGCCGGCCAGAATCAAGGCCGTCGCCAAAAGCAAGTGAACGTGCGAGAGAGTGGATGAATAGTGTGGTGAAAAATTGTGCTAAGGATTGTCATCCAAGGTGATTTTGAAAGAGGTGATCGAATTTGTATTGCGATGCGGAGCGCCGACCGGTCGCGCAGCGCGTCGTCGGCAGCAACCTGCCCGAGCACGAGATGCGGCGAGAGGCCTGCGGATGGCGTTACCTGCGCGCAAGAATGAACATAGCACCGATGGCTAGAATGACTATCAACGTGAAAATAAGGTTCGCACGCGAGAAATGGGATGATAGTGCGGTGAAAAACTGTTTTAAGGATAGTCATTCGCGGTTGTAGAGGTAGCAGTGACCAAATATCGGTCTCGGTGCTAAGCATAAAGTTCCCAACCTCCGAGGCGATCCGTGCAACCGAAGCTGGCTGGAGCTGTTCGGGAAGGTGTTTTTCTAAAGTTCGTCGGCGACAAGTGTGCTGCGTTTTGGTTCCGCTACCTTTCGGGTGACCACAACAGTTCGGTTCTCCTATTCTAAAACTGCGTTTGTGCAGCACTGACACGTTCCGCTGACCCGGCCGCGCAGCGACCCGGCACCAGCACCTCCGCGCGACGCAGCGACCGGCCGCTCGCTAGCTGCTGCTTGTTGCGCTTATACTTCCCTCAGGCTCTCATATTCTAAGGAAATATTGTGTGAACCCTCCATTCACCAGAGGTCCTTCTGGCCCGTATCTGAACGGGAACAGAATGAGATCGATGAGATCTTCAGGCCGAGCGGTCACGGCAGCGCCGGCATTTCCGAATATGACGTCATCTGCAGCCGGCCAATCCTGAAAGGCAGCCAGCGCTCTGACCGCGCCGCCGGGCAGGCGTCGTTTATTTTGACGAAAAAAGATGGTTTGGGTGTATTTACACATAAAATAAACATGTTTTTCGAATTCAGCGTCAAGAAAACCATAAAGTAATGCCCCCAACAAAATTTTTTTGAAAAGCTCTTCACCAGCCCTTTAATGGGGAGCCGCCAACTTCTTCTGGGATTCCTTGACTAAGTGGCCGCAGTCTGGTTGTAGTGGTTGTCCACTCCCACTACTCGGCTTCCCAGGCCTCAGGCCATTTTAAGAATAGTTTGTTTCATACACACCGATTTGTTGAAGCTGCAAAGACTGGGAGGTCAGTGGGGTGACCAGCTTTCGTCAACCCCAAAAATTTGCACTTCGCATTAGTGTCTGCTTATCTCTTCCACCAGCACTTGTCAGAACTTAGCTTCATGTGCAATAAACATCCCTGCTGGGACAGGTGTCAAAAATAGGCAGGCAAAACATTGTTTTAGGCCTCCAATCTTGTAAATATAGGCACCAGAAATTCTTACATAAATGCAAATGATTTCAAACGAAGATGTGCGTGGTTTGTATTTACGACAGGAAAACCAAAGTGTGTTATTGTTAATGATGGCACAAAAGAGCCAGCAGTTAGACATAGCTGTTTGATTGCCTCATAAGACTACTGGACTATGACCATGAATTGTCCTTATTCAACAAGTGCACTGCTTACATTCGTGTCCGACGACCACTGTCGCTTGCTGGAGCGTTGCATGTAGTAAAACAGGCGCGAAAAAGAATATTGATTAAAAAGCGGTACTTTATGTTTGCCCAATGAAATTAAATTACGACACAACAAAAACAAACACGCATAATAATATGCCAGAGTGACAACAATTTATTAAGAAATTAACATGTTCTTACATGAGCACTCTAGGTTCAACTCTGGAAATTTTAGGGGCGAAGCCCCTTAGGGGCTCAGGCTGTTGGAGTGAGTCTCATGTCGTCGTAGTATTACGTAGTTACTAAAACACCAGGACACTCGTTTTCCAATGCCTCGTGCTAGAATGTTTCATCTCCATGGGAAAAAGCGTACGAAAAGAACACACCAAAACATCTGTTTTCCAACACCTTGCACTAGACCGCTTCATGTTTCAAAGACACGAGACTTGCATCAAAGCTGTATACCTGTACCCCCCAACAGTTTCATCTCCAAGGGCAAAAATGCCAAGGTGCCAAGAATCACTTATACACTGCATGCTTTGCCCCTCCCCAGGTTTCACGTTAGTGGAGATGGCTCGGGATTTTTAATATGCAATGATATTATCCAAATCGTACAGGCAAGACATTCTGACACTGCTAAATACACTTCCACACATTTGAAGAGCATTTTCAAAAGGTGTTTAGCAGCAAAAAATATTTTTGATTTAACAGCGTTGGTTAAAGCTCGTCTGCAGTATGAGTGTAAGGCTTAAGGAAGTCCAGCTGTGGAGTGATGTTTCACCATTGGGTCTTCAGTATAGAAGTGATCGTGTGTTAAATGCTGAACCGTTATGTTTAAAATAGAGTTAAAGGAGCCATGAAGAGAAAATATAACTTCGTTTAATTCGAAAGAACTAGGATTCAGTATCTTACTCAGCTCCATTACAACCACAAAATATGTTTTTTTAACGAAAATAAAGTAAGAATTATTGAAAAACTTTCAAATTTCGAGCCACAGTGACGTGTTATGAGCAAGAATGACGTCATACGGGCCAACAATAAAACATAATTTTCAGTGCCTCAACTGCACGTTAGCATTCAAGTGATGCGGTCAAATGGAACTAGAGGCCCTATTACAGACGTCCAGTCATGTGTCGTCACGACAGGTCAGTTAGGCGGCCGCCAATCGCACAAACAAGGTTCCGTGACGTCATAGGAAAGTTGCGGAAAATTGGATAGGGGGTCGCGACTGCTTCACACATTTTCTTTCATATCTCCGTTATTTGTTCGAAGGTTGCGATGATATTGGTATCATTGTTATCGGGACTAAGCAGTCTTTCTAATAAACCCAACTTGTATTTTGTCTTCATGGCTCCTTTAAATGTGAGTGCGCTTTTAGAAATGAGGATGCGCATGTTGGACTGCACATGTTAGAAGAAATCAGTGAGAATTCTGGAAACAATAGAAAACTACCACCACCTCCAGATTTCTCGATTCGAAATTGTGCCTCTTGTCACTGAGTATGAGCTAGTGCACTGAGAAGGAACGGTCAATGTTGACAGATGTTATTGGAGTATAGTTGTACTTGGGAACATTCGATGGCTTAACCGACACTGGAATCCCAGAGTGCTCACCAGCAAGGACTCCTGAAACTTCTTTATAAGGACAGAAAATCTCTCGTTCTTGTCGAAAACCTATTATATCTTAGCACATGCCTTTTTGATTTTTGGTCCTTCAAAAACTTGTGGCGGTTCTTTGCTGTGCATGGAGATTTCGGGCAATGTTCGTTTTTATTTTCTCCTGAACTTTAAAGAGTGTCTCAAGGAACGTGAAGTTGGTGCACAAGTATGATAGGTTCCCTTGGAGGCTATCCACAAAGAGGGCAGCTCGAGCCTTCCCGAGTGCAGAACTCCTGTCACCGGAAAAGCCGTTAACCGCGGCCTTGATGCCCGAAATGTAGCGGTTAACACTGAGCAGCTACTAGTCATGTTCCCAAACGTGTGACGATGGGCTCTGGCAAAAGGGTAGCAGCAACTTCTCCTTGAGCGAGCGATAAAAAGTAAATTACAAGCAAAACAAAAGCAGCATGTGTCACATTTTTCTTTTTAATGTGCAGCACTTTGGTGCCCGGTACCGTGGTTTGGCGGCGGCACTGCCTCCCCATCACATTTTCGCCAGACGTTCCTCCTCCATTCGTGGCCCATCTGAACCACTTGACATTTGCGCAGGAGGTTAAAACACGATTTGCAACAACATGCTCGGCGGCGGCGATCCACTGCAAGATAACGGCAGAGTAGCGTGCACTGCATCGCCCTGCGTTCACTGATAACGCGATCAATTCCCGAGACGCAGCAGATATGCGCCGTGACTGAGAAGGCTGCAGTTCGTGCATTGCACAAATATCGCATTAGGGAGCATAGTAATCGTCAGCCTTTTTTTTTTTTTTTTTTTTGTTTGTTTGACAAGCAGCATACTTATTGCTGTATGTTAATTGGCTGTTGAAAATAGAGTTGACTGTGTTAACAGTCTTTTAGTAGAGTAAGTAGGCAATAAAAGATGCATTTTGAAACCCGGTGTTTTGAAAGATGCAGTAGACGTTTTGCATTGTAGCTTTTGTCCCTTCAGCACACTTTCTTGTACTGAGTGCTGTCCTCCGTGCCTTTTGTTTCTTGCATTTTCCCAGCTGAAGAAGGACGAAGAAATGTGTGTGAGCCTAATCACCAAGAAGTGGGCTCACCTCAAGATGTCCGGCTTTGTGGAGTACCTGTCGGGTTTGGACAACGCTGATTTGGCTGCCAGGTGTGTCTGCATTGCATCGTTTGACAGTGCCCGTGTGTGTCACGTGCCTTCCCCTTGCGCCGCCTTCGGGAACCGCACCCACAGTGTTGTCCCCGTCTCATTGCAAGGTCCGAAGAAGCTCTCCTGCTGCTTAAAAAAAATGTGCAGACCGCATTCCGAGAGCTGGTCTTGACGCCCGAGCTCACTCGTGAGGTGGAGCTGCGGCCCCGGTTGACCGACTCGCTTGACACGATCCGGGCGCTTGTGCAGAGCAGGCTCGCTAGCTACACGGACTTCCTGCTCGTCAAAGCGGCTCAGGGCCTGCACATCAGTTCGTATCCTTCGGCAATGGAGTCTCCCTTCTCACCTGTGATCTGTGCTCTGCTGTTTGCTTTTCTTCTATCTGGGCTCTCGTATGGCTTGCATGGCAGGATAATAATCACCGGGACAGCACCTCTGTCTCTGCCGTAGTCATCAGCAGGTGGCAGTTGCACAGAACTGCTCAGAAGTTGAGCAACTTCATACACAATTGGTGTTTCCTTTTTATTATTATTGTTGTTCGGGTGAGGTTGATGACATCCGCACTTGGTCGCTATTGATGTAGCAAAATGGCAATAGGGACGTCACCTTTGAAAAATGCTTTAAGAACTCTAGCTTTGTGTATGAAGTGGTTTGCAGCCCTCTTTTGCCATATCGTTTGAAAGCCATAATATTACACTGCTGATGTACAGTCACCTGTCTGACATAATTCTAAGGAACTATGCATTGGCAGAGCAGTGCGCTTAGAGAGTCAGTTGTTTGGATTGCTTGGTTGTACAAACAGTTTAGCAGTCCTTGTGAGGTTCAGAAAATTGATTGTAGATTAAATTTGTAATGATGTACGTTAGGCTAGAAACAATGGTTCATCATGTTTTCCAATAAAGTTGACATTATGTAGACTTAGCTTTGCATCAGTAGTGGTGTCGACGGTGTTAAGAACAAAAGTTTTGCAGTGGTATATGTAGTAAAAAACAAGCTCCATAAATTCTATTCTCATTTTGTAGCTGGGCAGTGGTAGGTGGGGCTATTAAATTACCATGTGCTTGCAAAGTGTAACTCATCATTATTGTGAAGTTTGTGCCACTCAACATCGTGGTGTTCTTTTTGGTTGCTTTAGGCCAGAAAAGGTAGCCCGCAACCTTTTGAGAGCTCGCTACATTAAAAAAATGCTTACAGGTGTCGTGAACGCACTGTATGCGAGACTTTCTGCTCTTCATTAATGATGTAGAGTCAATGAAGTTATTGTATTGCTTACTTTTTGGGGTAGTAATACATCAGTGTTGTGATGGCAACACCTGTATTTCTTTATTTGTTAGAAAAGAAAGGATAAGTGCTAAAAGAAGCTGACAGGGTAATTACGAGAACAGTGCCTTTTATTCTTATATTTGCTTTTGCCTTGACGAGTGTCAAAACAGATTTTCTGCTCAGTACCCTGGCCTCATTCATTTTGTGTACATAAACCGAACGGTCAACAGAATGCTCGCAACAAGCCTTGACACCGCTGAACTTCGTGCAGGGGTAAGTCTTGGCGCTGTGTGTGTCTGACCCAATGCTGGGAGATCTTTTCGTTCCATACAACGTACTCTTTGCATGTGTGTTACGCGAGACCAGTGATTTTATAAGTTCCCAGGAACAATGTCCTTGAGCTAAAGAAAAACTTGCTCACTTTAAGGTTTGCGCTCGCAGCCTGATGCCCCCGTTTTCAGCAGAATGCTTGGAAGCTATTTTTTCTTCATTTTGATTTGTTCCTTTCACAGTGCTTGTCACGTTAATGCATTGATTGCCATGAACCTTTTGGCCCCCACAAAGGTTGGTTGATTTGTTATGAACAGAAGGAAGTTGGAAATTCACTGGTGTGCTGGGTGAAGCCCTCTAGTCGGCTCCACCACTGTGGTAAATAACAGAGTGCGGTGACTTGTGCCTGGCAGCATTTCTCACATCACCTCTGCGTCCTCCCTAAAATTGGGGCATGGGGGAAAGGCAAGCCCAGAGAAGAGGTGGGGCATTGCTGCATTTGAGGTTTGATTGCTCAAGAACGTTCGACTACCCAGCCTGTATTACAGCATTGCCTCGGCTTTGTAAACACATAAGGTGATCCCTTGTCACGTTTTGTGACGTCCTCTTCTGTGATGGAGAAATGCCAGCTTCAATATTCTTTTTCTTACCAAACGAAGCACCAGGAGAAGATTTGATTCCATGGGACTTGACTCACTTCAGTTTATAAAAGCACAAATTATAACCCCTGCCCCACCACTTGCCAACTTTCTCAGGAGAGCAAGGTTGTAATTATTGAGTTCAGTAACTAATAATGGTAGGCGAGCTACTTTAAAAGGACCCTGCAACACTTACCATCGACTACTGGGAATGTATTTTGGGGTAAAGTCTATTGTCCCAGCAATCTCCTCCCTCACCCGCCGCGGTGGCTCAGTGGCTAAGGCGTTGCGCTGCTGAGCA
The DNA here is from genome assembly GCF_048455015.1 of Haemaphysalis longicornis. NCBI lineage: Eukaryota > Metazoa > Arthropoda > Arachnida > Ixodida > Ixodidae > Haemaphysalis > Haemaphysalis longicornis. The sequence goes on along the minus strand of NW_027526203.1, from coordinate 472,638,853 downwards.
CGAGGTCGCGGGTTCGATTCCCGGCCGCGGCGGCCGCTTTTCTGATTGAGGCGAAAAGCAAAAACGCCCGTGTGTACGAGATTTCGGCGCACGATAAAGATCCCCAGGTGGTCAAAATTAATCCGAAGCCCTCCACTACGGCGCGCCTCATCGCCTGCGTTGCGTCGGCGCGTTAAACCCTACAAGCAATCAATCAATCAATCCCCTCCCTCAAGAATTATGAAAATCCGTTCACTATCACCGAAACTACGCGCAATGAAAAATCTCGCATAAATGTTCCCTCTCAACTCAACCGCAGACAACACGACGAAAGCTGTGTGCTCTCTCCCGGAGAGGGGGGCGGCGCGCGGCGTTCTGTTCGGCGGCCTTCGATATGTCACAGGCCGGGGAGTTTTGTCCTTTTCCCCGCAACGTGGACGGGTCTATTTCCGGTCTGGTGCCACAAAAAAGCAGGCATGGTGGCCTGCTCGCAAGCAAGCGCTCAGGCTGGTAGGGCGTTTTTGGAGCAATAAACGTTTGTTGTCGAGTGGGCTCGTTGAAACTGGAATATTTAGTTCGTCACTCAAACTCCGTGCGCACTCAAAACAAAAGAAACACCAAAAGCATGCGGACAGGTTCAGACATAGAAGAGGTTCATACACAGCGCCGACGACGGCTGATCGTCACAGGAAATGCCCGAATTTAGCTGCGAAGTTGACCAGCGACAGCCAATAGGACAGCCAGGACAGCCATGGCCCGATTGACGTCGCAGAGGCCATGCCAGGGGTGCATAATGAGAAGAATTGAAGAGAGAGCGGTTGGTTTTTCTGCGTCTTTTATGGCGATTTGCGCGCTTACCGCTTCACGTGCACGTGTAATATTTGGCTCGGGTGTTCCTGGAAGTCTAATCTAAACGTCGCGCAGGTTTACTTGCACTGCACGAAGAGTGTTGCAGGGTCCCTTTAAAGGGACACTGAAGTGAATTATTCAAGCTCCCGTTTTTGCTTGCACTGCGTAGACTGGCTCAAATTAGCACACTTTTCATCGTTTATCCGGTTGACAAATCGGTAATTATTTTACAAAGCGCGAAAGAAGAAAAACTACCATGCGCGCTTTGCGGCGGCCGCACCAACTAAGGCTGTGACGTTGGGAGGAGGGGCGCCGTGATTGGACGATGCCCAAGGTTAGCAATCAAACAAGTTTCGGTTTCGGTTCTGTAAAACATAACCAATGGCGTTGTTGGATGGGCATTCTCAATATCTCAGTTATCATCGTACCGCGCTTCTGCCATGTTGTCGGCTGTAAAATGCACAAGATAAGCCTCCCAGGACGGCTTGTAGTCGTAGCATTCACTAGCCGAGACCTACGCAGTGCATGAACGCCCTGCGCGTACCCGCAGACGCCCAAATGTCATGCGCTTTTCCCCCATATTTGGAGCTTGCCTCCCTCATGCCTGTATCGTAAAAAGCGTGTTCGCACCAGGCCAAGGGTCTGTTCATTCTGGCCTGTGCCCACTGCCTGCAAGCAGTCGGTGCTTATGGCAACAGCACGCCAACGAGAACTCGCTAGCGCGCCAGTGCCAGCCTGCGCGCGTTTTGTGAACTAGTTCGTGTAGCCATGAACGTTGCGGCCCAAAAAAAGGTGAACTCAATATAGAAAACATCGGCGGAAAACAAAAAAGTTAACTTACAAAAAAAAAAAAAAAGCACGTACCCGCGGGGATTTGAACTCGTGACTTGCAAAACATTTGCGGTGACATACCTAGCGCCCCAGACCACTGAGCCACGGAGCGGGATGCGAAGGCCTTGCTAATATAGGGTATATATTGTACAACCGGTTTACACTTTTATTTAGTTTTGGCATTTTAAGCAGCTTAGGTGACTATTTGTTGTACTTCGCTCGTGCAGTAAGCGTCGCCCGAGTTTCCACAGTAGCTCACGTCTAGCAATTACATTTCGTAGACGGAAAAGCGTTCGCAGATGCGTAGTCGTGCTGCTGACCGCTGTGCTTGTTCGCCCAGCGCAAAAAAGTGCTTCCCGCACCCTAGTTTTACGCTGTAGGGTAAAAATATCAGTTGATTTTATTTCCTTAGTACCTATGTTGACTTCGCTGACTCTTCTCCCGCCTTCAAGAGGCCTTATATTTTCCTAGTGGCGTACCAGTCAGCGAAGCGTCGCATGTGCGCTTGTGTGAAGCGACCTTGACTTGGAGCTAGATACAGTGTACAAACAAACCAAGTAAAGAAAGGCACATTCTTCCATTCACAAACGTGTCCTGGCTTCGTTTCAACTAAGCGAACGAATTGCGACCAAGCAATTTTTTTTTTAACCTCCTTGATTGCGACGACCCGCCGGCTGCCGGCGGACGAAACGCTGGGCCGACTGACTCTGTCGGCCGGGGAGCCGTGCAGTAGCGCAGCCAATTGCCAGCTCATCCCCTCCTGACGTCACACGAAAACGCCACAGAAAATGGGCGAGCGTAAAGAGAAGAGGACAGCATTTTCGAATTAGTTTTTCTACTAAATAAAATCGCGTAAACGCGCCTAGAGTGGTCGAAACATGGCCTGGGGACTCCGGACTACAATTTGCGCTAGTAATCCCGCAATGTTTACATATCACTTCAGTGTCCCTTTAATGGTTGCCATAAGCAGTGCAGGCCACTGGCAGATTCACGTTGACGATATCCAGCAGCAAGCTTGTAAACTTCAATATTAGCTTGCTGCATTTTTTGGAGTTATGCCTTTGAAAGAGAGCTTTATGAGCAAGGTAGAGGTGAAGCTATTTTTATGCGACAGGGTCATTCCTGAGTAATCATGTGACAATTACGTATTGTGCTGAGCAGGTAAGTTGTAGCTGTGGTTGGATAATGCGCATCACATGTGGGGGAAACCTACAAACAGCTGTGAACAAGTCCTGCACTCCCTGCAACCGAGGCTGAGTGCAGCACTGCCCGAGTTCGCCTATTGGATTTGGGATTTTATGTTTTTTCCTGGTTGTGTCCCCCTTTAGGTGTGGAAAGGTTGGGAGTTTGCTCAGCGTTACAGCCACGAGGGATCCTTCACAACCATGTGGGCGGATGACGACCTGCACTTTTCATACACCTTGTGGTTTGAGAACCACGCTGTGAGTCTTTGCTTCCTACCTAACGGAGTTGCTTTCCTTATGGTTTGCCAAACCAGCACAGTACTGATTTGAAGCCACACTCCAAGGTTTTTCAAATTGTAAGCTGTGTCCCTCATTAAAATTTTACCCTCTGAAGGGAATTTCAGGGTGTATTTAGTATAAAAAAAATGTTCTGCGTTAACAGGCATGCATGGAGGAAAGACTTAAAAAGGTGAGGAGCTGAAATTTATTGCCAAGGCACGAGAAATAAATTTTCATTTTAGCGCCTCAAAAATTCTAAAGGCATAGTAAACACAAGCATTGGTTCGAGAAATGCAAGTAAAATTTTTTTTTTTTTTTTGCAAGAGAGCGATTTCGTCCTGGTCATCCTGGACCAGGACGAATTTTTCTTCAACTGCGAAGTTTTTGAGAAAGCTGTTTAGCTTTCCTTTGTAGCCGTATGGCTGCATTTAGGTGGATGTCAAACTTTCCTTCACAGAAAGATAGAGATCCCTGTATGCATTGGTCCCTCATTTGTTCTATCAATTCAGCTTCCATTAGCCCCCGGCGAGCTGATTGTAGTTCTTATGAAGAGCAGTGTAGCAATAAAATTATCAGGTGCAGTCACAATCCATGCAGTGCATGCCTAGGTGCAATTTCAATACTGCAGGATGCATACACGTCAATGATATGCGATGAAATTGAATTCGAATTGAGGTTCTTCCTTTATTTATGTCTTACAAAACTTACCCGTCGGGCTCACGAATTTTTACTAACACTGCAATTGAAGATCTTTAAAGATCTCGGTTGTAAATTCGTTATCTCAGGGTTAATCACCGCGCCACCTTCATAACATGGAGGTCGTGAATGCACGTGTTTTATGGAGGTGGCATTGGGGGATGAAAAAAATTAGTTAAATCCAGGAATTTGTCAAAAAGAGGTTCACTCCATCCAGGTTTAACTGTACTAGGATTCACCTATGGGTGCCAGCAGTGTTTTTCTTTTTTGTGTGTGTGTGTGCGTTGTTTTGTTGCAGTTGTAAACGTAGAACTAATGTTGAACACTGGCGCATGCTGTGATCTATCAACAGCGTAGCTAAGCTTCTTGGCATACTGCTCTTGCATGTCGCGATAAAAATACACTGAGTGCCCACGAGTGAGCTGGGCTTCCCTGGTATGAGCTGGACTCCTCCTTTGTCTTTTTACTTCGCTACAAATTTCTGCCCCCGCCGTCTTGCAATGAACCAAAGTTGCAAACTAAGAAGCCAACCCTGAGCGGGCCCTGCAGCATATGCACCGACATTTTAATGACTGGAGTTGACTGGCAGTCCACTGTCTTCAACATGCAGCGTCTCCGTGGATCCTTGCATATTGTGACTGGTTCGCACAGCATTTTAACAGCCAAAAGGTTAACGTTGGCAAACAGTGGCAAAATAACATTGAGATGCACTGGCCCATGTGGGGCGGGCTGCTTCATTGTACGGCCTAAAAATCTCCGGCCATTTTTGGAAACCCGCAGGGGGCCCAAGACGCCTGCTCCGAGAAAATCAAAGCCAGTCTGGCACCGTGCCGCAAGTTATGTGGAACTACCCAAAAGCACAATGGGCAATCCGGGAGTGGAAAATCGGAAGAGATGAACGAACTGGTATCCTGCAAATGCAGTTGAGGTGGCTACAAAGGAAGCTATGCAGCTGCATCCTCAAGAATTTTGCAGTTGGAAGAAAACCTCCCTTGGTTCGGGCCTTGAGCTTACTGTTCCGACTCTCTTGTGGCAGTTACTGTGACGCAGACAGCCATTGTGGGCATGAGCAAAATGGTCGATGGCGTAAAGCAAGAAGTAGGTGTTAGTCGAGTATATTTCTCCAACGTGATGCAACGAAGAAAAATGGGCATCCACTCGGGTGCACCGGTATAGACCGAAAGGAAGGCTACGATGGGAAGCCACGGCCATATGTTGCAAGATATCACTCCATTACAGAGCTTATCGAAAATGCTCAAGTAGTTACCACAGTCTGTTGGAAGTGCACAGTGGAGCCCTGCACTGGCTGTAATCTAATGTTGGAGTCCACCCATTCGTGTGCAAGCTAGGTGCGGCTGAGTTTCACGGAGATGAAGCTTACCCTTTCTAATTAACTAGACTGGTTACTAGCGGAGCAGTTCCGGAGTTCCCTGTGCTGTGCTGTAATGCGTAACACCCAAGGGCACGCACACTGTGTAGGGTGAATGGCCCACAGATGCTTTGCTGTGGACCGCATAATCGTATCCTTCTATGTGGTGACTTGAACGCAAACTGAAGATCTGTAAATATTCCAGCATATGACCTGTTCTTGGGCATTTTGAATATTGGGCAAGGTGTGTGTTTGGTGCTATTGAAATAATTGCACCCCTTTCATGTTCATCTCCTTACTCTACTTGTAATGGGTGCGCTTATTTTTTGAGGCTCTGCTTGTAGATTTTGTTGGGGCCCACTGACTTGTAGATAACAGCGATCGTTATGCTGGCCTCAAAGAGTGGCATGTGATCTGTTTTCCAGGGCAAGACTGTAAAGCCCAAGTGTGCTGTAAACCCAGCCAGTCTGCAGCAGATGTCCTACCCAGGCGTTGTTTCCAGCGGCTTTTATGGGTAAGCTGGCAGAGTGAACCCATTGGGGGTGGAAAGGAAAATTTGAACTCTTGCACGTTAGGTAATCGTGCCACCAAATAACAGACAACACTAGCAGAATGCTCGAGCAGCAGATGACAAGCTGCCAACCGCACTGTGTATGTTACGTGGTCACCTGTGCCTTGATTTTGCAAGAGGTTCAGCACAATGGTTCCAATCTCCAATGCGGTGAAGACCTCAAATTTCAGGCGTTTGAACTTGGAGAACTTTCTTCTTTCAAATTACCCAACTGGACTTCTTATTTGAGGTGGGCTTTAGCGTGTCTATTTTCTATTCCTTTGTTTGTGGAAGAATGTGTTCATTACCCTCAGGTTATTTATCTCTGCAAATCTAACCAATGCATAATGTCCAACTAGCTGTTCCAAACTCCCCCACTGCACATTCACGTCTTGCTTCTCACCCACTTTAGCTCTACAGTCTCGTATATAACCACCATGTACCGTACTGTCTTTTTTTTTTTCATTGCTGATTTGACATCCCTACAGCAACTGTCAACATCCTAATGATCGTAGGCATAGGCTTGTACTACCTTTTAAGCTTGATTCCAATGGCTGCGGCCCTCTGCTAGTGCTCAAGAATTGCCCCACATTCCCTGCTGTCTGTTCGTGGATCAAGAATCAAACCCCATGCTCTTCTTTCTTTCTTGACATCCTCAATAGCATGGAGCATGCCCGCTATTCAGCTCCACGAAGCTCTCATCTCATATCACAGCCAAGCCGCCCTCGCTAGACAGCGTGTCGACCATGGCCAGGTTTAAATTCCAGAGCTGGCCTGTTCAGAGACCCAGAGATTGTTAGCACTCTGCTGTATTGCTGGCCTGAGTGCCACTGTGGCCAGGTGCTCCACAACTGCCGGAAACTAATTCCAAGAGTTTGGTTGTTTGATCACGGTGACGTAGGGACCTAACCTACACCACGGAGCAAGAATAAAATAGGAGGGGAAACGAGTTTTCCTAGCGTGGCCAGGTAATGTCACAAGCGCTCGTAATAGCTTAATAAGCTAGCTGCATCTGCCGCAGGTGAAGAAACCGCGTGGCCGCCGCTTTCGGCATTGCACTGATCAACCACGGAATGATGAATTGTGGCTGCTATCATTTCCCTCGCCAGATGCTGCTACCCTTTCCTTTGCCGTCGCAGCTACAAAGCTTTGCCATCCGCCTTGGTTTTCATTGTGACAGTATCCGGTCGCTCGCCCGCGCCTGCGGCAATGGGCCGTTTCCCCTCCTATATATTGTTGTTCCGTGCGCTACACCAAGGTGACCAGATCCAGTTCTGGTGAGGGAATGTTGTTTGTGTGTGACCCAAAGAGCCTTCCTTGTACAGTTACACCTACCTAGAATATTCGGAATGTTTCCAGGTAGCCCTGCAAGCTTTAGGGATGTGATATTAACCTTTAGTGTTCCTTGGGGGTCTCCTTGTTAATTATTACTCTAATGGTGCTGCTGCCTGCATTGTAATTAGTTTGGACGAGACTTCTTTCGCAGCAGTTTGTACTGTATGGTGTCAATTAACCTGACCAAGGGCCATTGCGGTTAAGGTGCCATGCAGACAGAACACAAGTCTGGTTCTTTCGAAAGATTGCCTCATTACAATAAAATTGACACCACTTTTGGCAAACTTCACTAAAATAAGCTATATAATCGGGAAAAAGGAGAACGGCCATGCGACCCACTAGCTCATTTGCCAAACTAGAAACTGTGACGCATTACGGGCAGCTGTGTGGTTGACTGAGGCCAGCAAAAGCAAATGCAAGTTAGGTGGTGCCTATAAGCTTGCAGAACCAGCTATTTGCACTTAAATTTAATGCATGTTATTTTCGTAGCAGTAATAATGGTGGAGAAAACATTGGAAGTTACTAACGCACATGTTACTAACGCACGCATAACTGCACAGCAGCCTGGCGCTTTGGGCTTGTCTCACCCAGCGCTTTTTTTGTAGCTTTTATTTGTAACAAAAATAAGCCATATGCAAATACAGTAAAACCTCGTTAGAAGAGACGCTCAAGGGACCCAGGAAACGTGTCTCTTGTAACCAAGGTCTCTTGTGTGCAATGTTGCTAACAAGGCAAACATAGGAAAGCCAACCAAACCGCTTTCATTCAAATGTCTCTTATAACCAAGTGTCTCTTGTAACAGTGTCTCTTGTAACGAGGTTTTACTGTACGGTCAAAAACAAAGCGAGTGCGGAGAGCGGGGCGGAGCGGTATTGTGGCGCCATCTAGAAAAAGGGCGGTAAACGAAGCAATAAAAGAATAAAAGACGTTTCTGCGTCCGCTGCAGCCCTAGTCACCGTACTTAACATTCGTTTCATGCGTTGAATACATCATCGCTGACATCACGAAACACGATTTCACGGAAGAATTGAAATTTTGGCTTAAATTGTGTATTTCTAAGTGAATAAAGCATCGTTTGCTGCCAGACAAGTGCTGGGGGCATTATAAAACACCTAATCTTTTGAATAAAACAAACTTGTTTTTTTTCTTCACGGCTTCTTTATACTTGGTCCTTTCCCTGTTACGAGAAAAAAAAGCAAAACCCAAGACGCATAATTTTAAAGGAGTACTGACATGAAACATCAGAACTTGGATGACTATGTAAAAGGCTTCCTTTGTAAATGGAGACATCTCGCTGGTTGCAGTGAGCAGAACGCAGGAACCAAGGCCAGTAATTTTTTAGGCCACCAAGAGAATTCGAGCGGGAAGTGTGCTCAATTGGCTTAGCTAGCAGGCATTCCTGGAAGCTGGGATTCGCTGCATCTATCTGTGCAAAGTGTAAAAGCAAATTTTGGCCTACATCAATGTGCTCAAACCCACTACAATGGCCCCGTCAGGGTTCTTGGCAACCACAAACAACATTCTGCAACGTCGTTCTAGAGAAATCACCAGGAAGTGGCTGTGGAGAGTTTGCGATAAGATTGGCACCATTGTTAGTATCAGGACAGAGCTGACCCGTTAATGAACCAAACTTGCATTTTGTCTTCATGGCCCTCTGGGCACTACGTGGCCATGTTCCATTTGTGAAAAGATAGGTATGTGTTGCTGAAAGCAGTGGGGCCCATGTTGCAGACCGAGAGGGCATTTTTTGGGAGTGGTTATAGAGTGCAAGTTGTGGTGTGATCCTCCCGAGGATTGGTGAAGATGATGCCGTTGTCGGCATGCTCACGCATAGCTGGGTGGGTGGCCCCGGGGTGTGCAGGCAGCTGATGCGCTACTGCTTCCCCGACGTGTCGCTGGAGCAGCTGTCGTGCCTGGAGTTCATGTGCGTCCACGCCAACAGCGTCCCCGCAGGCACCATTCTGGAGCAGCTCAAGCGGCTGCCCTCGTCCCTGAGGGAGCTGCTGGGCACCGCCTCCTAGCCCAGGGAGCGCCCACCCACAAGTGCCTCCGACTGCCTAGAGAGGTCCCACCGGGCGGGGAAATGTGTTTGGTCGAGGCACCGCTTGAACGGAAAGGCCGGTTTCAGCCACGAGTGCAGCACACTGCCAAGGAGTGGCGTTATTGTACTGGAGTCCAATACCATGCACATGTTCACCAGGCAGCTTCAGCTGGGTTGGCGTGTGTGCTTTACTGCCACTTTGCAAAGCAGAAGAAGAATGCTGCGTAATTGGCATTTAACACATAAATGTATTCATATTGGCTGGTTGAAGCAGTTTTCTGTAACAGGTTGCATTGTTGCTTCAGTTATGTGTGCTTCGCCCAGTTCTGCTGTAATACATTGCTTAAAATGTTATAAGGCTCCATTGTGCCAAAACAAATCTCCAAGCAGCGTCACAGGAATGCGTGTTTAGATTGCCCTGGCCAAGGTGAAGTTTTTTGCTGTTGCATTCCGTGTAACTAAAGTACTTAAAAGCTGTAGTTCGTCAGAGGTGAAGAAATCTAACGATTTGAAAGAACAGGCCTTGATGCTGCCCTGAGTAGTGTAGGTTAATGTGTTCACACGTGAGCTTTGTGAAGTGAAATGAGGCCTATGCAGTTAAGCCATCATAACCGTTTCTATACATGCCTGTAGCGTGTATCCCCTTTAGCACCAGCCTGTGTGAAATTGCCTTTAAGTCACTTTGCAGCTTGTCCGCTGAAGTTCCTCCAAAAGTACACATTGTTGCTCAGTTTAGTTTTGGATTAGTCAAAGTAATTGTGGAAGTGAAAAGTGTAAATAAAGTGAAGCAAAAGCTACTTGTTGGTTGTGATATCGAAGCTGTTCTGTTCGAAGGTGACAACATTGCCCATTTCGGCCCAAATAAAGACAGGTTTCCTCGCAAATCAGTTTCCTGATGTTGCTATCTTTGAAGCCAAGGGCACCGTTTCTTTTATTTTGCACATTTCCAGATCTGACACTAGTGATCACAGGCATCTGAAAGAATCTTGTCGTTAGGCTAGTTTTTAACCAAGATGGAACACGTCTTGTTAACTTGTTAATTTGGTTACGGGGGCTAAGTGGATTGGCTTAAGCCTTGATAATGGACAGGACTTATCACAATAACTGATCCTTTGTTGAACCTTGATCTAGCTGCAGGTGATAACCTCACAGCAGTTTTAGATCTGGCTAATTTTTAATTGATCTTCCTGTTTGCCGCTTTTATGCTGAACAAAGTAGCTTGCAGTGTACACATAAGCACAGTGGCAATACTTGTACGATTGCAAAAACATGGTACCTTGCACACAGCAGATCCAGGGGAAAAAACACATTTTCAACAGCTTAGCGTACTTGTTTATTACAAAAAGAAACATCGGTAATAACTTGACTACAGACAGTACAATGTGCAAGCTGTATAAGTAGTGGACAGGAAGAAAAAAAATGGTAAGCTTTTTTCTTTTTGGTAAACCAGCAGTCAGCATACCGTGGTGTATATACTCCTGAGGCCTGCTTGTATCCAGGTTTCAAGTTTCAACATGCCATCACTGTAAAAGGTGTGGCTAGTGCTCTGCACATGGCTTTCACCAACATGACTTAGCTTTGTAGAACACATGCAACAAGCCTGTTTTCCTTTCACACACAAAGAAAAATTAAGACTTGCGAGACTAAAATGCTACTGGCACCTTGGCGAAAACAAACACTTGGAGAATAAAATAATAAAAAAGCATCCTACAACAAAACAGACAGCAGTGCCAACACCTTTCTAGTGCAGTCTCTTGGAAGTGCGCCCAAGACCGCACGACTAGGAAGCACTAGGTAAGAAATGATAGAACAATGCAGTGTTTGTTGGCCTGCACCGTGAGATGCATAATTAGTAACAGGGCAAGTGACAGCGGAGGATGGCGAGAAGGGGCATAGCAGAAAAAAAAGGGGGGGGCAAGTTCTTGGCAGTGCTGCACTGTAACTTGCCTTAAAACTACCAGATGAAGCGCCTCGTCAAAATGGCAGTAGATCAAACGAGTGCACGAGTGCCCCAGACTTGCCTAGAAAACAAGTTTGATCATACGGTGCTTCCCAGAAACTAACACAACACAGTTATCACATTAGTCCTTCCATTTAAATACAACGTGCATTCATGTGCTTACGTGTAAACAAGGGCCAGCACAGCTCAAGACAATTCTCGGCTCTACGACAAGTGGCCGAGCTACGGGGCCAATGTTTCTCGGTACCTAAAGTTGCATTCTAAACTTTCCCCCCTTTTCCAACGGTAAACGGGCGCAATCTTTGTGGAGTATTATACACAGCGCCAAACACTACTACTGCTACAAAAGTGCTGGTCGAACACTGGTTGAGACAGCACCCCCAGAGCAACAACTTTGGCCAAACCTGAAATCTGATGAGCAATCGCAATGAAGGTCCATGCCTAACTGTGCACCTTTTTGGCCAGAAGTCTGCACGGTAGTCGGGAAGCATGTGGTGCAGCACTTTTCGTCGCCGCGTCCCGCTGCAAGTGTGTAAATGCATATATCTGGTGCATAAACTTCTGGTGCGAGCAACTGGTGGTTCCGCAGCACGCCTCAGTCGATGAGTTCCACATAGTTGGCTGGAAACAGTCCGTAGGTGCCATCAGGACCAAGTCCTTGCCACCAACCCTCGTCAATTTGTTCGATATGCGTGATGACGTCGTCAGGGTCAAAGGAGATCTCAGTGTCGTCAGCTGAAAAGATAACGCACAGTTGGCGTCGGTCCTAACACTGCACTGGATCAAGCAAGCTGCCAGGAAGGCATTGCTGGTCAATGTCAATACAGCAAAAAATAATTCATGACTGTCAAGTTGGCATACACAATAACCTGCTCCCAAGCCACCGGTAGTCCTCTACATAATAGGTCGCCACTATAGGGCAGAGCTGTGACGAGGCATCAGTGCTGGCTTCAACTGCAAGGGCGAAAGTGTGTCGTTTTGGGCTCTCCACCATTACACCTTGCATCTCTGTGGCCACTTCTCAGACAGTGGCACTTGCCCTGGATCTGCTGCAGCGTTCCGCATCCTCACTCTTTGGAAACATCTCGCACAGAAGTGGCCCAACATGATCGCTCACGCTCAGTGGCAAATTGTGCTCCACGAGGACTCCGGCGAAGAGACACTCAGCACGCATATCACTGTCAATGCCCTGCTTCTCAGAGGTGCAAACAAAGTTCCGGTGCTTGGTCATTGCCAAATGCAGCTTTATATCGCGTTCCCCCCTGTGCAATGCTCATGTTGCATGCACAAGTCGTTCAAAATCTGAAGTGCTCGCCTTTCAGGGACGGGCCAAAACAGCAATAAACACTGCTCATACTTCTTCTTAGGCTCTGACAACACCATCTTGTGAATGGAGCTATGAAAAAAAAAAAAAAAAGGCCTACATGCTCACTGCACAGAGAAGGAAAAGCCTCCATGGCTCGCTACACTCAAATGGCTTGGATGCGACTTCTGATGATTTTAGCTGGCTACCTCACTAATGATAGCAATTGCGATGCTAGATGTTTTTGTTTTTTTTCCCCACGGCGTGGTTGGGCCACTTTTTCGGGAGATTTATAACCGTTCCCGTACAATCAGGAGGATGGGTCAAAATCATGCACAGCTCCGTCTAACACCGACGATGGTTGAACGCAAAGCTTTCACATAAGATTCCTTGGTTGTCATCTGAGTTTTGACTTTGACTCGCACGCATTTTTGAATTTTGATGATCGCAGTGGCTTTGACTTTGACCCTTCGCCATTTGATTTCGCACGAAGAAAGCTTTGTTATTGAACTGTTGTTGTCCTTAGACGAAGGGGTGCAGGAACTATCTCATTTTGCACGCTCATGCACTCCTCTCCAAAGCTGCTTCGAGCGTTTCATAATGGTGCAATCAGATTGATGTTGTTTCGATAACGCAGGGGACTCAGGTTCGGTTTCTACCATGGGGAAGTGTTTTTTTCTTTCACTTCACCCACGATCATTATCGTCATAAAAAAAAGTTTGTGTTCCTGCAGTGCCTTTTTGACGTGACATACGCCATCAGTGAGGCATAGAAAACTTCGCTTTAACAATTCAGGAGTCTCCCGGGCAAATCGGGAGAGTTGGAAGCTACGTGTTCCTGTGCGTGTTAGGCCTCTTGGCCAGGCAAAGCTCATGATAGCCATGTTTCTTTTGCATTGTACAAGTACTCTAAAGGTCAGAAAAAAGTTTTGTTAAACAAGCAAACAAAAAGAACACCTGACCTTTTTGTTTACAAAAAGCAGTCATAAAATGTCACCAAAATCTCTTTAGAGCCCCTTACACTACAAGACCTACACCACAATTAAATACAACAGGAAGACATTTCGACCAGTCACCAGCCTTATTGGCTAATCTCGGTAAGAAACAGTAGGCACGCAAGGGTGTATGGCTCCTCACCGGCCTGATAGTCATAGAGGGCCCGGGCCCGCAGCCCCGGCCCAGTGCTTTCCACGGTTGCCAGCTGTGCTTGGCTCAAGCCAGGACTGTGTTCAGCAGTCACCTCATCGACCTGTGCAGCAACCTCGGCCTCAGCTGCACGCAAGAAGCAGGTGCAACATTAGCAATTCACTTCGGGGCAGTTATGATTCACAGCTGAATAACCTGTCCCAATGGGGAAAAAAAAGCGGCAGCAGCAGCAGCAGCCCACAACAAATGAAGCATTTGCAAGGTCATGTGGCAAGGTTCCAGAAGCAGAGAAATGGATATTTTTGATGTGCTTGCCCCAAGGAACGGAGTGGCCAGCGTTCCACTCTGCTCAACACTTTTTTTCTTCACTTTTTTTTTGCTTTCGCAATTTTTGATAAAATTCCAATGCATCTGTTGTTTGAAATTATTACTGTTGGAAAGCCCCATTCTTCTTCTCTATCATTCCATAACCTACACTTTAGCACCATCATTTTCTGTGGCAAGAAAAAAAATTTCCTGGAACACCCAAAAACAACCATTTTTCTGCGGTCACTAAAGTGTTTAAGGGGCCATGCAGACAAAACGCAAGTTTGGTTCATCTGAAAGATTGCCTCATGAGAATCATACTGACACCACTTTTAACGTAAAGCTCGCGCAAACAAGCTATATACAGCGTAGACCGCTTATGACGTATGTCACGGGAACCGTTAAAATCGCACTATATAAGCGGTGCTGCACTATAAACAAAACTGAGTGAATCCAACCACACCACAGCTTACCTTCCAATTATTCTTTGTTTATCATCACTCAAACAAATGCCACTTAAAAACAAACTCGGACTTCATTCATTCTTTTTTTTTTCTTTTTTTTGCACATCAGACGCTGGTGCACAGTCTCACAAACCAAGAGCGCAGCTTTTACTTACACTTCGTGTTTGTGTTTTGAGGGATCTGCTTTTTTAGCGTCCACAAGAAAGGATGCCGCAGAGAAGGAAGCGGCCCGGTTTATGCCGGCGTTAGAAGAGCACAAGCCAGATTATTTTGCGATGCCGAAGGCGACTGCTTGTCAACACAACGTCCAGGTAGTGGAAACCTACGCCGCCGCCGCTCGGCTTGCTATCCCCAGATGCCCGAAAAAGAATACTGCCTTGAGAGTAAGGGCAGTTGGGGTTATCACGCCAGTGCAGATGGAACACACAAACTAAAGCGCGCCTATTTCTTTTATTTGCTGTGTCTAAAAGGAGAGAAGGGAGGGCCGGCTGCGTTGGATGGCTGAATCTTTTTTTTTTCTTGCTTTTTCGCAACCTTAAACGACCCCGGTCGATCAGCAGTCCCGCCAAAAAACCGCACTATAAACAGTATGGTGCTTCGGGCAACCACCTTATAAGCGGTATGCTCATACACTGAGTTCTATGGGAGGCGTACCGGCGGCCAGGAAAACCTGCATTATATCCAGTCCCGCACTATAAGCGGTTACGCTATAAATAATCTGCACTGTACTTAAGAAAAAAGAATCACCATGCAACTCACTAGCTTATTTCCCGCACTAGAACATATGACGTCATATGCACAGCCGTGTGATTGGCTGTGGCTGGCAAAAGCAAACGCAATTTAGGCAGAGCTTATACGCTTGTAGAATGAGCTATTTTCCCTGCTTATTCATTTTATAGCAGTAAGAATGGTGAGGTGAAACAATGGAAGTCACGAAAGTACACAAAAACATAGAAGTACCAGTGCGTACTGCTGTGGGACACACTATCCTTGTTACAGCTGCACAGCAGTGTGGCGATTTAGGGTTGTTTCACACGACACTGGCCGATGGGCACAAGTGACATTGTCTTATGTAACCCTGTTTGTCGAACATACACCATGTTTCACGAAACGATGACTATTTGCCATAACAAAAACAAGC
Source organism: Haemaphysalis longicornis (assembly GCF_048455015.1). NCBI lineage: Eukaryota > Metazoa > Arthropoda > Arachnida > Ixodida > Ixodidae > Haemaphysalis > Haemaphysalis longicornis. Next base: position 472,623,421 of record NW_027526203.1, on the reverse strand, counting down.
AAGGTGCAAATACAGTCACAAACAAAGCAAAGGTGAATAGTAGTGCGGAGCAGTATGATGGCGCCACCTAGGAGGGCTGACCGTAAATAAGGCTCTGCAGTTCGCTGAAGACTGAACAGCGCACTGGAAGTTAGCTTGAAGACCCATCCATGTGACGTCATGGCAGACATCACGAAACACACGATTTGAAGGGACAATCAAAGTTTTAACTTAAATTGATTAATTTCTCAGTGAATAAAGCATCAATTGCTGCCAGAAAAGCGCTGCGGGCACTAGTAAGCACAAAATCTTTCAAATAAAACAAACTAGCATTTTGCTTGCATGACCCTTTTAAGTATTACTTTGTCCAAATAAAGTAGAAGCTCAATGATACAGATCTCTCAGGGTAGCAAAAAATATTCGTATCATCACAAATTTGAAACATCAAAAACAAAACAAGCACAAGTACACAAAGAAAACGCATACGAGTTTCTTCTGCATGCACCTGCATGCAGAAGTCTGTTACATGTTCTGTGTCATTTTCTTTACCTTGCCAAATGCAAACCTTACCTTTACCTTAATGCACCTTTACTAAATGCACCTTTACCTTAACAAATGCGCACTGATTTCTTCATGTATTGTATTAGCTGCACAAAACAAACAAACAAAAAAAAGGACTTCGCTATGACAGGCAAGTCCTTTCGTACAGTATTTTTTATACACAATAATCAACTATCTTCTACGTATCGCAAATATTTACTGCAAGGGCTTATCACTCACTCACACACGCACAAAAAAAGGGGGGGGGGGAGGTGGGAAGGGCGCTTTCAGTTTTTGCCAATTAAAGTACAGTTAAACATCGTTATAACGAAACTGAAGGGGCACTGCAATTTGCTCGTTATAACCAATACTTCGTTTAGCCCTAGCAGGCATTTGCTACAAGTATTGCACACTGTACTTACCCAAAAGAAATAGCAGGCGAAATTCGTTCTCACTGCTTCATGGTACACAAGTGATAAAAGCCATCGCATCAAGCACGAAGCTGAGCGAGCCATCGGTCGAATTAGAAAAATGCATGAATGGCCAATTACGGATTTTTTCGCAGCAAAGCCCGTTTGAAATAAGAGTTACGTATTTTGAACATATTTTGAAGTACATGAGTGAATTTCCTTTTTATCACCGGATTGCGGTGATAACGGCACACACATGCACGTGCGTGCACGCACACACATGCATACACAGGAGCCGAAACCGAATCTCCGTGGACCCTACCATGGCAGGTTTGTTGCTTTGCAACTTCTTGCTTGGATGGCTCCCGAAGCTGGTTGCGGGTGTAAGTGAATTCCGAGGGAGGGGAAGTCACAGCTGCCTCCCGATTGTTCTGCACGGGACTCGCACACGCCTCGGCCTGCGAAATAAAAACAAAGGCCAGGCGGTGAGAGCAAAAACATCACTCGGCTTGCTTGCCACGGGGGAAGCAGGTGCAGGGCCTCTCCTGTCCACAGCCAGTTCGTTCTGCTGAGCTTCCAAGCCATGTGACCAGGCTATATCGTGGGCTGATTTAAAGTTGCATTGGCCAGATTGGTCACATCTGTTACTAGCCCCTATTAAACAGCTCAATCCTTTACGGCCCAGCCCACACAAACGTGTGGGTCAACAAATTCGTTTACTAAGTGGCGCGTGCTTTGGTTTCGGTTTCACAGCCCTGGGTAATCGCTGCGAACGCTTCCAAGCCTTCATTGGTTTCGGTAGTTCACTCACTTCGCCACCAGGGGGCGAGAAATCGCACATTAAAAACAGCGCCCCAGCCGGCGCGATCACGCTAGCCACCTTTAAGATGAACTGATATTTCTTCTAGCTATTCTCGTATTTTCTGAATAGCAAGCTTAACACGACTTGCAGGACTTGGAAAAACACACTCGGCTAAAAAATACACCCGTTCCCTTCGTGTGCGTTCCGTCATCAGGCTTGAAAAATGCACCCACACATATGTGTGGGCTGGGCTTTCGTTGTCACGAAAATTTTGCTGGGCAGTACAGGGTGCCGGGCTCGTGCACTGCAGCGCTAGCGATAAATAATTTCTGCTTGCTCTCTTGGCGTCTCATTTATTCGCGGTTTTGTGCTGGCTCGTTGGTAGTGCTTTCTTGCACCTTAACCTTGAGCTAGTTCTGTAATTACTTCGGATAATAATATTAATTATATTAATTAAAACTTCATTATTTATTTTCACAAAATCCTATTTATAATGTAAGTACTACTGAAAACAATATAAAACTTATAAATAATACGTAAAAATGCAGTTTGTCTGCACCTGATGCCGTTTTTAAGGTATTTTTACTACCCGCAGATTACACGAATAGAGCCCAGCCCACACGTGTGGGTTTTTTTTCTCTGTGAAATACTCTGAACTTTCCATTTTGACTTGTCGAAGCATCATCGGGAAGAGGTAAATACGAAAAATTTAATTACTTGTGGCCATTTTTTCTAACATCTTTTTGTTGGGCAGGAAAGGGTTAATTGTGAATGTCCTCAGAAAATTCTCTTGACACTTACCAGTACTACAGGACAACTGTAGCATTCCCCTCTGCCAAATATATGCAGCCCCACTGATTCATGTCCCCTCCCCACCCCCCTCCCCAAAGAAGCCTGAATACACCACCAAAATTTTACAGCATGATAAATTGCACTATCTTTTGCAATGGCTACTGCACAAGTCATTCATTTAAAGCACAGAGTTAATGCAAAAGACACTCTCCCCTTCCCAACCCCCCCCCCCCCCCCAAAAAAGGGAGGGGACATCAACACCCTTTCAAGCTTTTGTAACAATTCCTAAAGCCTGTAGAGCTACAAAACATATAAGACAGACAGAGAAATATTGATTTATTGAAGAGGCGAACTCCAAGCTAAAGAGGAGCTTGCTACTGCAACCGCTGCAGTAAAAAAAGGCATTACTAAAAAATGTATGATTTTTCAGTAGCAATAGCTTTTAGTGTCAGACTTTAGTGTCCCTTTAAAGCTGCAAGCTGTGAGAAAGAGAATGCCACTTTTTTTTTGGAGTTGAATAAGCTCTACACACATTGAAGCTGCTGCTGTTGCTCCAGTTGCCCGCTCCAGAACACAGTTTTTTGGCCTGACCACAGGTACACTCACTCTAGATGTTGCACCTTCATGATTGGTGTGCTGTGCTGGTGTGTGATTCTGCGAGGAGGCCGGCTGGGAGGCATAAGTGCCGCTGTAAGTGCTCGGCTCAAACATGGCCTTGGCGTTGATGGTCCTCTGGGCAATGAGTGCCTGCGCTTCCTTCAGGGGGAAAAAAAAAGCACCCGGTGGCAGCACACCTCTTCCGCACTGCACTGCAAGCTTCAGCATAAGAAAGGCAATGCCCTTAAGTGCATTCTCACATGACGCTGAGCGCTCATTTAACTCTTACGGGACCACCGGAAACGGTGATGAAAAGGAGAGGTCTCGGTACAATTTTTTTATTACATAAAGCAAAAGCACCATCCTGCTTTAGCATATACCAAAATGCAGCTAATTATATGTTCTTTGACATACAATACCATGTTTTCCTTAAACGTTGCACTGAACACTACGAAAAAATCCGAAATTAAGAACTTCAATAAAAAACTACAGAAAAAGTTAGAGTAAATATAAAAATATTAAAAAAAAATTATTTCAGGATATACAAAATGCGACACAATGCTTCGATTCTTCATCATGAAAGCTTCTTTGCACAAGTGCCATGGTTACTTCGTCGCCAAAGTGTACGCTGGGCTCTCATCTCGACGAAAACTCGATCCGCTTCTGCGCTGGTGGAAAAAGATCACCACCATAGGTGGTTGACACCCTAGCGAACGATATACACCACAAGAACATATATCAAGTGCACATACCTATGCCAGAGACAACTGAAACTGAAACCATCATCCACCTTTGAGCCCCACTTGACGTTCCAGGCTGACCCTCACGAATTCTCACTCGAGCTGAAATACAATCTCGTAAAGTTGCATTCCGACTCTTCACTGCCGCTCTCATCATTAAAATACAGAATAGAAGCCGAAGATACGAGAGACGAAGCGGACGTGGATTTCTTATCGCGCTCACATGACACCATGATTGTTTACATTCGAAACCACCACCCGTCAGAAAAAAATATCTAATGTGTCGCCATCTGGCAATAAAAAAGAAAACTGCACAAAAGAAAAACTTTAGTTTTCAAACTGTCTCCTAGATGGTGCCAGGTGTTCCATCGAGCGAAAATTTGTATTTTGCAGGCACGCGAAACTATCGATCATATGTGATCGATGGCCTACAGGCACGGTCCCGAAAGAGTTAACCGGCCACTCTGTAATGCGTCCTACCAAGAGCAACAGCTTGCACAAAGGAAGAAATCAATGAACTGCTTTCTGCACACACAGGCATTGTTCCCAAACAGCACAAGTACCTCATTCCGCTGACTCCTTAGGCTCTGTGAGCGACATTTCCGTTCCTCTTCATCGTGCATGTCCTCCTGCAGCTGCTGCTCCTGCTCCACGAGAGCAAAGGCCAGAGGTTAGGCACAGCACGCTAAAGAAACGCATACTGCAAAGTTGGTGGCTAAAAGGAGTAGGTAACGGCAGTGAGAGGTTTTACGCTCGCTCATACGTATGACACGGCCTAGCTAGCCTCGTTGCTACTATTACTGCTACATTTCATCAATCACTAGAACACTCAGAATGTTCTTTGACATCTCTGAATTTTCAAGTAAACTAGAAGAGAATGTGGCTGTCTACAATGGTGCTCAATAAGCCAAAGTCATTCACTGCTCCTGTCGACCGGCTGGCTATGCACACTACTGTCAAGCGCAAAATAATGATGCTCACAAGCTCAAGCCACCAATATCAATGACCTTCCTGAATGCCTCAGCCCTATGCTCAGAGCACACTGAAATTTTGCCAGCCAAACCTGGTCTAAATGCCAGGTGCATGTAGCGCCACGCCAGAAAACTTTCTGAATGCACCTGGGTTTGACACGAACCGTGGTGGATGCTCTATTAACGGAGGCAAAAACACGTGCCCGTATGCATAAGATTCTGGCACACAACGAATCCCAGGTGGTCTCAATTTACCAAGGGACCTTCAATAGAGTGCATTTTATAATCCAGGTCAAGCAAGCATTTCAAGTGGGTGCAAAGAGGAACTACCGCAGGGCTGGAATGAAGCAGACCTGGGAAGTGGCAGCACACCATGCAGCATTGATTACAGCATCCGCGTATACACTATGGCCTTGCTCAGAATGGACGCTAGCTCACAGTGCTACCCGTTGGTGCATGAAACCTGAGTCTGGTTTTATTCTGAAAGCACCTAGTTAATTACAAGCGCTTAAAACAGTCTAGTGGCAGACAATGCTGTGCCTTGCAGCATGCCGAGATACCGCATCTTGCCCACACTTTTCTTGTTCTGTCTGTTAGTGTCAAGTGCATCATGGCAGTTTTTAGGTCTTGCCGACGAAAAATTCGGTGCCATGCCTCCACCATATGCTTCACTGGGGTGAACAGAGGCCACGGAGTAAATACAAAACACGAGGGGAAACCTTGCTTCTTGGAATAACTAGGTAATGTCACAAAAACTTGGTGCAGGTAATCTAGCAGCATAGAAGAAACTGCCCGAATGCTGCAATAGGCGTTCCTCTGCGCAGCCGAAACATGGTGTGGCCATGGAGTGAATGTGACCGCTAGCATTTCATCGACCAGGCGCCGCTATCATCTCCTTTGCCATCGTAGCTGCGAAGCTGCGTAGTCTGAATTAGTTTTCACTGTGACATTATCTAGTTGCTCACCCACCGCAATGGGTGTTTCGCCTCCCGTATAGTATATTCCTGCTGGAGGCCAAGTGGTTGAACCGCGATGACTGGTAACCATTGGGACCACTGCACGTGCTGCAGGGGCGGCGACAACAGTGCTCACCCACAGCTTCTTGTTCACTTTGTTGTGGGTGGAGTTCTGGGCATTCTTCTCGGCCTCCCGCATCTTGTCTATGGAGAGGGAGCGCTCCTTGAACCACTCCTCCCTGGCACGGGCGTCCTTGAGCTGCACCAGCGCAGACCCAGCAGCACGTTCAATGCACACAGCGACTCTGAAGGCACCCACCGGGGGAAACGCCCATCCGGGCCACTGACACAGCCGGAATATACAGCGAATGGGCATGGTTCCCCCGGGGGGGCCCCGACGGCTGTGCCACAACAAGAGGGCCTCATCGGCAGTGCTAGCCGTTGAAAAGGTAGCCAAGTGCCTTTACAAGTGCACTGCCCCAGAAAACAACACAGCTGGCATGGGTCCCGAAATAGCAAACGGTGACGCACTGGCCACCCTTCCCTCCCGAGGGCCCCTGGCAGTGTGCCTCCTTCGTGCACCACAACGGCTGGCACTCACCTCGCGCTCCTTCACTTCCTCAGCCAGACGGCTGCGAGCCGCCTCAGCCTTGTGCTTCTCCTCTGCGACACGCTTCTTCTCTTCTTCCTGCCAATGGTCGAAGAGAATTGACAGCACTTTTAATCTGCGCTTTTTTTCTCTCTCAAGCACTATAAACGGATCAAGGGCGTAGAGTCCCTCTGTATCGGTTGCATGCTAGCGTGGTATTTTCACATTCCAGGCACCAGTTATAATATGAACACTACGAATGTGAAAACGCATAAAAAAAGTTCGAAAAAAAAAGCTCTTACCGGATGAAAGCAACACGAATAGATACTTTTTCTAGAGCCCCAAATGCTATGAGCATCAGGGTACCCGATAGATGGTACTCTACTATGCAAGCAGCATTAAGCGGGCAGGGACTGTTTACAGGGCAACAAAAAGTGTGATGTGATTTGTGAAAAGTGTGATCATCAGTTTCGGTTTCCACTGCTTCAATCCTGGGCAGCACACACGAGAGAAACGTGCTTAAACCTCACAGTTTTGTGCGGACGTCAAAACACTGTGGAGGCCAGCGGAGGTGATGCTTTCACCACCCTGCCGCGAAGGCAGCACAGCCTCAAGATGTTAGGCCTACCACTGCAGTGAATATGATGACTGCTAGAGCCACTAAATAAGCTACGCTTAAGAGTAATGACACTGACGGACAGCGGCAGCCATTTTGGTGCCCGACGCCAGAGTGGCCAGCTTTATGCGCCCTATTGCGGTTGACAGGTGGAATTGGTCCGGGCGCCGCTTGGCAACCATGACAGCTGAGTTTACTTTTTGAGGATTACAGCTGAGTTTACTTTTAGAAGATTTCGAGCCTGCACGCCGGTGCGACAGGGTCACGCTTGGTTGCGCTAGCGTAGCTTGTTTAGTGGATCTAGGTTACACTAGAGCCACTAAATAAGCTACACTTTACTAGTGGCTGAAGGTTATGCAAGGCCACAGTGGTTCTTTCGCAGCGGGAAGCGAAGCAGGCATTTTCCACCGTCCGGCCGGTTGAAAAAGCCCGGTACAGAGCAGCATGGCGTTGCTACTCTGCCTGGGGCTTAAAAACTCACTCTTAACGTGTCATACAGCCACACTGCGCTCTGAAACATGAGTTAACGAAGAACGCATGCACGCGGCAACACAGAGGCACCAAAATGTCAGCGCCCATGGGTCGTCCGGGGGTAAACAGATGTCACGTGACACGGTTCAACCAATGGCCACTGTAGGCAGCATACAACAATGAGAGAAAAGAGTGCCGATACTCTGAAACCTGATCTTGGGGCTTTAATGACTGCAGTCATGACTGCTTTCAACAGAGGCGCAGATGGCGATTTTTATTGAGATTATCGGCAATAGTATCAGCTCCTTGCCCGCATGTAGAATTTTTTTTTTTCGCCAAGAGCGGTGATCCCTGTAAAACGCTGCCAGTGTCTTGGCGGCCGCTCGTCGAGCCACGCGTACACATTACTGCCAAATGTCAGAGAATCTTGGCTAAGTCATCTAGTTTTCCCTGCCACGGGTGGACGTCACACTGATGCCCATTTTCTGCGCGCCGCTTTTTGCGCTCTTCCATTGGCATGATAAATGAGATCAAATAAAAATGTGTTGCATGTGTCAGAGGCCGTTCATACGTTTGCCAGGGTATTCTTTGATGATTTGATTATGAGGTACGACATGCCAAAACTATACAGGTTGTGAGGTGCACCATAGTGGAGGGCTCCGGATTAATTTCTACCACCTAGGGATTTTAACGTGCGCCGAAACAGGCATTTATGCTTTTCGCCTCCATCTGAAAAGCAGCTGTTGCGGCCGGGAATCAAATTCTCGTCCTTGTGCTCCACTGCACAACGCCTTGGCCACCGCGGTGGGTTAGCTAGGGTATTCGTTGAGTAAAGGAAGCGAACTCCTATGCCAAAAGTGAAAGAGTCCTAATTTTTTTTAAAACCCACATGTTGATTAGGCTATCATAAATTACATTTGTTGATGGCTCAATGGGCAATGTAAGCAATAAATCAGCGGTTTAATACCTTGGCAGGCAAAAGCACTGAAATGTGCAACAAATACACCTTTTCTTTAATTTAATGGATATAGTATCCAAACGGCATAGTATCCGAATGGTATAGTATCACGAAGTATCCTATGTGTATCAATACTTTTTTTCTTTTCTTTTAGTGGAGCGTTTTTGTGTTTCATGTTACCTATGTATCCGCTCCTGCAAGGGCCCGGTTAGGGCCTGCAGTATGTACAAATAAATAAATAAATAAATAAATAAGTATGACAATAAAAATCCCTTACTTAGTGTCGTTGCATCAGACAAGGAATATACTCCAAGAATTTAATTTTTTTTTGCACCAAAAGGTTTCACCTGCGCACTAATGCAGTTGAAACTCGTCATAACAAAATTGAAGGGGTACGGCGATTTGCTCATTATAACAAATATTTCATTATAACCGTAGCAAGCATTTATGCAAATATGGGGCACTGTACTTACCCAAAACAAATAGCAGGCGAAATTGCATAGCACCGCATGGTGGTACACAACAAAGTAACCACATTCCGGAGATACAAAGGAACATTAGCGCGCCTACTTTATTGCAGTTCAAAATACGTAACTTGCATGTCAAACAGGCTTAGCTGAAAAGAAGTTTGTAATTGGGCGTTGATGCATCTTTCTGATGCGAACAACAGCTCACTCAGCTTCGTGCCCGATGTGGTGACTTTTATCATAGCTGCCTTAACGTCTAGCGTCTTTCCCTTTTGCTTCCCACCTGGTGCATTCATGCTGCTCAAATCATGCGCGCAGCATGCTAAAAGATAAGGCTGACGCAGTATTAAAAAAATTTACACCATCTTCCCGCGAGGGGAACCATGGGGTAGATGCGACGCATCGGGGGTTGCCGTTGCGTTTCCGTTATGTTAGCGTGTGGATTGCTGTTGTTGTGTGTCCTATTTACGCAGCATGTTCACCCCCGATGCGTCGCATCTACCCCATGGTTCCCCTCGCGGGAACATGGTGTAAATTTTTAACCAAGCGCAAGCTGCGCGCTGACGCATAGATGGCGCTGCGGTGAGAGCGGCGGAGCGCGCAGCTGCCGCGGCGAGGAGAATGGGGGAGGGATGCGGACTACGCTGCGACAACGCGGGACAAGGCGAGTTAAAGAGATGCGTTGCATCTAAAACACGCACACAACTTCAACAATGTGGCTCCTGCGGCATGCACCGGCGAGTGACAACAGCTGCAGGCAAACGTGCTGCGGCCATGTGCACCACGTGCACTGGCTGCGTGCCGTGCGCAGCGAAGGGAAGGTGGCAATGGCTTCGCGGGCGCAGCGGACGCATGGCGCGCCGTCTGGCTTTGCGCGCGTTGCGGGAGGGTGCATGGCAGGAGTTTCGAATTGTGAAAAATACATTTGTCGCCTTGCGCACTGGTGTTAAATTGTCTCAAAATTTTATTTTCGAACGAAATTTGTTCATTATATCCTGCAACGGGCAAGAGGTTTTAAATACATTGGTTTCTATGGGGACTTTTAAGTGGAATGACGATTTGCTCGTTATAGCCATTACTTCATTATAGCCTGTCTCGTTATAACCAGGGTTAACGGAATGTCAGCCGAGACATTTGCTTCTTCAGCTGCATGTAAAGACGCCACCACCAGGGGTGAGACAGCTGAATCAGATTTGGGAGCAGTTTTTGGAGCAGCAAAATCTTGATTTTGGAGCAGAAGAGCCGTGATTTGGAGCAGAACGACATTTATTTGGTCACCTTAGAAGCCTAAAAAATCAAATTTTTGGCAACTCGAGGGGGAAAAGTGCACTTTTTAATCGGTTTTGAACATACATAACACTGAAACAGCCTTTCAATAAAGTTTTTAATTTTTTTTCTACCAGAGTACCACAAGGTACGAACTGCACTACCTTTTAACAAACCACTTTTAAATTCTTAGCCCTTATGCATGGATAGAGTAGAGGTCCGTTGAAAATATCGAGTTGAAAAACTAAGCAATCGTAAGGCACTTTTACTACCATGTGAATGCCAAAATTATTATTTTTGTAATTGCACACTTGGCTTAACGCACAAGTGAAGACTCGCCACGGCAAAAGTTGCGCAAAACGATGTGACAGTCGTCGCACCCCACCAGCCCTCCCATTTCAATACCCAAGGTGCACGTTCACTACGATCGTAATTTGAGTAACTTTGCTATGTTTAGCCACCTCCCTTCTGGCATTAAATTTCACTTCAGATAGATGAACCATTACTACTAGCGTGCAATAAGCCCGTCCTGCTATCGGACATGTCATTTTCCGGTGATGTAGCCTGCGCCGCCACTTCTGCAGTGTCGATCGTCCCATTCCCACCGCTCGCAAGCTCGCTGTCAAAGGCAGCAATAACTCCGCGTTTTATAACACTACAATGAGTCCAAAATTTCCCTTCAAGCACGCGCACCGCGCCTCACACTCAAGGCCAAAACCAGGGTTCGTACAGGCTTCAAAAGCAAAAATTCAAGGGTTTTCAAGGACTTTCAAGGACCAGAAAACACATTTCCAAGTCCCCCATCTAATGTTTTATCCGGGATTATTTAGAACTTTTTCAACACAATGCGAAAATCCGTTATTGCCCAATTCCTAAGCACAACAGTGCACATTTAGGTAGGCACTAACGGGTTTGTGAATGCTCCCCCAGCTTTATTTTTTTTATTTCATGGCTGGTATTTACAGGTTTTTCTTTTTTCTTTGTGTTTTTCTGAGGCTGTTTGATTTCAAAACTTAGTTCATGTTGCCTGCATCTCCTGTTTTGTCAGCAAGAGCATCAGCTGGAGCAAGTGTTGCTTCAAGGCAGGATGAACTATGTGCACGTCTACCATTTGCACGTAAAAGCAAACGTAGATGGAGCGTATGAGGCACACACTAGATGGAAGATGCAAGATAGAGAACAGAAGCTGGCTTTCACTGGATTGTATCATGATATGGATTGGATTGACAAGTGCCTGCTCCCAATGTTGCCTTGTAATAATGAAAATCCACCAAACTTGTAATTTCACGCAATACACTGAAACTTGATTGTTACAATGTTTCTTTACATTTGTTAACACCTAAAATCCATGAAAAACACTTTAAATTCTTGTGAAAAGGCAGGGCCATTGATTTTCTCCGGAAAAATAGAGGGTATTCAAGGACCATTTAAAAATTCCAGGACTTTCCAGGCCTTGAAATTGACACTTCTAAATTCAAGGGTTTTCAAGGTTTTCAAGGACCTGTGCGAACCCTGCAAAACACGGCGAATCCGCCGCGCTACGTTGTTTTTGATGAACTCCCGTCTTTTGAGTCCCGCAACAGATCAAATGACTAAATGTAAAACCAGCCACCCCCATAACCAAAACCACAGCAGAAGTTGACGAAGAGCACTCTGCCTAAACCACGAGCAACTGCTTCACCCCGACGGCCATGTTTTCCAATCTTCACCACACCAAGATGGTGGCGCCAAGTACAGTCGTCCCCGAGATACGGCGCTCCTAAAACTGCCCTTTCTTCATCACCTTGCAGAAGCACTTTGCCGCCTCAGCACACAGAAGTATTTTTTCTACAGGACTTTGCAATGGTTTTCGATGGAAAAAGTTTAAAAACTCGCAGAATATAACATGTGCAACCCGACATTTAGAGACTTTCAAAAAAACTATCTCGGGGACAATTTTATGCCGTTTTTTATTGAATGATCAATCAATTAGACTTTTACAAACAGCATCACCCTGGAGAATGCCTGGAGATGCTGCAAAAGTATGCTGCCAGTAAGCCTTTTTCCCCGCTGAAACTGACGGGAGCGTTGAAAATCCTTGGCTCTGAGACCGTTTTGGAGCAGTTCGGCGCAATTTTCGAAATTTTCAAGCTCTTGGAGCAGCCTGGCGCAGGAAAACAAATTTGTATCAAAACTGCGCAATATGCGCAGCTGTCTCACCCCTGCACCACAGAACACCAACAGTGATAAACCATACAACCCAAACAGAAAATAGCCTTTGAGCATCAGTGTGGTGGGCTGCTTTGTGTTACTCATAATTCAGCTTCTGCACCTACTTCTAAGTCAACGGCTCAATGAATATTTCCAGACGTGTTTTTTGCATTGTCTGCAAGGGCACAATCATATCTTCACAGATTAGACACGCAGTAGCCAATCCAGCAGCTACTCCACCATGTGTCATAGTTCCCACTGCTTGGCCAACATTTCAAAGGAGAAGGAACAGCAAACACTGCACCACATACACACTGCAGGCTCTGTTTCCTGCAATACATGAATGCGCACATGCACAGGGAACAGCCATGTTGCACTCTGAAAGCACCACCCAACACAGCGGTTCTGCTGGGTGGGCTGTTGCCAGCTCAGCACACTTAGCGCAGACCAGGGGCCACGCTGCCAATTTCTGCTGCTAGCAACAGATGTGTGTATATGCATTTTAAGGTGTGCACATGCACATATTAATTGCGTCTGCTGCGCAAGCCAGAGATTTGCCTTTCTGGCTTGTGCTGCGAGGAAAAGGATGGACAGGGAAACAATGGTGAATGCCCTAGGGGCTTACTTTAAGGGAGGACCACTGTGGTGCAAAAAGTAACTAAAGAAGCCAGACTTGAAATACTCTTATTTTCTAGCTCAACAAGCAACAGAGTGGCATGGCAATCTACCAGAATGCAATTACTCAAGCCTTTGGTGTCCATTTGAAGGGGAGCAATTCCACGACTACAATACAAGTCTTAAATTAGGAAAAAGTAAATCTAGGTTTCCCACAGTGCACACTTCATGCCCGTCAACAATCTTTGATAAGCTTCTAGCTAACACACTGCAAAACAATCAAAATAGGCACAATATAAATGTGCGGGAAGCAGCCTCTACTATGGCAAAGTTGGAGAAGAAATAAAAGATAGGCGGGCAATTATGACACTCTCTAACGTGAAATTTGAACACAGTGCAAGCTGCAGTCTTCTTAGTGACGGCGCATAGCTGCGTTTCAGGAAGTAACCAAGTCATTAGTGAACGCACAACAACACGTGCTATTCTGGTGTTATCTCGCAGTGTGTCACCACGGCCGAGCACGTCTCGCTCTCGGCATACCGCCCCCCTCACGTTTTCACCATACTTTCCTGCTCACTCCATCTCGTCTACCCTGGTCTACTCCATCTGGTCTACGCTTTGTTCGCTCGGTTACAACGAGACCGAAGACGAGGCAAAACCACAGGAGCGGGCTGCCGCCGAGCACGTCTCCCGCGGTCTCAGCATACTGCCCTCCTTCCCCCTCACACTTTTGCCACTTTCCTCTGCCACTTCCTGCCCGCGCTCTATCTCGTCCATTCGCGGTGTCCTCTTGGTTCACTCAGCCGATGGCGATGCAAAAGCAGCGCTTAAGAGAAGCGCCCTAAAATGCCACACACCTGATTGATTGTAGGGTTTAACGCGCCGACGCAACACAGGCGATGAGGCGCGCCGTAGTGGAGGGCTGTGGATTAATTTTGACCACCTGGAGATCTTTAACGTGCGCCGAAATCTCGTACACACGGGCGTTTTTGCTTTTCGCCTCCATCAGAAGAAGAAGAAGAAAAAAAAAATGCCACACACCTGCTCTTTCATCCAGAACCTTTCCCTCTCTGTGGAGGAAATCTCCCTGGCAGGTTGTATGCGCTTGTAGACGCTCCCCTGGGCAAAGAACGACGACAGTGTGTCACACTGGGTGCTCTGCCGAGTCAAAACGCGTCGTGAGCGCTTACAATGGGCCTGGAGCTCTCGGTTGGGTCCGAGCGCTCCCGCAGGCTGAACGAGGACACGGTGCACTTGGACAGCTTATCCAGGATGAGCGCTGGGTCCACGTCGTCTTCATTTCTGGCTGTGATTGTTATGTGGGCACCCTGGAAGAAGGGCGTTGCCAATATGGCACGGTGAAAACATGCTCACCACATGGTACGGGTGGCCGCAACATGCTAGTTAAGCTTCGATGCACAATCCGCATCACGTTACACCTCACTGCCAACCAGCGACAGAACACCTTCTCGCTTCCCCCATTTTCGGATTTAACACACATGTAACCACTGATGCCTTTTTAAGCACTAGCAACCAAAGGTACTGCAATGACAGTTACATTGGGGCATTCTCAACTCATGCACACTAGCTGCCGCCTTTTGAAACATATTTAACAAAAGGTTGGGTACTTTTTTTTTAGGCTGAAATGTGGCCCAAGAAAATAACATCCTGAATGAATTTGCTCCCAATTTCTCCTTGAACAGGCCACAAAATCAACAAACGGACAACTGCTTTATCAACTACTATCGAAATGGCAAGAAGTGATACATACCCGGAAAAAGTTGCTAATGTCCATGAAGTGATTTGCACAACAGCCTTTCTTTACTAATGGGGCCCCTTCACCTTGCTGCAAGGACGGAATGAAATGAAGATGCAGGTTCTTGGTGAACATTGGTGCAAAACTGTCGATTTCAATCAGGTGCGCGAGTTAAAATGCTCAGCATACAAATAGGGTGACCCATGGATCAGCTTTTTCTCACTATTTTATTTTAACCTGCTATATTTTCAGTGCCATCTTGTTAGTACCATTTTTTTATAATTTTTTTACAATTTTTTACCAGATTTTTTTACAATTTTTTCAAACCTTGTGCATTGTTGGGAAAGTGAGCTAAGAGCAATATACTAATGTCTCTGCGCAATGCCTGTTGCCAGCGATGCCATAGTGGACACCATGAGTGCCAAAACTCACCAGGACTTAGAAAAACTATTTGCCAGTCATGAATTTCGCTACCAACCAATCAGAGGCATGAATGTGCACCAGTTGGCTGCCATCTAAATAACGGATCAGGGGCTCAAGAATTTCACCTTTGTATTTCCGATTTACCGTTAAGACCACCACAGATTTGTGTACAAATGGCCAATACACATATAGCCTTTATTTTCTAAACGCATAGCTCAGAATTGCAGTTTGTGCAGTTTATTCTTGTTTGCTCAATTAAACCTTCTCTGCATGCGACATCATAGGAAGTGAAAGGTACCTTTTTATTTAGCATAACAATAGCACTTCAAAGACTATGCTGGAAGTTTTGAAATCTCGCAATGCAATGCAGGCTTCGATGTAGTATTCAGAACCTTCAGGAGGTACAAACTGTCAGCATCAATGTGACTGAGCAGCTGTGATAGGGTCAACAATTTTTCGGGCCTTGAGCAAGTACTGGCATTCTTGAGGCAGGCAAAACAAACATAGGAAACAATGACAGCACTTATAGCTTTTCAGAACTCAGTTCCCTTCTCGTCTGTCACATTCAGGTCATCTCTACCTATGTCTGTGAGGCGAGGGGCCTGACATAAGGTCTTTCCTGTTCGGGTTGGCAGTCTGCAAGGATGAATGTCGGAAGGTTCCTCAATGCTGTTTACATCCTTTGTGTACAATCACGACATAGAAGCGCTCCATTCATTACTGCCTTCCAATAAGAATCATTCAAATCAATTTTCAATGCATCATGTCCCAAACCCTAAACACTGTGTCTAAAGTTACGTAGGACGTACGCCGACCCCGTTAATCTTACGGCATGTCAGACAAAAGTCCCTTCTCCAATGAAGAGACTTTATGTCGGACGTATCCAATACCCAGTTGCTAAAGAAAGGTACAGCTGACCTAGCCGGTGGCTGACAGTACAGGCCCGTCGGATGCACCCGCAGGTATATTCTGAGTTTGTGCTATGTGGCTCCCTCTTTAAACGCAAATCCTGTGCCACGGACGAAAAGCCTCCCTTGTGATGTCATGTGATTTACACCGAACGAGATTACCATGCTGCAGGGGTGCCCAATGTAGTAAGTTTACCACCGGGACATTGGTCGCACGACTGGTCGTCTTGTTGGGCATCTGTTAAGGGTACTACTCCTGCCAAGGTTCGTGGCAGGCTTTCGTTCCGCATAACCTGTAGATTTCTGGAAGGTCCCAGGCATGTAACATGTCCTTGGCATCAAAATTGGCCTTAACACAAATTCTTCGTTGTGCACGGAGTCACATACAGCAGTTCTATCGGGTTTTCGCAACACTTCTGTGCTCGTCTACCATTGAGCCAATGAGGCATGACAACCTTTTCAGACCGGTCTGTGCTGGCGGGCTGGGCTTAACCCATCTCTTTGCACGGCAAATAGTTCTACAGTTCTTCGTTGTTTGGGACTCCACCTACCCTATTATTCGCGCTTTTTTGCAAGTTAACCTCGCCGAGGTTTTGCCTAATCTTGTTGTCTCATCATCATTCTCGACTAGACCTTGTTGTTGGGGGTTTATGTATGAAGCGTACACTTCAATACGGTTTTTGTTGTTTTTTCCCCCCCCAGTATATGTGTTCACTGTATATCATGTTAATCTCTACAAGGAACTAATTTCCATGCTTTTCCCAGCACCACTGTATAGAACTGTTCATTCTAACTTGTCTGGACAAGATGTGCTGTTACGTGTCCATACAATGCCGCTTTCTCCCTCAACAAAAACGTTCTTCTTCAAACTGCACAGTGAAACTTTGCCTGCTAAGACGTGGCTGCACAACTGAAACATTTTTGTGTCCTCTGTGAACTGTGGCCTGTGCGATGTACCAGAAACTATTGGGCACTGCTTCATAAAATATAAGGATGCCATACTATTTTGGGATACCTTCAAAGAACTCTTAAGAAGGACATTGAATTGACTCCACATGGTATACGGTATCTCGTATCACCCGCAGACGGCGACGTGCCATATAATTGTTTTTTCCTAATCGCTCTGCATAGTTTGTGGAAAACGGGAATGCTGGATAGGCACACTGAGCCTACGGTTTCTTCCAGATCACACTTCTGCCAAATGATCATTAATCTTAAAGACGTCTACGACCAAAACGATTCTCGCCCCGATTGGTGTCCCCTCCTTATTAGCTGCTCACTGTTGCCCCAATTTTAAACCAAGTGTACATATTTGTTCATTGTGTTTAGTTTTGTTTTCATTTGTATGTGTACATAGTTGTAAATATGTGTTGTAAATATCATATCCCACATTGACATGTAGTACATGTAGAAAAAAAAAAAAACCATGTGGAAAAAAAAAAAATTGTGGCGTCAAGGTACCACCTCGAGCTTGTGAACAGCAGTCCTAGGTTCGAATCCCCACCCCCATTTTTTTTTCTTTTGAAGACAACCAACATTCGTGTGCATTTTTCTATCATTCTTAGAAGACGAACCTTCCGAGGTGCCAGCAGCCGCTCTCGTAAGTTTTCCCCCCCTCATGATGTGAAAAAAGGAGAGTTTATGATGTGCCTGTCCTAATATATACTCCCTAGCTGAATGGCTGGCTGAATTCCCGAATTTAAACTGTGATTTGTTCAGGCTGTGTGGACCACAGTACCATTGCACATCAGCCTCCAAAAATAGAGTGATTGTTGCAGTGCTTCATGTAATGAAAGCAGCGTAATACATACCATTGCAGTCCATCCTCTAAAAATAATTTAAAAAAGCACTAAAAAAAAGACAAAAAAAAAAAAACGAGGGGATTTGAACCTAGGACTGCCGTTCACAAGCTAGAGACAGTGCCTCGGCGCCACGAACCCAGGCAGGAGTAGTACCAGTATCCTTAACAAATGCCCAACAAGACGACCAGTCGTGCGACCAATGTCCCGGTGGTAAACTACACTGGGAACCTCTGCAGCATGGTAATCTCGTCCGGTGTAAATCGCATGACATCACAAGGGAGGCTTTTCCTCCGTGGCACCGGATTTCCGTTTCCAGAGGGAACCACATAGCACAACCTCAGACTGTACCTGCAGGTGCGTCCGACGGGCCTGTACTGTCAGCCACCGGCTAGGTCAGCCGTACCTTTCTTAAGCAACTGCGTATCGGGTACGTTCGACGTAAAGTCCCTTCATCAGAGAATGGACTTTAGTCCGAGGTACCGTAAGATTAACGGGGTCGGCGTACGTCCGACGTAACTTTAGACACAGCGAACTCTAAATGCAAACGACACTAACGCGAAACGCCGCACGAGCAAGTTTTCACTCTTCCAACACAACGGCCGCTACAAATTTATTTTATCACGTACCCAGTTGATGAGGATGAACTTGGATATGCTCGTGCTGGGATCTCGAACTTTGCAGAACGCGTACATGATCTTTCCGCAATTTAACTCCTCGGTCAGCTCCTCGAGGCCGCCGGCTGCAGCGAGCAAGAGGAGCGTCAGGCACGGCGAGCCCAAAGGCTTCCCCGAGACGGCCGCCACTCACCTCCTTTGCCCACCACGCACAGGTCGTACGACTGCTTGTCGTAGCCGAAAAGGGCCCTGCGAAAACAAACACTTAGTTCCTTCCCGGGGCGTTCATACACCTACGTATGTACCGGAATGTCCCATCTGGGAAGTAAACACTGGCAGCAGGAAGAAAGAGTTGCGTGAACCATAAATTCAACATCTTACTTCACATACAACGCTCAGCCCCGAGCTTGGGCCCCTCAAATCACAGCTAAGGACCTCCAAAGCAGCGGAAGGAGCAGATGGCATTTCCTGACTCGATCGTCGTTCCCCGCAAGTCGCATAAGCACACGCACGGAGCGCCATTCCGTACTGTTTATAAGCGTGTACAATTTGAACGCAGGCAATTACCAGTTTGTTCCGACTTTATCGTCCACCACTTCTTTCCACGCACTGAGCAGTTCATCTTTGTGCTTAGCGAGGTTGACAGCCATGTCACAGAACAGGGAGGATTTTAGAGAAGCAAAGGTCTAGCTTTGCCTGTAGTGCCAGAAAAAGCGTAGTGGCGGCGTCGTGAACTACCCAGTACGCCCGCTTGATGGCGCTGTAAACACGGCTTTGTAAACATGGCGGATGCTTTTTGCACAGGCCGCTTGAGCTCCTTAATAACATGGCTGCCCTCGCACGGCGGCCGCCGGCTCGCTGCTCCACGGCCGGACTCGACTCTCCTCCTCCCGCGCGCGAAAGGGGCGTCGAGTCCGGCCGTGGCTGCTCCTGCTGGCTCCTGGCTGGCACGCTGGTCGCGTGTTTACTTGCGCCGCGCTAGTGAAGTGATGTTACGCCAGGTGACCAGATGGCCTCGACTGGCACAGACCACAGTGAGCAGCAAGTGAGAACAAATCGTTTATTGACATCCGCAAGTTTACAGAGGCCAGGACATCATTTCATTTCGATCGCTGCAATTGTACGTCGCTTTCGTGAAAACATTTTTTTTTTGCCATAACAACTCGTTCACTTGCGCTAAGATTTCGAACGAAGGGCACAAATGAAGTATTGACGGCGACAACGGTTTCCTTTGCACCGTCTTTCTAGCGGAGTGCATAACACTCACCTTCTGTTTGAAGAATCGAATATTCTGGCCTCGACAGCTGCCTTCCGATGCGGAATTTCCCACATTTGTCATTCCACAAGCACTCAATTCTCGTGTTTTGCCAGTCCTCTCAACAACTGATGGACGCAAAAGCACATAACAGCAATAACAGTCACGAAACCGGTGCTCCGCGCACATTGAAACGGTCGGCCGTTGCAGCGGTTTCAATTTGAATTGGCGGCTTTGTGGTTGCGAATTCAGAAACAAGGTGGTGCACCAGTCGGCTGTTCGTAAAAAGTTGCGTACATTTTTGCTCAACGGATGTTTGATGCGGAACTTGTTAATAGTATTTTTAAATAACACATTGTAAGCGAACTGTGTGGGCTCTTTGAGTCACGGAATGAATGTTTTGTATTCTATACCAAAAGTAACATTTTGCCTGCGCCGTCTGGTGGGCTTGATGGTCGAAAACAGCGCTTTAGGTTGGTCAAGGTTGGTCATGTGGGGCGTCGATTTTTACGCCGCCTATAGGGAAGACAGGGAACGTCCAAGCTTGCGAGCCCTGGCCATGTTTGCTAACTACCGGCCGGGTGCCCGCCTGTGGCACCACCCGTCACGCTGTATGCGCGCTGACAGACCTTTTTTCGCTATTTCTTGCGCGTATGCCTCATTTTAGTTAGCAGTTTTTCATGTTGAACAAAAACTTAAAACTTAGCTTGCTACAAAAACTGAACATACGGGGAACATTTCCTGCAACGTATTTTCATAACGAAATGCGTCGGAGATGGCGCTAACGGCGTGACGTCAATGGTGATTCCCTACATCACATTGGCATTAGTTTTGACAACCGAGATAAGTAGACAGGACGGGATACTCTCTCGGTGAGTAAACGCATCATTGTTTCCTGCCGAAAAATAGTATTTGTACGGTGCGTACTCGTCAGGTACTGCCGCTGACGCGTGTGATAGCGCAGTTGTATCTATTGAGAGTATCCGTATAGCCCTTTGAATTCCACTTGCATCTCATCCCTTTGTTTTGTATCAGCTGATGGGTTTGCGCCTTGGAAAGAGGTGTCCGCTGAAAGAGCTTCCCACTGGGCTTAAATTGAACTCTTTCTTTATTTTTCGTCATCTTGGTACCTGGGATACGGATGCACGCATTATAGAAACGTTGCGTCGACAGCGTAATTCATTGCAGGTCGCGCAGTGCAGATTTACTGCATCCCTGCCGATGTAATTTAAAGCAGAATCGGCGCGTTTGGTACAATTTCGTAATTTAAACGGCAAATGTTGTAATTGTCTACTCGGGTTCTTGGGCCTTTCTGCGATGCGATTATGCGAGAAACACTGCGCGCGGATCGACTCGTCCGAAACTCGTCGCTGTATCCGAATGCCGTCTCCACCTCGCCATATCGAATTTCAAGACGGAACATGTAATCCTCGGTCTGAGAGTGTGTTTACGTCTTATACTCGCTGTAGGTAATTGTAGAAAACGGGAGCACGCGCCGCGCTGTGTTATACGCTCTCTCACTGCGGATGCGCGTCGATCAGCTGTTTTGGGCGGAAAACGTGCCGCGCAGGTCGGTTGCGCTGGAATGCGCGATTCGTTGCCCCCCTCGGCGATCTCCCGTATCGCCGAGCTGTGCAACAACAGTGATAACGCGGGGAGCCGTTCCTTTTCATTGGCGCTCTTTCCCGTGCCTTCGTATCTCCTCTTGTTTATTTTCTACCCTTTTCTTTGCCTCCCCCCTGCACGTTGACTGTCGACTTGAACAAGCAGCGGCTCTTTTTTTAGAGCCCGCGTCCGATTTCGGGGCTTGATGACAAATGTGCGTCTTTAGAATAATTTCGAATACGCCTTTCCGGAACGAACCAACTCGGCTGCTCAATTGGCGCTGTCTCTTAATGAGCCTGTGTTTTGCGCGCCGTATTTTGTTGCTGCATTTATTAAGGAATCAAATACGATGACACCCCCTCATGTGGTGCGCAACCGAGCGTCGCTTGCGGAACGCCCTACCTGTGCGTGGTTTCTGCGTACACGGCTTTGTTTACCTTCAGATACGTTTGCCCCAGCTGGCAATCTTCGCCGTGTTTTGCCGCGAAGCATATGCGCGGAGTCGGGCCGCGTAGATGCGCCCAGAATGGACTCAAAGAACTCACGGACGTGCCAAGATTGTGTAACGACTTCTGCTTTCCTGCTCCCCCTTGTTTTAGGAAGAGATCGTTGCGACTTGTCAATGCGGAGTGTTGCTTTTGGCGATATGCCAGCCTCGCGCCGACACTCGCAAGCAGGTTCGACGCACTTCGCTCTGCTGCGATATGTATCGCCAAGTGCTTTGACAGACGCCGACGTTTCCCCGCTTTTCCGCCGCGTTTGATTTTCGCTCACCTGCACTTCACGACCGGTAAGTCCTGGTGTTGACGTAGCCGTTTCTACTAACGCCGTGTAAGCGCTCCGGAGACATTGTTTTTAAAAGCCGCTGTCAGTGTGGCGCAGCATATGCAATGCCTCGACAACTTTACGAAGCTTGCGCCTTTTCCAAATCCCCGCAGATTAAAAAAAAAGAAAAAAAGAAAAGCGTTGCCTGGCTGCTCTCGTTTGGCGTTCTGCCATAAATATACCATTCATTGAGAGTACTGCTGACGCAACCTGCGCCTCTCCAAGGCGGCCAGGGGTACTTCTAAGCAGCGCGCCATTCTCGGAAGTCCGCCACGCACACGCGCGCCGCATGCTATTTCATATTTTCTTCTGGGCGCCAAAATCGGCGACCGTTATTGCGAGCCGTGTCTGCTTCGCGCACACCTGTGCCTGCGTGGATTTTCGCTAGATCGATTCGCGCTGTCCGTTGATTGCAGGCCGTCGGGCGCGCACGATCTGCTTTCCCGTAGTGTCGCCCAGGAGTTTCGGGCTCTGCGGTAACAGCTGTTCTGCGCGGCCGCCTTGTTGACTCGCGCGGAGATGCGTGCGTGTCGAGTGCTGCTCCCGCGGATGGTTCTTCTCTGTGAAGCACCCGAGCGGCGCTGTGAAGCCGCTCCGCGCGCTTTCTCACAGCCGAGGTCAGCGGCCTGTCGTAAAGATAAGGGCCGCGTCCTCTCGGGAGGCCATACCTGTGCCTCCTCTAATGGTTGGCAGTAGGCGATTTCATTGCAAAGAGTAGGGACCGAATGGGCGCGCACGGACCTTATCTTCGACGCCTGCCGGGAGCGAGAGGATCAGCTTTTCATTCGCGTTTCTTTTCAAGCAAAAAGTGTTGCGTTCAAGAATTTTTTGTGGTGTTGAGGGGAGGGGGCGGGGGGTCCCATTTTGCTCGTACCGTGCCTCTCATATAAAGTAGCGTTTCGCGAGCTGTGCGGTGGTCACACCCACTAGAGTGATGTCAAGAGTCAGTTTTGAAAAGTTTCCGATTCGGAGCCAAATTATTGTTTAGCCGGCGCATTACGAATTACTCACAGAATCGTAGCGTACCTACGAGGATTTTTTCAGTGACCAGAGGCAGTGGTGAGGTAAAAGCACCGAAACATTCGCATGGCACCCGGAGATGACTACAGACCGGAACTTTCGGCAAAATGCCTATTTTTTCCCCGTGAGCCCGAAGCCTATTTAACATATATAAGCATGAAGTAAGGGAAGGAGAGCATTTTAGGCAATAGTTTATTGTGCCTATAAGTGCCTATTTTCACGACATGGGCCTTTTAGAGCCTATTTTGACTATATGGGTCTATATGGCTGTTTTTAGCGCCTAAAATGCTTTTTTTTTTGTGTTAATATGCCTTTTTTGGTTTTTGGAGTCGATGGTCTGCACGGACTGTTCTCGCTTTAGAAGCCCGCAACGGGGTATTTGTTGCATCCCGTTTGCAAATAAAATCCGCGAGCCGTGCCAAACAAGCACGGAAACGCAAACTGTGCACGAGCCGCCGCCACCTCCATCTCGCCACATCGGCCGAGCCGCCAGAGGCCCGTACATAACCACACCGCAGCAAACCTCACCAACGTCACCCCTGTCTACACGATTTGTTTTGTTCTGTGTCCTTTTGACGCGCCTTGTCCGCGGACCAACGGCGAAAACTGTTGCCCGTGTACCCTATTCATAGCTCATGCAATAAAAAAAGAGGAGAAAGAAAAAGAACGTGACTCAGCCGCGCACATTCCACTCAAGGTCAAAGACGCCTGCTGGGGGAAAACCGCGCGCAAATCCGACACACCATAGTCTTAAGGTGACGCCACGAACACGTGCACAGTCGTCCGCCGATCACGACAACTCCGCCGGGCGGCAAGATGCAGTACGGGCAGGACGAAGGAACGAGAAACGGAGCCTCTCGGCACACATACTCTGGTCGCGACAGCCGTCATTTTCCGCGCCGGGTAACCTTCAAGGGCATTCGGAAACTTAGTAATAAGGGAATTAGCTGCAAAAATGATGCGTGCTGATTGATAATCGGTATCTAGTGCTTAGTTCCAGTGCTTAGTTCCTGAATGGTGTTATACCCGCAGTTTCCCTAGTCATCTGCTGCTGCAGAACAGAATAGCTGAGTAATTTGTACGGAATTATTGCACTTCCCTGTACTACAATCTATGGGATTCATCGGTGCTTTCAAGAGCAGAGGAAGTCGTTCTGCCCTGTCGATGAATAAATATCTCCAGTTAAGATCTTTGGGTCTGAGTTATCTTCAAGCAGCAGTTATCGATTGCGCCTCTTCAACCACATTTCGTTGTTACCCTTAAAAAAAAAAAACTTGGCTAAGGGCGGAAAACTACTAAAAATACACCCCCGGTGGTACTAACAGCATTGGAGACGACAAAAGTGCCAACAAATTATTTACGCCACTCTACACTTGAACGTGACTTGGCACGTTCGTGCGGTTATTTCACTCTCTTAGAAAAAACATTTCCGCAGCTGAGAGCTTGGGCGCCACTCTGACTCAGAATGCTGAGCTCATTTCGAAGGCCCAGGACAGATCCGCCACCATCCCCAAAGGAGCGGTTGCTGATAGAGCCATTCCTGTCTGACAATCTGCCATGCTTTCTGACATAAAATTCCTCGATTCCTTGTGCTAAACCAGCTGCCGAAGCTTCTGAGCACCAAACATTCTGATATTCCAGCCAGATTTAATCCGCTCATAGAGCTTCCCGAGGTATAGACACGCTCCCCCAACTTCAGTGAACGTTTTCGCACACAATTACCGACCGAAATGAGGTACAACTTCAAACCGCAAATAATTGAGATGGGTCTGGCTTTTAAGCTTTTTTTTTTGTTCTGGAATCATCCTGCCTTCAACGTAAAACTTGTGTGGCTAATTTTCACGAAGAAAATAAAATTACTTCCACACAGCACGAGACTTGTCTGCTGTTTTTACGGCACGTCAAGAATTTGTCGTAAAATATGCTGCTGAAGTAAATACGAAGTGAGCCTATGTGTGCCTAAGCGACAGTATTTAGTGCCTATGAATGCCTAAATGCCACTTTTCAGTGCCCATTATAGGCGCTCTAAAACCTTGATTTTTCGTGCGTAAAGTTCCGGTCTCTAGAGATGACTGCGAGCGCTATATTGTTCTTGTTTGGCTAATCTGACCAGTAAGTACCTTGGCTGTTTCAGCACCACTGACATTTCGGTTCGAACGTGCGCCACGCATGTTACGGGGGAAGTTTGGGCTGCAAAGCGGTACGGAAGTGCGGTGTGGAGAGCCCGGAGACCGTATATAGCGCCACTGCGGTAACGGTGATCTCGAGCAGCGCCTGCTGTTTCGGGCGTTCTCCCTTGTTAACTCCGGCAAGGGATTAGTGCCACCCCCTTCCCCCTCGCTTTATCCGCAGCTGCTGTTCTCATTTCTGAGAAGGTGTAACCCCATTTTAGGAAGTCGGCGGGGATGGCCGAAACTTTCTTAAAGCCTCCAGTTTCGTAAAATAGCCTAGCGTGAGACCATATCGCCCGAAGGAGAAACCACGGAGAAAACTCGGCGAGTGCGCTTTTCTCGCGGTTTGTATTAGGTATTTATGCATTCATAGCCCGCGAAAGATATCACAGCCTCCTCATAGTTAATTGCCACTTCTCTCTTCTTGCGTCATTTAGCTGACAGCAGGAACCAAGACCGTCGTGCCGCCTCTATTTATGGCTTTCGGTCGCTGTTTTACGTCTCGGTTGTACGAAACGGCGCCGCGGAGCAGGTTGTATCCCTATTGTACTTGGAAAAACAACCCTCGGGAAATGTGGTGAGTTTGGTTCGTAAGGTGTCTTCTCAAATGCAAACGAGGAACCGGAATTTGTTCGTAAAATCGTCGAATTCGTAGGATAGAGTTCTAACTGTGTGCCCCTTTTAGAAGTGCACCCCTGGCGGGAACCGACTTGTCGCGTGCCTTTCACTCCCGTTATACGTCGACGGAGCGCCAGTTGCAAGTTGTTGATGACTTTTTTTTTTATCCGTTCGAGGGATTGCGGGTCTTGGTGACGCCGCGTGCAGTGGCGGTCAAGTCCGTTTCGGACTCTTCATCCCGCGAGTTCTTCAGTTTTTGTCCCGTCATGAGCGTGCTGAATCTGTCAAAGAGAAGTCTCCATGGAGCGTACGGACATGTTTCGAAATGCAACCGACCACGCCGTTGGTAGGCCGCGATTCGAACCTTGCCGCGTTGGAACCCTATAAAAGTTTTACCGTTCAGTTTTCGTCTATTCAGGCTTCCTTCTTTTGTTCTGGAGAACAGTTTTGAGAGACCAGTACGCCATATCGTTTCTCATACGAACCTTTTAGCCCTATCGGCCCCTTTCTGGGAGAGAGTTCCATCACTCCTGTGTATTTGGTCACACTCTTTTGTGGTTCAAGTTAGGTACGTACTTCCCAACCCTGTCGTTTCGGCGTTGCAAATGAGCCAATGACTAACGCATGATCGCTCGCGGCTTTTTGAACTTAATATGCCGCGTACTTTCTTGCTCAGTAAACTTTTTTTTTTTAATTAACCAGCCCCCCAGACGTGTCGTCTCCTCGCGCCTGTTTAAGAATCTGAATTTACTACGGTGATGAGGGTAACGATGCTGATGCCTCCATGTGCGGATGGACAAAAATTTTGCCAGGAGCCAGGCAAAGAGCTTATACGATGGTTTAAAATCGACGCACAATTAAGCGCTTCGCGAACGGCGTGAAGTTTAAGCATGTTACAGATTGCGCTGGTCATCAAAAAAGTTCCTTCCGTGTTTCCCGGCACCAACCAATTTGTAAAAGGCGCCAGATTCCGTGGCATGAAAAAGGTATACGTCGGCCTGCATAATTTTTAAATGTTGTTAGCACGCTCGGGCTGTTGAGTTTTTTTAGTCTGTCGGTATCTAACCGTTTTCTCTGCAAACCGTGGAGGAGTCGAGGGACGGGCAGGGTGTTACTACAGTGTACTGGTAGTATTACGGGACAGGCGAGGACGGGTGAGGAGGAAGGGACCGGAGCGTGGCTGCGACACAGCTCCGCCCCACAGCCGGAAGAAGGATGCCAACAGTTTGCCAGCACGTTGTGCCGAACTTTTTTTTTTTTTTTGTTACCGCACATTTTACCGTGCGCTTTTAATTTTACACTAATACCGTCGTTTCAATGGTAGGGCGTACCAATTATAAGCTACAAAGGACGGGAGGAGGAAACAGTCGCCAACATCACCAACGCGCGCCGATACCGTTGCATGACAAACATCGCAACGCTTCGATATCCCACAGGTTCGGCGGGAATAGAACCGCTAGATCAGGTTTCAGAGTATCGGCACTCTTTTCTGTTATTGTTGTATGCCGCCGACAGCGGTCATTGGTCGAACCGCGTCACGTGACATCTGTTTACCCCTGGAAGACCCATGGGCGCTGACATTTTGGTGCCTCTGTGTTGCCGCGCGCGCGCTCTTCGATAAGTCGTGATTTTCGGAGCGCAGTGTGGCTGTATGACACGTTGAGAGTGAGTTTTTAAGCCCCCAGACAGAGTAGCGATGCCGTGCTGCTCTGTACTGGGCTTCTTTCACACTGCTGAAATAGAAAACGCCTGCTTCTCTTGCCGCTGGGAAATAACGACGGTGGCCCAGCGTAACCTACAGCCACTAGAAAAGCGTAGCTTAATAAGTGGCTGTAGCATTACCTACAGCCACTAAATAAGCTCGTAACCGAGCCTGATCCTATCGCCTCAACGCGCTGTCACTTAATAACCCTGGTATTCTGAGTCCTTCCTCCACTGGAGCCCCCAGTGGAGGGGAGCCTTGAAATCAATTTCCCCATGCATAAGCATTGGCGGAATCTTCTCCTCAGGCGAGTGGAGGGAGCAGATGGAGAGGAGGAGGGACTCAGAATTACTTCGAAAAGTAAACACAGCAGCCATGGTTGCCAAGCAGAGCCCGGACCAATTCCGCCCGTCAATGTCAGCCGCAATTGGGCGCTTAAGGCTGGCCACCCTGGCGTTAGGCACCAAAATGGCTGCCGCCTGCGTCAGTGTCATTGTTCTTAAGCGTAGCTTAGCTTTGCTTATTTAGTGGCTCTAGGGGAGAATGAATAAAAGCTCCGCCCTGGCGGCTCCATGTCTGGCGGCCTCCGCGAATCTAGGAGATCAGCGTACGGCGTGGGAGCAGGAGAACGCACAGAACGCAGGAGAACGCACGCCGACAGCTCGGGCTGTCGGCGTCTCCTGTCGTCGTCGTTGTTTCATGTGGTCACGGTACTAAACACCGGGACAGTCGTTTTCCAACGCATCGCGCTAGATCGCTTTGTGCTTCAAAGACGACAGGCTAGCAAAGCTGTACACCTCTACCCCCACCGGTTTCATATCTGCTGGCAAAAATGCCAATGCGCCAAGAATACACTTATACACTGCATGCTTAGCCCCTCCCCAGGTTTAATGTTAGGGGAGATTTTTTCCGACCTCTTTTTCTGGAGATCTTTCCGGCCCGTGATTTTTTCTGACACCTTGCTGTGAGAGTGATTTGGTGAAATTCGGAGATTTTAACTCATACATAAACTTAGTTTATTCGGCTGACTTGCGGAAAGGACTAGAGAAATTACCGGCCTGAATTCGCGGAGTAATGACAACGAGGATGCAAAATGACCCTGCACATCGTTGGCCCCCGTGATAATTATCCCAGGGGTGGAGAG
Organism: Haemaphysalis longicornis; assembly: GCF_048455015.1. Lineage (NCBI taxonomy): Eukaryota > Metazoa > Arthropoda > Arachnida > Ixodida > Ixodidae > Haemaphysalis > Haemaphysalis longicornis. Next base: position 472,594,619 of record NW_027526203.1, on the reverse strand, counting down.
GGGTCGGGAAGCAACCCTGTTTTTAATGGAACGAGTTACGAGCGAACTAAGAGCCTTGTGAACAGCCTCCCCTCAGATTCAGGGTGTATGGGCACACTTGCTGTGCTCAGGGCGCAGGGGCACAAAATATGCATTAGGTTGAGAGCTACATGGCATGCGCGAGAAAGATGGCTCTGTCGCAAAGCGTTTTCTTAAAAGCACGTTGAAAGTAGTGTAATTACCCTGCGACCGGCAACAGTGCTCCTAGTTTAGAGTGAGAGCTTTGTAGTAGTGGGTGGATGCATCAAGTTGCACGTGTCTGAGCATAGCCTCCTTTATACTCAGCACCCGTCTCGTTCTTCTGCTTCGGGGAGAGAGAGAGAGAATAAACTTTAATTAATCCAGAAAATGCTTGACAGAGGCGTCCTCATTCCAGGATGCCTTGAGCTCGGGCCGCGTCGACAGCCCTTTCGATCAGGCGCAGCTGATCTTCGAGGCCGGAGCTGGCCAAGGCTCTCTCCCAAAGCTCTGTGGAAAGGTGGATGTTAGGGGGGTCTAGGGCGGACTTGTCGCAGCCGCCCACTATGTGTCTGAGTGTCCCAGGCTCTCCAAAGAAGCGGCAAAGGGGAGAAACGTGTGTCCGGTCAAAGAGGTGTAGTCTGGTGGGATGCAGGAAGGTGTTGACCTGCAGGGCACGCAATAATCTTTCCTGATCCCTCAGTAGCGATTTGTGTGGCGAAGAGTAGGTTTTACGGGACAGCCTATAGGGTTGGCGATCTCGTTGCCGGGGGTTCCGCTATGAGCTGGTGCCTATACGATCCTCACTGGTCTCGTTGGTAGTCTCTGATTGATTACTCGAAGTGTTGTGACGTGCAAGCGACCGTTGGCAAAGTTGCGGCACGCCTGCTGAGAGTCTGAGATTATAACTTTGGCGTCGCTTTGGCTAAGCGCAAGTGCTATCGCCGCTTCCTCGGCTTAGAGAGGGTTGTGTCCGGGAATTGAGATGCTGCACCTGTGCTGCTTATTTAAGGATTCGCCAGCTGGGAGAGAGAAGGAGAGAGATGGGTGCGGTGTGGCCGTCTGTTTGAGTCTGGCAGCGGCGTTTTGCCAGGACGCGATAAGTGTGGGAATAAGTTCTCAACTAGGACTTTAGCGCTGTCTAGGTAATAAGTAGTTTGTCTGAAACTGATACAAACGCTCTGTTAAGGTCGCGTTTCCGTCGGGTTTTCTGGCAACCGGCTTATTTGCCGTGGCCGACTTCGACTTATTGGCGTCTTATTCGTAAGCGGGAACTTAATCGGGAACTTATGCGTACGGGCAAACGGGCCCAGTCCGAGCTGCCCAGCTTTCCCTCCCACTGCTCTTCGTTAGCTATGGAGGTGAAGGGATCTTGAGGACAGGCCCACGTCGGATGTCGTGGAGATCCTTTTCCCTCCCTCCCGGAAGTGCCGTTTCGGGTTGGATTATTTTTATCTGTGTCGTTGTGAGTTGCTTGTTTGCTGGTGGACCAATCCGAACTTCAGGAGCCGATCTCATCCCTTGACATCACGCGGATATCGGCCTTACATTACCTCCTGAACGGTGGCGCCCGCAGGGGCGCTGCTCAAACCCCATTGCCTGGGGTCTCACTCTAGCTTCTCGCCGGTGCTGCGCGTCATTAGATATGCCGAGTGATTTTCTTAGATCCACCACCCTGGTTCACTCTCGTTATCACGTACCCTGTACCTTCGGCCACGCCGAGAGTTTGTAACGGGTTACCCCATTTTATGTCTATATTATAACTTTGCGCTGCAAATGAGCTCTGCTCATCAAACCTTTCAAGTTCTGCACAGTACCATTCGCAAGCCTTCGCCTCCTTGCTGCCGGGAACCGCCAATGATAAACGCCCTTCGACACCCGGTGCCTCTGGTGGCACAACCGATCATCTGCCGCACCTGATGATGTCCCCACTTTGGGGGAGGAGGACCAAGTCAAACTTTGCTGTCACATCTTCGTTGTTGGACGTTGCCGTAGATGTAACAGTTGAGATTCTCAGTGGTGATGCGACGTAAGTCAAGCGTTTCACTCAGCCGACATGTGGTGCGTCATCTTAAACAGGGAAACAGTCTGCATTTGAAAACAAGATAAATCAGCTCCGAACGCCTGTAAAGAGAACTCTGCTGCTACGGCTACTCGCAGTACACTCGATTTTCTCATCGCTTGTAACGATGCCTACTGAGCCGCATACGACCATTTGGCTGCGCCACGTTACGATCAAAAGCCCCGTTTCGGATACGCTCGTCTTTTTGCCTCTTCAAAGGGCCCGTCCTTGCCCGTGGAAGAGTCGTAATTTTACAATAACTACGATCATTTCTTTCTCTGAAAGCGCGAAAAAAATTCTGATCTTAATTTCTATGTTAATTCATTTAGCCTGCTGTGCAGATGATGTGAGGTACCATTTTGCTTGGTGTAAGTCTATGTCGATTGACGCGCAACACACACATGACGTGATGGTTTCTGTAGCTTAATTTGAAGTTTTCATTTCTGCTCTTACCGCTTCCCCAATCTACAACCTGTGTGCCCCGTTTACCGCTTTGACTATTTATGGGGTCTCTTTTATAGCTATGACTTTGACTGTTTTCTCTTTTGAAAGCCTTTCCTACTTTCTCTTTAGTTAATAGTCGGACATCGCATGCTATAACCTTGTACAATCAGTAGTTTCCCCTGTTCTAACGTCTGGTGTAGAATCGTTCCGCTACTTTAATTAACTCGTCCATGCTGTACGTAGTGTTGCCCTGCTCGTCTCTGAGTGCGTACATTCTGTCTTTGCCGATAGCTAGCTTCCTCTTATTGCTTTCAAACTTCCTCCCATTTGCACCGTTTCCTCGATCCCTGCCATGTTATATGTACGAATGTCGTTCGTTTTACTGTTAATCCTTCTTGACAGCGTTGTTAATTCAATTTGATCCGTCGTACTTCACACTTTCATGTTCTTACGTTTCGCAATTATAGATTTCCAATTTGTTCCATATACATGCTGCTTCTCCCATAACTGCTGCTGATTCTGTTTTGTGATTGTCGTTGTTAGGTTGCCATTTAGCATGTCTACACTAGTCTCGTTCTCCTCGTTTAGAAGAGCGCACTTGTTTTAAAGAGTTATTTTAAACTCCTGCGATCGGGGGCTGACTGACTGCATGCGGGGTTTCTTATTTTCCACGAGTTTCCTTCTTTCTCTTTTGAGATTCAGCCTTGCCTTGCATCTCACCATCCTCTGATCGCTGCTGCGAATCTTGCCTATCACCTCTACGTCCTGCGCAATACTTGGGTTGTCACTTAAAATAAAATCAATTTCGTTTTTTGGTGTGTCCTCGGGATTTTTCCATGTCAATTTCCTATTATTTCGTTCGTAAAAGAATGTTCTATCTGCAAATACATCTCCTCGACTGTTGCAACTGGCTATTCCAAAGTTTTCCACTGGCATTTTTGCCATTTGCTTCTCACCTACTTTTGCGTTAGTGTCCCATCACAATCGTGAACTGTGTCCTCCTTCATTGCTGATTCGACGACCTCGCAAAAACTGTCTACGGCTTTACCATCGAGCTTGCTGTGGGCGCAGAGGTCTGTACTACCTTTAAGCTGTATCGCTTGTTTAAATTTATCTCAACGGCTGCGACTCTTTCGTTAATGCTAAATGCTTGAGGTCTCAAAGTGCCCACAGCCTTGAAAAACGCCAAGATCTGATTCATAAGAACTGAGATACCAAATACCTTAAGAATTACAGACCCATCAGCCTACTCTCCGTTGTACACAAGCTGTTTACGAAAGTAATAGTTAACCGCATAAGTGATAGCCTAGATTATCAACAACCCAAATTGCAGGCAGGGTTTAGAAAAAGATACTCGACAATGGATCACATCCATGTCGTCAGTCAAGTAAAAGAAAAATCTGCAGAGTACACTAAACCCCTTTACATGGCATTTATAAAGTACGGAGAAGCGTTTGATGCCGTACACACCGCAGCCGTGCTAAAAGCACTAAAAGACCAGGGAATAGAAGAGACCTACATAAGACTTCTAGACCAGAGCTCTTCGATGTAGGCAGTTGCGAAACTCCGCCTCAAAAAACGGCCCGCATCTGGACCCCCCCCCCCCCCCCTTCTTTGGATTGTGCATACCGTGGCGCCACTGCGGCCGCCGCATGCACTATCAACAACAACAAAAAAAAAAGTAATTATTTAAACTGACAATTTAACGTTAAATTTTCTTTTAAAGTGCATAATTCTATTTTTTTTTTAGCTTTCGTAAGTTATTAATTGCTATCTTAACTCCGGTTTTTAGGCAGCGATTGTTTCTGCGTCCGCGCATCTGCCTGCGGACACTCCGGCGCAACTAAGGTCCGAACTGAAGTACTAAATTTGCAGTTATCGTTTGGCCTACAGCTCATTGTATGCCAAAACTAATCTAGTAGCCGATCAAGCGGCTCTAAATAATCAGTTTCAGCTGGCATAAAGCCGTCGAAGCGACTTATTTTTTTCCCGCCAGAAGACCGAAGAGGACGCGCAGCAGACGACAGTGCGTAAGCGACGGTTGGCCCCATGGTCGCATTTCTTTTTACTACTCTTGCTCCGTATGTATATAAAACATTCGCATAGTTCAACACATTGGGCTCCTTTGGCATAAAAAAATTACGTAAGCACTCAAATACCATTTTTCGCTCAGGTCGTCGAGCGGCGAAGCAAGTTGTATAGTTTATTTTGTCACCAAAAGATGGCGCCACTGTAAAGCAAGATCCAAAGCAGTGGACCAATCGTAGGGCCACTTTTTGATACATGGGGCCTATGGGGAGTTTCGCAACTCCTATATCAAGTAACTCTGTTCTAGACGACATATGTGAGGGATGTACGGGCAGGATAATCCTTCACAAGCAAAGTGACAAATTCCCGATCCGAAAAGGAGCAAGACAGGGAGATACCATCTCGCCAAAACTGTTCGCAGCATGTCTGTAAGGAGTATTCAGAGAGATTGACAGTGAAAACGTGGGTTTAAGGATAAACGGAAAATACTTGAGCCATTTGATCTTTGCGGACTACATAGTCTTGGCAAGTGAAACTGCAGAACACCTGCAAAAATTGCCTGAGGAACTAAAATCAGAAAGCAGGGGCGTGGGGCTAAAAATTAAATATGAATTAATCTCAAGTAACGAGGAACAAGCATGTCAAAAACGTCTTTTTCAGCTTAGGAAGTAAAAGAATATAACCACCTCGGACAGATGGTTAGTGCTGACCCCAACCACGAGAGAGAAATCCGGCGCAGAATAGGCAAGGGCTGGGAAACAGTCGACAAGCACTCTCAAATAATGAAAAGTAGGCTACCTCTGTCACTCAAACGAAAAATCTACAACCAGTGCATACTGCCGCTTATGACAATGGATCTAAAATTTGGCACCTTACCACACTGCTGCAAAGCAAACTGAAACTGGCTCAATGGGCCGTAGAACGAAGAATGAGAGGAGTGCCACTTAGGGACAGGAAGCCAGCTTCCTGAATCAGGGAACAAACTCGAGTATATTATTGCATAGTTCAAATAAAGAAAAATAAATGGACTTGGGCTGGCCATGTAGTGAGACGAACCGACAACCGGTGGACAATTAGGGCAACAGAGTGGATACCAAGAGACGGGTCGAGAAGAAGGGGAAGGCCGTTAATCCGACGGGGGGATCAAATGGGGAAATTTGGGGGCAAACAATTGACCTAGTGCGGTTAAACCTTTTCATGCATCTGGCGACTGTGGGTCGTGAAATTTCACGTCTGTGGTTGGCACCGTTTTATTAGTACAAAAATCGGAACGTGAGAGTGTTCAAAATGATAATCTCATCGTCTAATGGCATCGCGGGCATTTTCTATGGCCCAGCCTTAGCGCGTGAATGCCCTGCTGTTCCAGACAGTGGCGCAGGCATTACGCGTAAACGCTACAGGGACATTCCCAGAGATCCTGCGCCTACAATTTGTTTGACATCCATTTCGCAGGCAGTCCTGCGAACCGGCCTTTTGACACATCAGTTCTGACCTTAATGCCTGCCGCAGGGATCAACATGTATTCAGACCACTTCGTGAGAGAGCACTTCAGGTTTGCATCGCTAGTGGTCAGCGAACCCAGGATATGCAAGGCGAATGCTTGGCTCAGCCTGGTCGAGTCTTGTTGCACTTGGTTTACGTTTTGCACAAAATACAAGCAGAGTGGGAGAAAGAAAGATTTCGTCACATAAAACGCTATACCCGGCAGCTCGGCTTTACTATACCTGCTATTCTGGAGCTTTGAAAACTTCGATCAACTAACAGATGGCACATGCAGAAATTTCACCTGCCTACCTGCTGCCTTGGTTAAAGATGAAACGCCAGTTTTGACCTCGATCAACATTTATGTTTTGCGCCATGGCCAGCAGAGCGGGACACGGAGAGGGCGAGCGGCACATAAAACACCAGCCAGCAGCTCGCCTTCACGAAAATACATGTTATTTTGGGGCTTTAAAAACGTTCCTGAAATATCAGATGGAACATGCAGAAAGTTTAGCAGCCCACGTGCGACCTCGTTTTAAAGGCGAAACGCGCTCTAAGATGTCCGAAAATAGTTCCTATAGATGTTTACCCCATAGCGAGCTAGTTCGCCGTGGCTTTTAGGGGCAAAGCCCCTTGGGGGCTCGGGCTGTCGTCGTTGTTGCGAAAAGGAAGAGGATCGATTGCCAGCGGGCAGATCATCATCATGAGCGAGTAAAGAAGAGAAGATTAAAGAGGTGTTCTCAGCAGAGCCATGGCGCGGGTCTAGTTCTTCAACATTTTTGGTGTCGTGAAACCCGCGAGGAACGGCCTGGTGGACACCAGATGACGGCGCACACTGACTTCGAGGCACGCGAGGCCCGGGAAACCGTTTGATGTCCTGATCCCGTGGACCTTGCCCTCGAACGGCGCCCCCCATGGCTGGCTGCTCGACGCACCGCACCGACCACTGGGAACCCGGTAGTGTCCAGCAGCAGCACCGTATACAGAAGACCCTCCCTGTGGACCTTCAGCCTACTGAGCACAGGGAGGCCGTGCGTGAACTGAAAGAGCTGAGGGACACTCTCCGTGCGAAGATAACCAAACTCGTCAGAACAACAGACAACCTTGTGGAATCCCCAACACCGAGAATAAGTACGCTTAAAATCCTCCTCGAATCTTTACCCGAACTGCTGGACGACATAAATAATCTTGACAGACAGGTACGGGATCTCCTAGATATCGAAGACTACGAAAAGGATTATTAAGAATCTGACAAGTACTTGTATATGATTTTCCGCGCGAAGTGGCTGCTTAGTGACAAGATATCCAAGATGAGTTTGATCTCGAAAGAGATAACCACGCAGCATGTCGCGAAGAACAGTCTTCCACAGAGACCGTCGGCAACAACTCAAGTCGCACCCGTCCAACCATCATGGAGCTCGTTGATTACCTCTCCAGCTGCCCGTGATAAGGTATCTGAGTGCGCAGACCTATTACTCATAACGAATACGACAAGAACGGAAACCATCCCCCTGCCAGCAGACGACTTGAGCGCTTCCACGCATGCTACGCCGTGGTCACGGATAGACTGCGCTAAGAGTGAAGAACTCTTAGCAGAACCTACTGAGTACGTGCACGATCATCAAAAGCCCGTTGTTTCGACGCATCTGATCACGAACAGTGATACCATGAACACCGACATGGACCGGCGCAAGAGGCGAAGACTTCGGGACAAGCCTAGGAAACAGAAAAGGACTGCCCAACTAAAGACGAGACGCAGAGTTTGTGGATCTTCGACTAAGCTACGGCCCAATTCCGTCAGGCGGAGGGAAACTAGTTCCTCCACGTTTACAAGGCGTGTTCAGACACGGGAGGTTCGGTCGAGACAAGTGCGATTCCGACCAAGACGATGTGAGAGACGAAGCGAGACAGCCCGAACTTTCTTCCCTGCAACACAACAGAGTGCTTCGCTATCCCTTCATCGCCGATCCTAACGAAGGCCGTCATTAGAACGCAGCATCAGGCGTCAAAGCACCGATCTGACGAACGGTGACCGAACGGCTAGGCGGATTCGAACCAGGCTACTGAACTGACTAGAATTGTATTTTTCTGGCATGTTTCTTCTCCTCAAGTCTTTTTTATTCTTAGATGCATCACTGCCGCAGGCGGGAAGATGTTGCGAAAAGGAAGAGGATCGATTGCCAACGGGCAGATCATCATCATGAGCGAGTAAAGAAGAGAAGATTAAAGAGGTGTTCTTAGCAGAGCCATTGCGTGGGTCTAGTTCCTCAACAGTCGTCTCATGCCGTCGTCTCATGTCATCGTCGATGTAGTCACGGTAGTAAAACTCCGGGACACCCGTTTTCCCACGCCTGGCGCTGGAACTTAACGCGTACTTAAAAGAACACTCCGGGACACTCGTTTTCCAACGCCTCGCGCCAGATCGCTTCGTGCTTCGAAGACACGAGACTTTTACAGTAAAGCTGTATACCCCCCCCCCCCAATGGTTTCATCTCCGTGGGCAAAAACGGCGAGACGCCAAGAATGCACTTGTACACTGCATGCGCGACACGCAAAACGACGACGGGGGAGGGGGGGGGGGAGGGGGGAGGAGGAGGGAGTGCGTGTCGCGCCCTTGTGGAAGTGCTCCCTTCAGGGATTTTCACCCTTTTCTCGCCCCTCAAAGCGGCCCCCCCAGCCGAGAACACATGCATTTGCATGGCGCTACCGCGTCGCTTTGAAACAACGCCCCCCGTTTTCGGGAATCGGGACCTCGAGTAGCGCGTGAATCCGCATCGGTCGAGGCCTGCCACGACGCGTGCGCACTTGTTCACCGGCGCAGGAGGACGATCTTCTGGAAGTAGCGGCAGCTGTCTAGACCAGCGAAAAATTACACCATCTTCCCGTAGGGGAACACTGAGTAGTATGCGAAGCAGCCATGGGGTCGACTGAAGTTTTCAGTTCGCCGGTTCCGGTGACGTTCAGCTTCGCGTGCCTTCGTTGTATCATTAAAAGCTTCTTGACGTAGTTTGGATGAGCGAAGGACATAAGGCGCGTTCGTAGCGCATGCTCCCGTCTCGGTTTGTAGCGCGGTGGGAAGAGCGCCACGTACCTCCCGTTGCGGCCAGAGAGTCGTGGGATCGAAACCGGGCGCCGCCTAACTATTTCTTTTTATAGTGGACTGCGCTGACGTCAGCCCAAACGCTGACGGGGCTGAAGAGACGCGCATGCGCAGTAGAGTGCGGACAACGACAACGGGGGAGGGAGGGACACAGCCCCGAGCATGAGGTGCTCCGCATACGGGGTACGTACGTGTCACGGCGCATCGTGACAGCCATCACTGTGACTCGGAATGCGGCGACCGATGCTGCTCGAGGTGTGAGAGGGAGGGTGGCGATACCTTCCTCCTGCCGTGACAACATTCCTGCAACGGCCAGTAATTGTTCCTAGCAGGGTGTTCGTTTAGGTACACGGCTTGTCGTTTCTTGAGCTACGAACGAGTTCAGGCCCGACATCCAGTGACGCTAGCACTATCCGAGGCTCAGGGCCGTATTCTGAGTTCCTCCTCCACTCCCTCCACTTGGCTGAGGGGAGGATTCCACGTTGCTTATGCATGGAGAAATCGATTTCAAGTATCACCTCCACTGGAGGCTCAAGTGGAGGAATGATTCAGAATACCAGGGTCAGTGTCGAGTCCGGTGGGTGGATTGACCCGCAACGCCGTACGTGTAGTGTAGCCTTGTCTTGCGATTTCGGGGCTGCGGGTCCGCGCCCGTCTATATAGTGCTCGCATGTCAGCTTTGTTCGTTGTATCATTGAAATCATTCAATACGCCTTATGCCCGGCTCCACCGCGAAGAATCAAGTATATCTGCTTGTGTGTGCACAGGTGCAATCAAAGGTTCGCTGCCACGGGCCTATAGCCGGCGACCTTGACGTGAATTTTTGAGGAAGTCTTTCGAAACTCAATTATGCTGACAGCCGCATAAAAGAGAAATTATCCTAAATTCACGAAGCCGTGCTCCGTATACTTTCGATTGCATCTGTACATGCTCCATTCCCATCGTCCGCGCCATCGTGCGGAAGATGCAAGGGGGGATTCTTCGTCAACGTATTGCGCCGTTGCGGGCCAAATGAGACCAACTATATGGCGATTAACTGAGGTTGGACTGGGGGATGTTTCTTCACCTTCGCGACGTATCCGCCACGCAGGGTCGACGGTTCGGTTGCGGCCACAGATGAGTGGTTTGGTGATTGTCGGTGAGGAGATGCAAATTTGGGAAGACCTTGCCGCCACGTATGGCGATGCGTAACGGCTTTAGCAGCAGCATATATAGTTATGTCAGCCAGGGCCATCAAGTGGCGTTGAAGGCCTTGGAGCAATGCCAAACAAGTAGTGCAGGTCCCAAGCTGGGAATACGGTACGGAGGATGTAGGCGAGTCTGGTCGCGTCACGTTGTGCGACAGCTGCGGCACAGCGACGCAGACCGGGGACCTTCAAGTAGCAACGAGTCGCACGCATTGTAATCGGCTGTTGGCCCGCTGTACGACTTCGGCCGCGTCGGGCCACGTTACAACGAAATTCTCTCATGCGCGAATAGGGCGCTGCCGTGTCGGAAAGTGGGGCTACCGTAATTTTTTCGCGTGGCTTTTCTCGGAAATAAGCGGCTCTTAATTCGCTTTTTTCCACACGTCGGATGAAACGAAATCGTCTTTAGCCGACGACAGATAAAACTCGGATCATTTCGTTCTGCTTTTGAAATTAATCCGCGTTTGTAACTACCACGTGTTTGAACATAAGCGCTTAAATTCGCGCGTGAGCTGCTTGGTCGCCTTGCTGTATTTAGGAAAGCCTACGTGCGTTCATTTTTTTTTTTTTTCGGGCTGATCCGCCAGGAATAAAATTGGCCTTCGGGCTAAGTAGTAGCTGCGGTGGTGGTAGCTGACATACCTGGCCAGGGTGCCGGCGGCACCCGACAGGGCAGTGCCACAAAAGGAGTAAGACGTTGTGCTCTGCTTTTCTCGCGGCAGGCATCGTTCCGGTCGTCGCGTGCGCCGCCCATGGAGCGGAGGACGCAGCGAAACGCCCGCTACGAAGACAGGTGAGTTCGTCTTCATTATCATCAGTGCGTCTCCATACGGACCGTAACGCGAACTTGACAGCTGCTGTTGCAAGCTTCGCCTTTAGCTCTGGACCCGACGGTCACATGACTAGCTGCGAAGCGGCCTATTAACAGCGGAGCTGCTGTTGCTGGCCGTAGTGTGTGCGGCGTCACCAAAAAAAAAAAAAAAAAAAAAAAAAACGTGTCAAAGTTACTACCATCGTTTACCGCGCTCGTGAGCCCGCGCCTCACGGGGAGCGCCCGGCGTCGTCCAGGCTTGCGCGTGGCGCTTGCAAAAATATACCAAGAAAACAGTCCACGTGCGTCCGTGTCTCAAGGAGGGAGCACAAGACAGCTCGCTACAGACGCCGGTTCTAGCGCGTGCTGACGCATTCCACTTTGGGAGAAATGTGACAGCCTGCGGACAAAACGATCCGGGCCCGCCAGTCATGCATGAGGAAGACGACGAATAGACGAACGTGACGATGACTACTATAATACCACAGGGAAAAGCGACGACAGAAGGTGTAAATAAACAATTTCAAACCTAATGCAATGCGTGGTGGTGTGTGTTTCAGTGCTTACATGCAAAAAAATCATCCAGCTCCGCTATGGTTCCAGCCTTGCGCGACTTGGTGCCAGCTTCGCCAATTAGTTGACACTGTGGACGCATACGCACGCACACACACATCAATAAGAGCTCATCGTCCACCCACTGAGATAGTGAACAAAAAACTCGGGGCAAGTACCTGTCTGCTTCCAGGTTCAACAACCGGCAGCGTGTGCGAAAAAGGGGGCTCTGCGGTCGAAAAGCGACCAGTAGTTGGCGATCCTCGTTAGTTGTGCGGCGTAAACGCAGGTTCTGCAGTTCCGGCAGCTGATGAGCGAGCCGAGCCGCCCACGCCGCGCGTCGCGCGGGCCGCTTGCCAGGAGCTTGTCTGACGGAGGCGTCGCTGATGTAACGTCGTCGTCGTCTCGGTGGCTGCTGCGCGCGTCGGCGGGAGGCGTCCGCGTGCCGCCGCTCACGTGAGAGGAACGCCCCGGCCGCGCGCTCTCCCGGAGCGTGTTGACAAACGTGACAAACGCCCCGCGTCTCACGTGACGACGATTCGGCCGCGCCGTAAACGTATGCTCTCCTTTGGAGGAGGGTGCTTCACGCTAATGGAACTTCGCTTTTTTTTCTTTTTCGCTCCATCTCTACGAATCTGCATGCTGTGGTCATTAACGGTGGTTGCTTATATCGGGTCCTAATACGTTCAAATTCAACGTTTTACTTGCCGATGCTGCACTGTGGAGAGAGACGGATTGATTTAGACCACTTGTGCTTCCTTAAGGCGCGCCGAACTCTGGTAGGAGGGAGTTTTTTGCTTCCATGAGAAAAACGAATGACTTCAAAAAAGCTGCGCCTTCCAATGAAGGGGAACATGTATCGCGACAAGCTTAGTGCTGCATAAAGTCAGGCTGGCCTCCCCTCAGCTTGTCCCTTGCGTGGCTGTGCCGTAGCGAGCCACTCAATAACGGACAAGAGCGGACGGCATTAGAAGGAGCGGTCTGATCCGAGAGAACCGAGCCCGACGCCCAAGCGCACAAGAAAGCGCGCCAGAGCGGCCGCCGTTCGCTTTCCAAACACGTTCCCTGCAGGCGGCTGCTACAAGTTCGCCTCCTGCGTAGTCGAGGGGGAGGGACTCGCGTGCCGCGCCACGTGCAGACGGGCCGGAATCGCGACGGCGGTCAAGGACGCACTTGGCGGCGCGCCACCCCGACTCTGTTGTGGAGTAAATACGGCGAAGGCGGCGCGTCACAGCGTGCTACTCACGTAACGGGGGATCGCTGCATGCCTACCTCGGCGCTTGCGAACGGGGTAACCCAGCGACGACTGCTCTCCACAAGGCTTGCTACTGAGGCAGCTAATTAGAAAAAGGCAGCAAGAGTAGAAAATGGGGGTGCATGCGACGTTAGTCGTAACGAAACAAGTCTACAGAGCAGTATACATGTGACGAAAGGGATACGGCCTGTTCGTCACGTGGCTTTCCTCATAGGCCGTTCGGTAATAGGCCGGTTCGACAAATTGGAAAGTTCGTCATACGTGCGACAAAGTGAATGTCCGCGTGTATGGGCCTCAACGAAGTAGTTACAGTGGTTAACGGCTCAAAAGAGGGAAGCGAGGAAAGATGCAGCTCAGTAAGGAAAGCATTATGGAAGGGGGGGGTCACAAAGAATAACCTGCGCGCCGCGCCTCTTTTTATGGTTGCAATCGCCTTCCCTGAGCCCCACACGTGTTGGGACAGAAATAGTACCGGACTTCCGAACAGTACAGGCTACCCAGAAAGGGTTGTGAAAATCACGTGGTTTCAACTTTACCGTGTTTTTTTTTTTTTTTTTTTTTTTTTTTTTTTTTTCTCCTTTCGGCTGTATATCCGGGGCACGTCAGGAATGACTGCCATGGTCCGAGGGTAATGCGGCTCGAACCGAAATATAGATACCAGGTTGACGACCGTAGACAGAAAAGTGAGGCATTGGCGTAACACAACTAAGAAAACATCTTGGAAGAGAGGCGAGGAAGAACCCGCACCCCCATCTCATTGTTGCGGCGAGATTGTGCGTCCTTGAGCGTTGCCTTAAGCCCCACACCAGGTCAGAAAGGTATGTTACGAAACTTTTGAACACTCAATGCTACTCAGGAAGGCCGAGGGCGTCCCGTGATTCCAGACAAAACGTTCTCTTCTGGCCCTTTCGGGTCTTTCCAGCAGTGAAAGCCAATCAGAGTGGACAAGGATGGTAACGTTGTTGAAGCCGAAAATCCTTTCTCTCTTTCGCACATCGTTTGCTTCGTCAGGTATACACGCCAGGTATGTTGCCTTTGGATTGTAAAAAGATGGGCTTATAAATGTTTTTCCCGTGTAATCACGGTCGATTCCGTCGTCATGCTTTGGGGGTTTATTACAAGTGTCAAATCTAATTAATTAATAACGGAGGGTGCGAATTAGTTATAATTACAAACTTTCTTACTCAAACTATTACGCAGCACATACAAGGAATAATGGGCTATCACCGCTTATACAATTAAAAAAATACACCTCGTACTCTGTTTTTCCGCTCCTGTGACGAACCTTTCTCAGTGCAAAACTGGCCTGTGATGAATGATCCTGACGCCATGTGACGAGCAGTGTAAGGTGGTAGTAAGAAAGAAGCGATGGCCTCGGGCCCCCGTGCCTGCATGTCTGACCAGACGGCTGCCCTCTTTGCGGGCACTTGGGCTCCGATCGGCTGCGGGGTCCGTTAGTTCGACTGCTGCCTCTGGCAGCTGTGCGACCGCAGAGGACCTATAGTTCTTCGAAGTGTGGCTCCGCGGGCGCTGTATCGAGGGCGTTTGCAGAGCAGGTGTTCGGTGGAGGCTGGAGCGACGCATCTGTCCCGTCTCACTCCCGAGCCGGGAGACTGCAAGCCCCGCGCCCGTCATAGTCGTGGGAGCGCCCGTGTTCGGTGGGCTTTGCCAGCTTTGACAAGGGCACGAAGGGTCGACTTGCGACGTACCTTAGTGCGAATTGCGCAATTTCTGTACGTAAGCAACCAGTCACGATTACGGCAGTGTTCGAGGCCGCATTCTGAACTATTTTGTGTTTTCAAGGAGCGCCACGTCGGCCTTCGGAAAGAAGTTTCTTCCCCCCCCCCCCCCCCCCCCCCATCCTCATGTTTTTGGTGGGGACACTTGTAATTTATAATTCTCCGAATACACGGACAACTGTGTCAGAAGCGACGTGTCTGCGCTCGACACAACCTAGGTAGTTGAAAAATGGGTTGTTGATTTACAGTCGGCAAACCAAGTAATCTGTGACCTTTCTGTTGTTGGGCAGCTAACTATTAACTCGCGTCAGTGTGTCGACGCCTTGAGTACACACAGACTGGATTAAAATCTTTGAAAATCGTGGTGCCGTTGAATTAAACGTTAAACACACGCACTCGCATAGCGTTGTTGGCAACCCCCGCGTCACGTCGGTGGGCAAGCAAGCTGGGGCCGTGCACGCTTCTTCTTTTGTGCGCTATCTCTCGTTGGTGGCGCATGTGCTGGTCTCTGTTATTTCTGCATAAGAGCTTTGAGGCAGGTTTAGACAGGAGTGGCTTGATTGTCTTATCCCGATCGATGGTTCGAACCAGTGACCGGCCGGTGTGTCTTTTTTTGGCAAAAGGGGTCTAACTTTAAGAAAACAGAGAACGTGGCGCAAACTAGACTGGACGAAGAAGGGACGATACAACAGGTACAGGCGCCATCTTCTCTTCTTCGTCCACGTCTAGTTTGCGCCACGTTCTCTTCACCAGCTAGCTCAGCAACAAGTACTGTTGGACCTAACTTATCCTTTCGAAAAATCTCTGCTGTGTGAACGGGAACGTGTCGAGGTGTCACTGGTGCCAGAATGGCTGGTGTAGTGTTGAGGAAATGACTCTCCGCGCGCGCTGTGTACGCGAAAGAGTTCCCGCCCCAGCGTGTGATGGCGGAATTAAACGTGACGCCTGTGCCAGAGCTGGTGCCAGCTTGCGAGACGCTTAATCCACCTCCACCTCCGGCCAGTTCCGCCTCGGACAAGGAAGATCGAAGCGTGTCTCGCCGGCCTCTTGCCTGTTCCGCTCTCCTGCTTGCCTACCCCGGCCACGGTGGGCTTCCCGCCTTTGAGCACTTGGTGCAGTGCGCGCGCCGAACCATGGCGGCACAAGTTCGGCGGTGAAACCTGGTTGATACTTTTTTCGGGATGTTACAGAACCAGAGTGCATAGTTTGGGGAAGCCTATGAGACAGAAAGGAACTCTGACACAAAACTCGTATTGAACGTTGGATTTCAGGGCATTTAACAGTCCCAAACTCGCCAATAAAGCTCGTAATCGCTGCCTATAGAGCTCAGCTGGAGCGTTAAGAAATGAAATAGTTCTTTAAAACCACGTTTCAAATCACGTCAAAAGAGGCTCATTGATTTACACCTTTCACTTCGATTTACCCCAGAAGGCAGAAGCAGTCCTTTTTTGTGCAGTCGCAGCCCTCCCTCAGTAACCGCCCAACTTATTAAGGCGCTTGTACAAGGAATCGAAGGCACGAAAGCGCCCTCCAACGTGGGCGATCGTAGTGTTGTTAGATGAGGCGGATTAAGCCTTGCATAACTGCCGTCAGTTCCTCCGCCAAACCGTCCCCAATATTGTATGAGAGACACGGAGAGTCGCCGCGCATTGCTTAGTCCTGTGGGCTGCGAAAATCCTGGCAGGAGACGAGACGCCTCTCTTCGCACAATCCAGTGGTCCGTAGGAAATATAATGTCCTCCGGTGTAGCATGAGGAACTCGCAGCTTCTGGAGATCACGAAAAGAGCTCGTCCGCTCAATGTTGCTTTTGGAGCAGTTCATAAAGTAGTGATCAATGTCACCTGCAGGCACACTGCTCGAGGGGCACAAAGGGGATGAAACAATGTTGACTTTGTGTAGCTAAGCTGGTGTGCGGCCTGCGGCTGTTCTTACTCGGTGGAGCAGACAGGCTTCGGCTAACCTGCCGTGATGCGGGCGATCGGTCGGCTGTTTCTTCGGCCATTTCGCGTGCTGCCATGACCGCTTTTCCCATCTGCTGTATCACTCTCCTATAATCCCACGACACGTATTCCCGATAGGTAATGTGGGTTTCCATTCGGTCCAAAGCATTCATTCGCAAGGTGTTGGTCGTCTTCAGGTGACCGTCCCTCAGCGGTGACGCGCGGCTGTCAACGTCGCTGGGGGCACCATCCACCTTTTTTCATTTTTTTCTTTTTTCGCTCAGTAAAACGTTCCGAATCCTCCCCTGTCCACTAATGCGCTAAGTGTATGCGCGTCCCCGCTCCTATACCCTCCTTTTCGCCTGCCTCCTCTTTCATCCCCTGAACACCCCTCCCCCAGTGCCGAGTAGCAATCTCAGCTCTAAGGCTGGATAACCTCTCGGCCTTTCCTTTCTTTTTTTTTTTCTTGTCTCTCCCTCTCGTCTTCGCTGGAAGTTTTTTATTGCCAGATTTCGCTGTGAGCAGCCAAATACATTGCGTTATATTTTTTTGTAGTTTTCCTCTGCTTCTTTTCACCAATGAAGTACATTTACACTATTATAGCGAATAAGTGCCTCGACGTCTTCTTGTGCAGACACAAGGTGCAGTACGCGGTTAGTGGTTTTTCGCGATTTTTTATTTGCGTTTCGGTCGTTTTTTTTTGTTTTTTTTTTTTTTGTTACTGTCTTCATTGTGTGAGGGTGGTGTAGAAGATGGGTATCCCATCGCTGTTTCTAGGTGACGATGCCATGGTTTCTGTGAAACGCGTTTTTAAATATTTGTCAGATGTTAAGTTTTTAAACCTCATTTCCTATCATGCGTAATCACATCTGGCCCTATACACCAGCCATCACCATTATCTTTATTGATCTTACTATGTACAGTTTACACATTTTATACCTACCTTTTGTGGTAATCACTTGTTTTCATTAAATAACTTCTCTGGCGCTCTTTGCCCTCGTCGGCCTTGCGCCATTAAACACCAACCATCATCAAGATGGGTATTTTTGTTTTCATTAGCTCATTTTATTTCTTTTTCGTTTTTTTTTTTGTTTCCCTTCTACCATTTATCTACAGTTGCGCTATTGTAACGCTTAAATGTGTTACCTTCGCCAGTTCTGCATTCTTGTGCACACGGAGGGCATTAAAAGGCTGGGGCTGTGGGGGCACTCGGCAAAGAACGCTTACCCATAAGAAGGAGCCCGGCCACTTCGAGTAAAGACCGCAGCACCGAAAGCGTGTGCGGGAAAGTTCAGTTGGAAGTTGCGGAGCACGCACCGTAATGCCGGCGTGATTCGCCATACCAGCTGACATGCACAACAGCTCCTTCCCCCTCGCACGCTGCCTTCGGCCGTGGCGACAAAAAAGGGCGTTGCTGGCGTCTGCTCTGTTTGTACACATATATCCAGGTTGAACCCTGCGAAGTCTGCCTCGTGGGCGCTACACCTAACGCCTCCCACGAGTCACCCGCACGTGGGCAGCTGTCTTTCCACCGTGTGGTGGGCGGGTGGGCGCCGCTTGCACAAGGCGGAAAGAGGGCGCGCTTGTCGACGAACACGCGCACCGGCGCAATCGATGCGTGTTCTTGGGCGGAGATGTCTTCATAATGCAGGAGAGAGCCATTTTAAGGCGGTGAAATGAGCGCCGCTCGCGAATTTCCTCCCGCCACCTTTCAGCGCTGCATATTTTCTGCCAAGTCGCGCATCCAAGGCGACCTTTCACGCGCGAGGCCGTTCCGACGTTGGTGCGTAGTGTTTTCTTGGTTCCCCGTCGTGTTCTCCGCGGCGGAAGGGTGACAGGCGCGAAACAGGAGAGCCCCATTCGGGGGTATGCAAATGCACAAGACATGTGCGCGAAGTTTCGCGTATCGGCGTAGGTTCGCGCAGGACGTATATAGAAACGTGAGCCGCACTGCAGCAGCGTATGTGACTGCTACGATGCGCTGGGTGTAGAGTGTCACATCAATGGAGGGGCGTGTGGCGCCAGCTTCTGTGTGCGAGTTTCTTGAAGGGATGTCACAGTCAACATGTAAATGACGGCGCGTGTATTTACGCGGCTCAGGACGTCCACATGCGGCTTCGCAAATGGGAATTTTCCTCCCCAGACCCATCGGGAGAAAGCGCGTGGAAAAAAAAAAAAACAACAACAAAAACAATGCGCGCCAATCCACCCTGTGATGGTGGTTGGAAAGCAAAGCTGTAAACGACACCCGCAACGACTACACATGCGACGTCACTTGAATTCACACACGTGGCTCTACAAAGAGTGAAACCAGAGGCAAGTGAAATGCACTTAACCACACCCTTTATTACTTCAAATAGATACTTTTATGCTAAGGTTAACTCAATGCATGATTCATGAACGGGGGTTGGTTGAGTTGCATTGGGGAAGCACATGAGTGGAAACTTTTTTTTTATATATAAAATGAAAGAAAGCTGAAACCCGGCGTTAGACGATCTCACTTCTCCCCCGTCTCTGTCGCCGCCGACAGAGGCGACGAGATCGGTGGCAGAAACGGAGGAGAAGTGAGATGCCATGCGTTGGAGTGAGCTTCCTTTAATTTTTATAGCTCCTAGCGCATGCGCAAGGCGCGCACACGGCCGCTACACGTGCCATGGGCGCAGCGCTCATGGCCCGAAAGGCCGCGTGACGCTGTCACGTGGCGTTCAGCGAGAACGCAGGGGGTACACCCGCAGATCTGCTCGGTGAGTGCACCGTCTGTCTCCCCCGCCTCCGCGTGGGGTCGTAGTTCAATCGGTAAGACAACGGGCTCTCGCTCCGTTTCTCGCTCCGTTTCTCAATTTGGAGGTTCGATTCCTGGCGGTGCCAGTAACTTCTTTTACTTGTTCTCCTTGTTCGCGGGAGTTTTCCGTTGACACCAACAGTTGCGAAAGATCCCTTGGGGGGGGGGGGGGGTGCTAGAGGTAACCAGCCTCGCTTTAAAATTTGCTTAACAGGGGGACTGCCGTCGCCGTGAAGACATCCTAGTAGTGGGGCAATTCTATTAACAACAACAAAATGAGTTCGCTTGACTTTCCACTCTCAATTCACGTTCTGGTGCCCGTATTCCAAAAGACGCTGTACCCCGTTTTGCCTAAAAGCAAGCCTCAAGGTTTCGTGTTTCACATTTTTAGGATTAATAGTTAATTCGTAGTGAGTCTGCAGATGTTTTCGTGCGCTGCGCATTTCAGCTACACGGGCTTCTTGGGCCGGAGTATAGGGCCTGGAAAACGGCTGTAAATCCCCTATTAACCCATGTGCCGTGTTACATATCATACCACATTTGGACGCCAAGAAGGCTACAAACATGCCTACTCTCACATACTATGTTCTGATGAATAGTTCACAGCGCTGCAAAGTTTCAAAACATCCCCATCTTGGTGGAGGCGCACTGTTGCGTTAAGCGGCGTCAGCTCGTTTTATGCACGCAGTTAAAAAAGAAAAACCTATACTACGCTTGTCTATGAAGAGCTCTTTTAATCAGGAGGTATATTTTATTCCTAGCTGCACGTATAGTGAGCAAAATTTGAAAAGTACTTATTCATGCTGGCAAAGAACGCATAATGTGTTCAGTTCAAACGGATGACCCTGCGTGCACCTCTTGCGTCGAATCTTCTTTTATTTATTTATTTATTTATTTATTTATTTATTTATTTACCCCAAATTTAGTATTTTCAGTCACGAAATCGGACCAGAGAAATAATTGTGCAGGAAGCGAATTTCAATCTTGGAATTCCAATCTTGAATTGGATTTTGAAGGTCTGGTGGCTAGCTCCAGCTTCTGACACCGCCAACGCTGGCCCTGTTGTGAGTCATCTCGTAGCCAATGCCGATAATGTGGTCGAAGGGCGCGTATGATATAAATTAATTATATTAATTTCTCCTGTCCCCTGCAATGACGCGATGATGTAAACTGAATCACATGCGCGTGCAATCTCGTAACTACTGTGATAGCTTCAGCCTCCACGTCGTCGATCGTAATCACTAGAGACCGGAAGTTTAGGCAAAAAAGACGGTTTTAGGCGCCTATTGTAGGCGTTAAAAATTGTAATTTAGGCATATATAGGCGCTAAGTACTACCGTATAGGCATATATATGCTCGAATAATATTTACTCAAGCAGCGCATTTCGGTGCAATTTTTCGGCTTTTAGTAAACACAGGAGGCAAACGTCAGGAAATGAAATATTTAACTTAATTTTCTCCATGAAACAGTCACGGGTCGCCATTTCAAAATATTTAGGGTGATCTGGTGACGCAACACTGTGTGAAAGGCTGTGGAAGCAATGGCAAACAAGCACCGTTCCGAAGTTTTTGGGCTTGAAGTTGTGCCTTCTGCCAGTCATTGACTGCTTGTACACAAAAAAAGAACGCTCCACATCCACTGAAGTTAGCGACGTGTACTTGTACATCGGCACATTGGATGATCTAATTCCACTTGGAATCGCGGTATGTCCACCGCTCAGAACCTCGGGAAATTCTTTCAGTATATCTGGAAACTCTGTCAGCCACAGGCCCCCAGGGGTGGTGGCGAACCTTTCCTAGGCGTCCAAAATCAGCCCAATATTTTGAGTCAGCCTGGTGCCCTAACTTCCAAGTTTCTGTATATGGTTACTGCCAACAACGTGAAATGCGCACACAAATACAAGCCACATTGAAGTGTACCGCCATGTAGAACCTTCAGGGCTCTTCTCACGGCGACGCTTCCGTCTTCTGCGAAGCTGGTAAAGGGACACTGGAGGGATTTGTAAGCATTGCGGGATTACTAGCGCAAATTGCAGCCTGGAGTCCCTAGGCCATGTTTCAACCACTCCCGCTGCGTTTACGCGACTTTGTTCAGCTAAAAATCAATGCGAAAATGCTCTCCTCTTCTCTGCATCCTCCTTGCCGATTTCCAATGACGTTTCGTATAACGTCAAAACAAGATGGCTTGGCTTGACTGCGCTACTGCGCGTCTCGCCGACCCTCCGACAGAATCAGTCGTCCCAGCGTTTAGTGGGCTGGCTGCCGGCGGGTCTTCGCAATTTGTTCGCTCAGTTGAAACTAAGCCACGACACAGTTGTGCCTGGAAGCATGTGGCTTTAGTTTATTAGAAGCATGTGCCTTTAGTTTGTTAGTTTGTATACACTGTGCCAAGCTCCATGTCTGTACCAAGCTCGTCATACAAGTGCACATGCGACGCTTCGCTTACTGGTACGCTAGTAGAAAAACCTAAGACCAATTAAAGGCGTAGGAGAGTCAGCAAAGTTAACATAGGTACTAAGGAATTAATCAACCGAAACTTTTATTTACAGCGTAAAACCAAGGTGCGGGAAACACATTTTGCGCTGGGTGAACTAGCAGAGCGGCCAGGAGCACGACCACACATTTTCGATCGCTTTTTGCCTAAGGAATGCAGTCGCTAGAAGTAAGATATTTGTGGGAATTCGGGGGACCCTTGCTGCACGAGCGTTTTTAAAGAAATAGTCATCTAAGCTGCTTGGAGTGCTAAAACTAAATAAAAATATAAACTGGCTCTACATTACATACTTTAGCAAACGAGCTTCTTGGCCAATTTCTTGGTAGTGAGCGCCCACTGCCGCCCTGCAGTCGTCACCGTGAAGTGCTTTTTATCGCTCTGCATAATGACCCGATACCGCCGCAAGAGCACAAAGGGACCACGAAGGCGAATGACAAGTTTGTTTCGTTCAAACACTGCTCTGTCCATACAATAATGGCGCCAGTTATAACGCAATCTTCGCAGAGTATTAATGTGGACAATGTACGCGAATGAAGCGGCGGCGACTCACCCGCCACTTTCTCGATCAGTCGTGATGACGTCACAGGGACTTGTTCCCGCAGTTGGCAACTGCCAACCAAAGCCACGGCCAAGAAGCGTGGCTGTTCGATTGTAGCGGTGCCGCTCTAGTTCCGTCTGTCCATGCAACTTGAATGCGAGCACGGAAATCCGACACGCAGTGATAACTCGGAATTTTTAGCGTTTTTCGTATTAAATCACTGCTGATATAATGTAACGCGAAATTTGGTAATCTCGCGATATTTATTGGCCCTTCTTTTTTACAGCAAAGATGTTAGCCCGTCGTTGGCCGGAAAATTTCTTGTCGTAAGCAAAAAAACCCAGGCAGCACCCAGCAGTTTTCGCCCAAGACGCCGAGCGCATGCGTCAGGCTAATCAGGCGTGCAGCGTACGGCTCAGTGTTCGTTTAAAGAAAAGAAACGACGAAACAAGCGTCGAAATTAACCGCACGATGAATGATAAGGCGCCGGTGAACAATGGGACCCCCCCTCATGTGCTCTGGTAAATATTACGTTTGCAGCTGCTTTAGAAAGGGGAGGGGGTTTACGTCATTCGAGGGCTAGCGCATGCGTCAGGCTAGGCAGGACCCTCGCCCAAGACGCCGAGCACATGCGTCACGATTCAGCATTGGCCGCCAGAGAAGCCGAGTGCAAGCGACAAGCTCGCCCAGACAATGAGGAACATTTCACGCCCTCCCGCATCAGCATGTGCAGCGGTTTACAACAGCTGCGCTGGACATCCACTTCCGCAGGGCGGGATGGCGTCCATTTTTTTTTTAAAGAACGTCTTTCGAGGTCAGAGTGGAGTTGAGTGAGTTACCGAAAGCTGTTTATTTCAAGTAAAGCAATGTTGTGTTTTGTTCTCATAATCTTCTTAAATACTCACACTCAGTTTGTACTTCAGATGAATGCCTGTTTTAGGCTAAGCTGTTCGCGCTTCGAATCAATGAAGGGTTCGATAAGTCATCTTAATATAGTTCTTGCTTTGAACTGTAGCCCCGGTAACCCCGCTAAATCAAGTAGCAGGGAGGTTAACACCGCCAACGAAACTTGTTCGTGTTCATTACGCTGTGTCTGATTTTGTTCAGTTTTCACTGTTGCCTCTCGGTATGCATTTCGCGGTATTTAGAAATTATCTCGTGAACATCTTTAGCGGTATTAGTAAAAGCGAACATCGAGCCAGTTGGCTGGTCTTCGCCTCGGTATACGACTGGCGTGAAGACGAGAAAAAAAACTGGAAACGCGCAGGCTCGCTGCTAAATAGTTTACTAGCAGAGTAACACATTTAATATATACGAGGACGTGTGAGTTTTGTCTACGCAAAGGTAGATACAGCTCGGCACAACCACCTAAACGAGCATTGGAGGGGGCGTAGTTATCTGTTGTGCTGCTAAGAGATGCTAGTTCGACATCCAAAAGCAAAATGAAGGTTCGACTTGCACAGACCAGACGGTGGCTTTTGTCGTTACTCGCTTTTACCTCACAGATGCCCACAACTACTCATCCCTATATTCTTGTGGGAGAGAAATCCGCTAGTGAGAGTGCGCTCCGCATTAACACTAACGTTGGCTTCCCCACCGTAACACCCCTCGTGCGGTGGTGCATCCTTTACAGGCATGCCGGTGATGGTAGAAGGCACGGCGTTAAAGCGGCCATGAAGACAAAATGCAAGTTTGGTTCATTTGGAAGATTGCCTCGTTAGAATAACACCGGCACCACTTTTAACGCAAAAAATACTGTATAATGAGGAAACTGTAGTGAGGACCGGCACGAGGAACTCTAATGAAGAAAACAGAATAGGCATGCGACACCCTAGCTACTTCCGCACTGAACTTACGACGCGTTATGGGCGGATACATGCGTTCTAAAGATCAGGAAAGAATAATTTTTGATTATTATACAGACATTGGGCAAACGTGGCTCGTAGGCCGTGTGGTCCAGGGGCTTCTTGTCTGCGCAATTAAGAAATCACTGCGTTAATTTCATGTTCTCGTATAATAGCTTCATCGTTATCGTTTTCAAGGGGGGAATATTCTTCCTGGTCCTAAAACTTGTCGGCCTCGTATAACTCTCTTAATATATGTTGAACTGTTTTTTCGGTTGATTTGGTTTTTATCCCTTTTCTTTTTCTAAACTTGAAATGATAATTGGCTGCTTTATTGTCCGTCTGGGTCAATTTATACGGTAATGTGAAGGAATTTTTGTGAACTTGTGAACAAAGTTGTTCCCAGCTTTTTCTTTTTTGCTGCGGTTTAAGGTCTCATTATAAGCTTTGTGTTCGCTATAGTGGTCTCGCTTAAATTCTTCCCTGATACCTCCTCGCGATTTTTTATACCTCCTTCCTTGTGCTCTGTCTTACTCGCTTTCTTACGATTCCCAATTCAACTTTCCATTGCGGTTTTGGCTACTTGTATTATTTGCCTTTTTGCTACGTTTATTTACTGATTTTTCAATTATATCATTCAAGGTGTTCACGCCATTTTCGATTTCTTCTGCTGTTTTAATGCGGTTTCTCGCCGTTTCAAACCAACTGTCCTTTTTTAATTCTTCTAAAACATGTTGCTCGCCTTAAACTGGGAGGTGGCACTTGGGTTTGTTAATGATATCGTATAGGAGTAAACTAATATGTATTTATGGTCGCTGCTATTGTAATCTTCCAGTATGCTCCCCAAAGAATCAATTCTGATAACAAAGCTTGCCCTGAAGTGGCTACGTCGATCCAACTCCTGCCTATACTGTTTTCGAATGTCTGAGGTGAGTAAGGGGGACTTGTAACGGAAAGGTCATGCCTAAGTGAAAGTTCAAGTGAATCGTCCCTGCTTGAATCGGCAATATTCCCTCCCCATATTCTGTGTTTGGCGTCGAAGTGACCGAATAATATTACGTGGAATGTGCAACAAATCTTGAAAGAACTTCTAATCGGTTTTAAGTGTTTTCAAAAACGTTTCTGGGAGGCGCATATCAATTAATTATAATGAATTTGTTTTCTTCCCAGTTTACCTTTTCCGCAGTCATTTTTTGGTCGACTATGAGTGGCCATATTTTTACATCTTCAAAATGACTTGCTATAGAGCGACCTGCGGGTTATTTTTCTGTGCTGTGACTTCATGTCGTATAGGAAAACCTATGACCGTTCCCCTTTTACATGGTAATGTTCCTGCATTGCTGAAATGCGATTATAATTTTCGTTGTGATAAAACTTAACATCTCGTTTTCTTTTGCACACCTTGCCAAATTAACTTGGATGATGTGCAGTGAAGACTTTGACTGCGAGACTTTTCGCTGGTTCGAGTTCTGCTTCGCCATTGTGTTATGTATGCGTGTCTTGAGAGTTTTATTGCATTGACTCCTCCATAGCAACTCACGGTTTTAGCCTGGTACATGGCACATGGCACATTAGACGGTCGATCGCAGCGTAAATAGTTATTTACAGCCGTGTTTATTCGTGTCAGTTTCGGTTTCCACAAAACGAACACCGAGACGGCTTCAGTCCACTTCTCTTAACTCTTTCGCTACCGCCGGAAACTTGACTAATTTTAGGGGTCCAAGAAAACATTTTTTTTCCTGCTAAAAAATTGGTTAGGCACTAATAGCAGGAACACAAAATGCAGATTACTTAACGGCCTTTCCAATCACACCAGTTTTTTAAAGGTTTTTATATATCATAGTTGTGAAAAAAAAAATATCAAAATCAAAATTTTTGTCAAGTTGTCGAAAAAAATTATAAAAAAGGAGTTGTGTTTATCAAACCACCGGTAGTAGAAAAAAAAAATAGAATATACATTTTGTAGGGAAACATTTCAAAAACACGCCCTAGAAAAAATGTCGACTTGCGCGGAACAGTTTGTCAGATAAAAAAAAAAAATGTTAGCATGCACGGTGCTCCGTGTCATGCGGTGAAGCCCAACCTCCAACTCAAAATGTGCAATTTCGGGTGGTTTCCTGGAATAAACCTGGCGGTTTGTCATTATCAGAGGCACCAATTTGCACCCACATAACGTAAAAACATCATGTCAATGGCTGACTTTTCATTTACAGCGAGCACAATATTTGGGACTAGCACGCGATGCAGAAAAAACATGCATGAAGTTGAAAACGGAACGCCGTGGCTGATGCTTGTTGTCATTCACGGTCAGTTATCTCTCACAACATAAAGCTGAGCTTCATTATCATTTTCTTAATCGAAATTGTAGCCTTGCTCGCAAAAATGAGGTACGATGAGCTAGAATCGTGCCCTGCGATCTTTGGCCAAGTAGCAGTTGCGCGATGAAAAAGATCAGCACAACGAGCCTCCTCTATTGCAGCGCCACCTAACATTTTTCAAACGAAACAGTGCAAAAACTTATCGTTATCGGAGACTCCATCCAAATAGACAGTTCAACTAAGCAGCAACATTACACACCGGGATATACCCTCGCATGGAAACGAAACTGGAAGTCGAACAGCTGGCAGTGTAAGGCCGGTTTGAAGCGCTGTCCTCGGCGGAACAAATATCTGGCGACTGGGTGTGATCTTTTGACTTTCATCTGAAGTTCTTATCGCAGAAATCGGGTTGGGGGGGGGGGGGGGGGAATCAGGAGCGCCGTGCTCTGTTCGAGGATCAGTCGCAGACGTTCCAGGCGCCATGACAGGTAGCGTTGAAGTTGGGTAACTGCATAGTAGCGCTAAATATGAATTTCGCGATGCAGAAACAAAACCGAAACTGTTGTAAACTGTTTGCGAATGGTCCTGGGGTAAGTAGAAATACCACAGTACTTAGAACAACGTGCGCAAAGGCAATAAAACTGCCTAAAATCATAAAGTAGCTTTGCAACCAGGCACTGCTTGACATTTTCAACCGATTTCTGGGATTATTACTGTCAGAGCGTGAACCTGGCGATTGAAAATTGTTTGCTAGTTCCCCATTCACGCCCTGATAGCAAAAAACAACTGCTGGTGCAGAGTAATTACGAGTTGCACGCATTCTTCGTTAGTAGCAGTGACGCGCGATGACCACGCCCCTTCTCCACAACCAGGTGATTCAAAAGCGTGTCAAAAATCACGTTTCCGTAGCAAAAATAAAAACAAAACTGATTTTGAAAGGCCATTTTCTGGTCTAACTCCGAACAGCTTTACTTGTTCGAGCAACGCCTGGAACGCTATGAAAAGGCGCTCCCAAAAGTATCGATCAAATTGATCGATTTTGATAGGTGCGGTAGCGAAAGAGTTAAGGGCACAGGGTAAGGCAAAATTTTGAAAAAATGACTTTTTGTTTTTCTTCGCAATTAGGGAAGTTCAATTCCTTGCGCACATTTTCCATATTCACACTTGCCTTAAAAAGTCTTATTTCTCGCTAAAAAGCAGTTTTTCCGTAAGCATGTAGTAAGTGCCCACATCCTCTTAAGAATGTTCTCAGGGTTTATTGTCATTTTTTTTCATCAAAAAACTTCCAGTTTCAGATCAAAATGCTTTTCTGGAACCAGCTGTATTAAGAAATGGCATAGCAACCATTGCAGAGCTGATTTTTCAGTGAGGGCAATCCCAAGACCCTGTTGCACGTTTTTTCCACATTTGCCCTTCGAAGCTGCGAACAAAAAAACATCTTTTTTGGGCTTCACACTCTAATGACTGTAACATTAGATGCTGTTCTTTTATTAAATGATGAAGCAACGCATGAGCCAGCATTTTGAAATCATTCAGACCAAAACCTGGAAGCAACACCACCATTAAATCGCTTAAATAGGTTGACCACAAGCAAAATACTTTGTGAGGAGATCTGTACGATGGTGCACAAAATAGTCAAGGAAGGACAGACGACCGGGTGAAAAGCAAAAAAATGACTTTGGCAGTGATTATGAAGCTGGTGCTTTTTAAATAAATGGCTCCAGTGGTGTTTTTGGCAAAAAAGTATTGTTTTTAACCTCTTTTTTTACTTTAAACTCAATTATCTCAAAACAATGTTTTTTCTTACATAGGTACCATTATTTCCTATATCGTTCACGATAACGAGCTGATTTTTTCCCCCTGTCATCTACATAACGTTTCACACCTGCTGTACTAGAATTGAAAGTATGCACGCAACAGTTTTTTTGTTACACAATTTTTAATGCTAAAATAATGCCAAAATTTAGGTACTAACAGACAAAAAATTATAAAAAACTGAAATTTTTAAGGATGTTCATAATTCTAGTACAGTTAAAAGAGCACAAAATTTGAAAGAAAATGATAGGTATATACGTTATGTATATACCTTTATTAGATGCCGAGAAAAATGTACCTCAAAATGGCCAAAAATGCATGGGAAGTATAGGGCTTACCCTGTGCCCTTAACACTGAAGTTCGCGAAGTGCGCAGAGTGTTCCACTTGCCCGTTTGCGTGGTCGGAGCAGTTTCGGGTGTCGCGGCTCCACCGGTCGGTTTAGTTCAGTCGGGAAAGTATCGCGCCTTGTTCTCGTCGCTGCCTCTAAATATTCGTCGGGCATGTGTTCGCCATCGTTGAGTGTCTTGAATCGACATTCTCATCCGTTTCTTTGTTTTCTTCTGCGCATGTCCAACAGTGAGATTCTGGCCAACGGGCATAAGCGACATCGCCACTTACGTGGCCCTGTATGTCGAGCGTACCCAATCATTCACGAACGATTACTGTCAACCGCAACAAAAGGTTAAGTCAGATACAGATCGGGCTGAAAACAGAGCCAGGTACAGATCGGGCCGAAAACAGAGCAAGTGCGGACAGCGGTCTTCGAGCGGTACATTCCCGCCGTCTGTGAAGGCGAACCGTAAACAAGGCAACGCAAAAGTCTGTTAACTTGCCGACACAGGCTTCACCGTCACCAGCGCTTTCGGTAACACGGTAAACGGTAACGCAAACACGGTAACGATATGCTAAAACTGCCTACTAACTTTCGTTTCAAATACCCGCCCCGGATACGTCGTTGCTGACGTCATGAAGCACACGATTTAGTGGGAAAATTAAAATTTTGGCTTAAAATGATTAATTTCTCAGTGAATAAAGCGTCGTTTTCTGCCGGACAAGCGCTCGGGGAACTATAAAACACCAAATATTATGAATAAAACAAACTTGTATTTCGTCTTCATGGTCCCTTTAAGAGACCGCAAAGTGACTGAAGTAGACAAAGGGTGCTTCGTATTAATACCATGAAAGACGTACATACTGTCAACCGCTCTCGCTGCAGTGCGATGGAACGCACCGCGGAGCACAGAGATCGCTCTTGCTCTTGCAAACGCGCGCTTTTAAACCTTAGGCGGAAGTAAGGAAAGGCGGGCAGTATTTTGAAGGAGTATTGACTCGAAATTTTTGTGTTACGTTTATTTTTCGTTGCTATGGGTGCATACCAGCCCACCAGTAATACAATGGCACATTAGACGGTCGATCGCAGCGTAAATAATTTGCAGCCGTGTTTATTCGTGTCAGTTTCGGTTTCCACAAAACAAACACCGAGACGGCCTCCATGATAGGAAGGGCCTCGTGACGTCACCGTTTTTATCGCACCACTGCGGTCTGGACGCGCGTGCACGCGCCCAGATTGGTCGTGGTTCCCGCCATCTTCACGCGCCCGGGCAACAGAACGTCAGTCCCAAACCCGTGCCGTGATACACACGGTGGAGCAGCGTGCGCCAACAGCAGCCGTGCGCGTTGGTCACGTTACGGGAGCCCTTACGTCGACAGTTTGGGGCCAGGTGCAGATGGCGTCGTGCTGATGACTACGTTGAAAGGGTATCCGTTTCGAGCTTTCTCGAGAGCTCAAAGATTAAATTTGTTTTGAAATTTGTTATACTGAACTGTTACTGCTGAAACTTGCTGGGAGATATCTCCGTGTACAAAGGAAGCCTTTTACGTAGTTATCTAAGGTTTGAAATTCCGTGTCAGTACTCCTTTAACGGCGTAGAGCTGTATCACCTGCGGGCAGCCTTGAAAGCGTCGGTGCGGGGCATTGGCAGAAAGTCCGGACGCGGTGGAAACTGAGCAATGAGCTCGCGCATGCGGAGCTGGGTCACGGAGCATGGTACCTGAACACGCGGAGCGCGGAATTCCCAAGCACAGAGCTGTTCTCTCGAGCGACGGCGGCTACTCGGCTCTGTTTCTAAGTGGCGTGTCTATTGATTGTAGGGTTTTAACGCGCTGAGGCCGCGCCTCGTCTCCTGCGTTGCGTTCCGCCTCCATCGAAAAGCGGCTGCCGCGGCCGGGAATCGAACCCGGGTCCTTGGGCTCAGCGGCACAACGCCACAGCCACTGAGCCACCGCGGCGGGCCACGTTGCGTGTCGAAGAGTCGCACAAGTGGAAAGTGCTTCCGGTTGGAACGCGGAATTTCACGACCGGGTGTTGCCACATATGCTTGTCAGCGGCAGTGCGCAGACGGGCGTGTCTATCTGCGGTCCTTGGCGTAGATGGCGCTCACGGTTACGTGCTCGGCAAAGGCCGAGCACGTAGCAGTTGCGGAGCGACTGCCCGGAAGAAGTTGCTGCACGCCGCCATCGCTCTTGCCCGTTGCAGTCCGAGCGTGCTGCTGCGAAATGCAAAGCGCACAATCGCCGGACGTCGCGCACGCTGCGATGCGTCACTATCACTCTCCGCGGCGCGGCCACCACGTAGGCAAACAATGCAATCGGCGCGCACACCTGTGCACTTTGTTGGCGCGAACCGCGATATGTGGAGCAATTATGTTCCGGCCCAGCTATCGCGGCGCCGCAAGGGCGAGAGCCCCGACCCCGGTGCTGGCCGCCCGCGTGCGCCGCTCTGCGTCCCGCTCGGGGGGGATTCCCCGTCGCTGTTCGGCGCTCTTGCGGAGCTCGCCCGTGCGGCTCCCGACGGCGGCGCACTAATTGGGCGTGTTTTTGTGCACTCTCCTGACGTAAGCGTCCCGGAAGCTACGACTGAGACAGCGAGATGCGAGTGTTCGCCTAAATCTGGAATACGGCACAGCGGCAACTCACAGTGATTCTACGGCGGAGACGAAAGAGAGGACGCGCATTTTCAGCAGGAGCCGCGCCTGCGCAGGGAAGCTAGTTCTACGCCGTGCAGGTGGTTGCATGCTCGGCAGACACGGTGGCCAGCCGTGCCCGCAACTGTCGCCTTCACACCGAAGCACCTCTCCACCGGAAGATAAAAAAAAAAAAAAAAATTCGATAATTCATTCACGTGCCGAAGCCACACTTGGGCTTCGAGGCGCACAGTAGTGGATGGCGACAAACTGGGGATGCTTAACGGGCGCTGAAATCTCGACACACTGGCGGTCTTGTTTTCTGCTTCCACCAGGAAAACTGCCGCCGCGGCCGGGAATCGAACCCGCGTCCTTCGGCTGAGCCACCGCGACGTGTTTTCCACCGGAACTGATTGCCGGCGCCAGCATTGGGACACCTAAAACAGGGAGCAAAACATTAACTTCAGCTATTCAAAAACCAAGGAAGGCATGCATTAAGAGCAGGTACGAACTAAAATAAAACCCACAATATAAAGCGTGTAATACATGAATTTTTCGGACTATTTTTCGGCATTCCCGCGGTTCTGGTCCCGCCGCAAGCTGTGTTTGGCAACCGAGGGAAGGAGCGCAGCACAGGAGCGGGTGAAGGTCAGTGGGAGAAGCTGCGGCCCCTAAAATTGAGACGCCTTCGTCCTGCCATTGGCCTGATCAATCGGCTGTTGTTGATGTGGATGATCGATAGGTCCTCAAATTGTGTATTTCAAACACATTTGAGAGAAACCGCTCTCCTGGCACCAAGGGCACGCGTGGCTCGGAAAACAAAATCGGGACGGGCCATCGTGTGGGAAGACTCTCTTCGCAAAAAGGCAAATTTGACCCTCAGTTTGGCACAGGCATTAGAGAATAAACACTTTTAAAGACTGACACTGCCACCTTATCGCTCAAGCAGACGAAGGCCCGCCACGGGCGCATGAGGGCCTCAAGCACGGCCACTCGATGGAAAGGAGGTCTCATTCTGTTCTGGGCCGCGGCTACTGAACACTCTTGCCTCAATTCTTTCTCTGCGCTGACCTTCAGTGTTCGTGAAGCATTGATCGTAAATGCAGCAATTCCGTTCCAAAACGCTCCCTGGGAGACGAAGTAACGCTATCGCGTCGCACGTAAGACCCACACGTGGATGTCATTGCAACTTTTTTGAAGGAAATTTAATAGCTCACAAGACATCCGTAATATTTTACTTGGCGTGCCGGATGCTCTCGAATGTTGCGTTCGTGTTTGCGCCTTAATTTTTTTGTTCCAGAATGTAATGTATGTCTGGGCTCTGGGGTAAAAAAATGCCATTCCTCCAGCTGAACTTTTGTCCCGTCGGTGCTCCCTGCGCGGCAGCTAAGGCTACAACGCATTGAAGAAGGCTGTTGACGTCCTGTACTCTTTTTCTTCTGAATCTCGTATATTCCAAACACGGCTCTCTGGCGAATAGTGGGCAGGAGTAAGAGAACTCAGCAGCTGGAGTTGGTTTAGGGTGCGAGGCTTTTTTAACCACGCGCTTCGGAAAAACTGTGCACTGCGGAGAAGCGTTTTCGTACTTGGCATGTATTTTGCTCCGATCAGAAATAGAGCAGCCGAGAAACGAACCTCGGGCAAAGCAGGGAGACGGGGCGGGCAGCCGAGAAACGAACGGGGCGGGCAGGGAGACGGGGCGGGACGCACGCACGCACGCACGCACGCACGCGCACACGCACACACACACAGAGAGAGAGAGAGAGAGAGAGAGAGAGAGAGAGAGAGAGAGAGAGAGAGAGAGAGAGAGAGAGAGAGAGAGAGAGAGAGAGAGAGAGAGTCCAACAAATTTGCGCGTGTCACGCACTGGTGTTGCACTAAGTCCAATTTTCCAAACACAAGGGCTACTCTTCTGGCTAAGTATGGATCGGTTGAAAAAGCGAGTCCAGAGCGCCGGGTGTGCATCTATCAAAACAAACCAGTCTCCGTCGTACAGGTTGAGTGAACAAGGTGCAGTTAGTGTTCGCAACCCGCCGCGGTGGCTCAGTGGCTAAGGCGTTGTGCTGCTGAGCACGAGGACGCGGATTCGGTTCCCGGCCGCGGTGGTCGCTTTTCTGATGGAGGCGAAAAGCAGTAACGCCAGTGTGTACGAGATTTCGGCGCACGCTAAAAATCCCCAGGTGGTCAAAATTAATCCGGAGCCCTCCTCTACGGCGCGCCTCATCGCCTGCGTTGCGTCGGCGCGTTAAACCCTACAATCAATCAGTGTGGTTCGCACTTTTTCACTCGACTGCCTCGAAATGGTGCGGTACCACGGCTCGCTCTCACGAATCGAGCCCGATCTTGAACAACCGCGGCTGGCCGGCTTTGTGGCGGCGGCGGAGGGCCGCGGCGAGCACGCGCATTTGCACGCACACCTGCCGGGTCGCTGGCCGCCGGATCGGCCGATAGCGGCGCCCTCCGTGGCTTGTCGCGGGCCGGGCTTTTCTTGTCGCGCTCGGCCAGTTCGACATCCGGAAGAACGCTGTGGCCGCACGTCGGCTGTCACGAGCCGCACAGACCGTCCTGCGAGCAGTCTCTGGGATGCCAACTGCAAGGTCCACGCCGGTGAGCGAAGGGAATGCTGCTGTTCTCCTGTGCGCCACCACGCGGATGTTCGCCCGTTTAATCGGGAGGGGCCGTGCGGTGCGGCTCTAAATTCACTCGAAACGCGGCCATCCGTGCTGCTTTGGCCGTGGCGAGTGCATTTGGAACATGAATCGAGAACAAATCGAGTGCTATGCGAGTAGTATGTGTCGCAACCTGTATGCCCTTGACCTCCCACATTTCTCTTTTGTACGGTGGGACGCGTTCTTGCTCATCGCTTTAACCAAGCATTTGACCCACACAAACAAACAAACGCAGTGGATTTTTTTCCGTCGATTTTGGCATCCTCGACTGCTTCAGTTCTGTCTTCTTCCGTGCTCATATCGGTTATCGTGGAGAAAGGGATCCGCGCAGCTCCTTCATGGTCTTGCGAGCTGCTAGACGTCTTTAAAAGAATACCCGCCTCGTGTACCTTCGCAGCATTTATGAGTTGGAGACCAGTAAAAGTCTAGTCTCGGGGTGTCGCATGCAACCGCGACCTCCGCAGTACTTCCGAGGCTCGTCAGCTTTCCTTTCGGGACGTATCAAGTTTCGGCGCAATGTCCGGCCAGCCACTTTGTTTCGATCGGCAGCGAGAGCGCCCCTGTCCCAGCACTTGTGGGACTTATGTCGCTGAATATTCGCGGCACTTTCAATGCTCAAAGTCGCTAAAGCGATGAAAGTCAACCACTTAATTAGTGAAGAAAACGATTGCTCGCTGCAAGAGCAGTTGCACATACTGTTAGCAATAGTATATCAATGTGCACACGAACGCACAGAGAGAGAGAGAGAGAGAGAGAGAGAGAGAGAGAGAGAGGAAAGCCCCAAGGGATGCATAGGAGAATAGCTAAGCTTTTTAATGTTGCGATTATGCAGGGAAGTTGAAATTTAACATTATGTAGAAAACGAAGAGAAAAACTTTTTCTTCACTTTCTTTCTTTCTTTCCAAATTCCTAATCTGTTTCAATGATCTACCACATCCTCCCCTTTGCTTTCCGAGGTTTTCTCGACTGCCAACCCCTATTTCTGTGTTATTTTCAACGAGCCCCTCATTTCCTATTCTGATTCGCTATATGCATAGCGAGGGCCTCTGTTCTGGCAGTCTTGTTGCCAAAGGGAGCTTAAGAGGGTTCAAAGCTGGTCGACCACTCTGGACATGTCGTAGACACTCGAGTCACGACCCGGGGGTTAAAAAGAAGGTCCCCTTCACCCCGATTAGTCCGAATGGCGCTGGCTACCACCCCCAAGCACAGGAAACAAACATACCTAACATAAATACCCCAGAAAGTGAATGGGAAAATCGCCCCGCCGGTAGCGTAGTGGTTATCGCACCAGACCGGTATTCTGGAGGTCGTGGGTTCGGATCCCACCTGGCGGGCATTTTTTCTTCACTTTCTTTCTTTCTTTCCAAATTCCTAATCTGTTTCAATGATCTACCACATCCTCCCCTTTGCTTTCCGAGGTTTTCTCGACTGCCAACCCCTATTTCTGTGTTATTTTCAACGAGCCCCTCATTTCCTATTCTGATTCGCTATATGCATAGCGAGGGCCTCTGTTCTGGCAGTCTTGTTGCCAAAGGGAGCTTAAGAGGGTTCAAAGCTGGTCGACCACTCTGGACATGTCGTAGACACTCGAGTCACGACCCGGGGGTTAAAAAGAAGGTCCCCTTCACCCCGATTAGTCCGAATGGCGCTGGCTACCACCCCCAAGCACAGGAAACAAACATACCTAACATAAATACCCCAGAAAGTGAATGGGAAAATCGCCCCGCCGGTAGCGTAGTGGTTATCGCACCAGACCGGTATTCTGGAGGTCGTGGGTTCGGATCCCACCTGGCGGGCATTTTTTCTTCACTTTCTTTCTTTCTTTC
Organism: Haemaphysalis longicornis; assembly: GCF_048455015.1. Classification (NCBI taxonomy): domain Eukaryota; kingdom Metazoa; phylum Arthropoda; class Arachnida; order Ixodida; family Ixodidae; genus Haemaphysalis; species Haemaphysalis longicornis. The sequence continues at coordinate 472,558,771 of NW_027526203.1, read as the reverse complement.
CAAATTCCTAATCTGTTTCAATGATCTACCACATCCTCCCCTTTGCTTTCCGAGGTTTTCTCGACTGCCAACCCCTATTTCTGTGTTATTTTCAACGAGCCCCTCATTTCCTATTCTGATTCGCTATATGCATAGCGAGGGCCTCTGTTCTGGCAGTCTTGTTGCCAAAGGGAGCTTAAGAGGGTTCAAAGCTGGTCGACCACTCTGGACATGTCGTAGACACTCGAGTCACGACCCGGGGGTTAAAAAGAAGGTCCCCTTCACCCCGATTAGTCCGAATGGCGCTGGCTACCACCCCCAAGCACAGGAAACAAACATACCTAACATAAATACCCCAGAAAGTGAATGGGAAAATCGCCCCGCCGGTAGCGTAGTGGTTATCGCACCAGACCGGTATTCTGGAGGTCGTGGGTTCGGATCCCACCTGGCGGGCATTTTTTCTTCACTTTCTTTCTTTCTTTCCAAATTCCTAATCTGTTTCAATGATCTACCACATCCTCCCCTTTGCTTTCCGAGGTTTTCTCGACTGCCAACCCCTATTTCTGTGTTATTTTCAACGAGCCCCTCATTTCCTATTCTGATTCGCTATATGCATAGCGAGGGCCTCTGTTCTGGCAGTCTTGTTGCCAAAGGGAGCTTAAGAGGGTTCAAAGCTGGTCGACCACTCTGGACATGTCGTAGACACTCGAGTCACGACCCGGGGGTTAAAAAGAAGGTCCCCTTCACCCCGATTAGTCCGAATGGCGCTGGCTACCACCCCCAAGCACAGGAAACAAACATACCTAACATAAATACCCCAGAAAGTGAATGGGAAAATCGCCCCGCCGGTAGCGTAGTGGTTATCGCACCAGACCGGTATTCTGGAGGTCGTGGGTTCGGATCCCACCTGGCGGGCATTTTTTCTTCACTTTCTTTCTTTCTTTCCAAATTCCTAATCTGTTTCAATGATCTACCACATCCTCCCCTTTGCTTTCCGAGGTTTTCTCGACTGCCAACCCCTATTTCTGTGTTATTTTCAACGAGCCCCTCATTTCCTATTCTGATTCGCTATATATATATATATATATATAATATGAAGGTAAGTAGGACAGAGACACACGAGAAAAACATTAAAAAAATACGTTTACTGACGTTTAAGGAAGAGGACTAGGCGCTTCCTGAAACGCCAGTAAACTTACTTTTTTAATGTTTTTCTCGTGTGGCTCTCTGCCTTTACTTACCCTATTTTGTCTCACTCTTCGGGAGGTATTTTCCCCCCAAATACTATATATATATATATATATATATATATATATATATATATATATATATATATATATATATATATATATATAATAGAACACTACTGCATAACGTATTTTTACATGCACACACAAAAGCAGTTTCCGCCACCGTGACAGTACAGCACGCGCCAAAACAGCAGTAACAGAGCGACGCAGCGAAAAAGTAGCAAACGTCAAAACAGCTCCGCGACAAAACGGCCCATCATAACAACGACGCATCCCAGTAGCACCGCTTGCTGCTGCGGTTTTTTTTTTTTTTTGTTTCGCCAACCCATTTCATTACCGCTCCATCGTATCTTCATGCGTATCTCTTAGATTGCCGCCTGTATTTCCTGTTATCTAGCTACCGCCCAGATAAGAGGAAATAGCACTAGACGCCGTGTATTGCTTTCAGTGCAGCAGACCGAGGAATTCGCTCAAAGCAGATAAACGCACAAATGTCACCCCTTTTTGTCATCTCTTTCCTCCCTTATCCTACAGTCCTAAAGTAGGCTAAGAATAGAGCGGATCATATCTAGTGACCGCCGCTTGCTGAAGCAGGGCCCGATGAGTGCGAGTTGTGTTAGGGCTTCATATCCCGTCTGACGAGTGACTATCCCATTTTTGAATAGACATGCCCTCGATTTCAAACTGAAAGACAACCCGCTGACTTACGACCAAATTCCTTAAATGATCTCCCGCGTCCCTCCTACCCACCTAATTCAGCGAAGGCAGTGTGGGACACTGTCCTGCATTTCATATCCCGACCCACTATTTTTCCCTCGCTATTTCCCACCCAATACCCGTCGTGAACCTTAACTTATCGCTACCCCTAAGGGGGTCTGATGCACTAGCAAGAGACCCCCGGGTGTTTTTTCCACATTTCAATAAACGTTAAAAAAAGAAAGAATGGCAGCTCTCCGTGAATTGTAATCGTGTCGCTAAGTTGGGTATACCCAGTCCTTGCATTGTGACGAGGCCCAGAGAAGTTGTTTGTGGTGAAACTATACGAGGGTGCTCTCTTGAGGCCTCACACAATTAATAACACGCAGCACATAGCTGCCAACTTTCAGAAATGGGAAGGAACCGGAGTTTGAACAATTTCACACTTTCATCAGTGGTGGACGGCGTTTTTACGTGGCAGCTCTTGATTCACTCATTGATTGATTGATTGATTGATTGATTGATTGATTGATTGATTGATTGATTGATTGATTGATTGTAGCTTGGGTGCTAAACGCGCCCAAGCTACACCTGTGCTATGAGGCGCGCCGTAGTGGAGGGCTCCAGATGAATTTTGACCATCTGGGGATCGTGTGCCGACATCTGGACACGCGTGCGCTTTTGGCCTCCCTCAGAAAAGCAGCCACCGCGGCCGGGAATCGAAGCCGCAATGGCCTCGGGCTCAGCAGCACAACGCTTTAGCCAGTGAGCCAGCGCGGCGGGTTACGTCGGAACTGTTGACCCCTTGTTTCGCAACGCTGCAGTGTGTGATTTTAAAGGGGCAGACAACCAATTTTTGTCGCGTATATGTTCTCTAGCTCATATGAAAGCCAGCGTTTTATATAGTCCGGTAACCACAAGCAATTACTAAACAAATTGGCGGAAATAATTTTAATTTGGCAGCAAACTTCCTGAAATCGGAAGGGTGGCGGTTCGTAGTGTCGAAACTTGACACTACAATATGTGTCCCTGTCACGTGACCTGCAAACCTAGCAGTTACTGTAACTGCTGAAACGTTTATTTACGTATTGAAAACCTTTTAACACAAGTATTTGTACAAGGTTAAATTGTATGTGTATTTCTAAACATTATTTTGAAAATGTTAAAGACACGCCGCCCGCCGTCACTGGGGTGCTCTCAGTGTAGTTATAACCGAGCCTCCATGCCCAGAATCAACGGCAGGCGCGTTCAATAAACAGACCCAGTGAAGTAGCTTTGACGATTCTCCCGGAGTCAGGGGTGTTTGTTCTGCCAAAATATTTTATTTCAGTTTCCAAATACGCCAATGGTAGCTTTTAAAAAAAAATGTCTCGCCCGGGGAGAATCGAACTTCCCACCTCCACAACGTGAAGCCAGGTTCTACATATTGTCTGTCCCAACAAATGGCGCATTCGTGCAAAATAGACCGTTGCATTAAAAAAACACATAAAGGAACATGAAAGCCTGCGATTGAAACTTTTTTAGCTGGGGACAAGTTTTTAAATGTCGTTTTTCATTTCGCATACAGACAAAAGTATGTTGCCGAGCTACTCTGTCATGGTTGCCAGCATTATTTCTGGGAGGGACACATGCGGCTCGTAGATCTAAAAATTTCGATTTAAAAAGTTCTAGGGCGTTATCAGCAAAGCCGTTTCTCGTCGAGGTGTTTTAAGTGACGGCCTTTCATTTGGGATAGAGAATATATACTCGACAAAAATCGGTTGTCTGTCCCTTAAAGAGTCCCGATCGTCATGGCCCTTGGCGTTGATGGACGTATACCGTCGTGCTCGAATTCCAGTTGCGCTTGTGCCAGGGGACGGGTGTCTTCCGCCCGAAGGTCGTTTCGCTGTGCAGGTGGTTACGTGACTGTGCAGCGCGCAGGTACTGGCCGGGAAGGCGTCCCTGAACGCTTCGCTGCAGTTGCGGTGGTTGCGACGTCTGCGAAGGCGCTCGTCATCCCGCGCGTTCTAAGCTCTTTGGAATCGCCGTGGGGAGCCGAGACGTCGCATCACTGCAACCGGCTCGACCGGTCCACAAACTGGGAGTTGTCGGAAATTTCTTGGCACAGGTGCGCCAGTCTATACGCCCACACGCTGTATATATAGTTCATATCACAAGCTAGCTGCAGCACTGTGGAGGCTACATTGTTGTCCCCCTCAGGGCGCCTAACTAACCGCGAAGGAAGAGACAAAAGGCGCCGGTGCCGTGCGGTGCCACTTGCGAGAGGGGAGAAGGGAGTGTCCTTTCAGGACCCCTTCACGGCGGATTAGGCGCCCTCAGTGGGCGCACTATTGATAACAATGTAGCCTCCACAGTGCTGCAGCTAGCTTGTGATATGAACTATAGTTTCTCTCGTTAGTCGGTTTACCGTCTGCGAGCAGTTCCCCTGAATGCTTACCCGCTGCCTTTGTGGCGCTTCACAGTTCGACAGCTTCTCCAAGTATCCACTGGCGTGTCTCTTCGATGCACTCGCGGAACACTCTAAGTTCGTTGCGTTCTGTCCCGCTGTCTTTACTGTCGAACACATCACTTGACAACTAACGATCACTTGTGGTGCTGTACCGTGATAAACTGAATTAGATACGTTGTGCCATTATTTCGTGTCATAGCGGTACGGCTGAGTTGGATAAAGGACGGAAAAGGAGACAGCTGCAAAGCGAGGATACGCCATGCTCCCACCTACAGATCTTGAACCTTAGTCGCTACTCATATAAGTGCATCCAGAGACATTCGGATCGAGACAGGCGTAAGGGCTTCCCTGGCTCGCCGTATAATCCAGGCCTCCCAAAAGTCTTTTCCTCCCGTCGGCGTAGCGGTAACATGCGGGAAAAGCGGAGTAGGTTAACACTGGAGCGCGCTGACAATCGTTAGGAGCACGGCACGCACCGAGTCGATAGCGCTGTCACCGAAGCGCTTGTCCAGCGCTTCCCAGTCTCAGCCGTGGAACTCTTCACGCCGGCCATCCCGTTGCGCGCGGAGACCTTGCAGTCGGCCACCGTTTCTGGAAGGCAGTGCAGAGAACGAGGTCGCTGCTGTTTTTTGAGTGACGGAACCATCCTTTGTGGCATTCTGCACGAGCCGCGCCAGCGGGACGAAGGCTGGGACCTGCACTGCCCGAAACGGACGTGGGCGTCTCCGCAACTTGCTTTGCGCGTGGCGCGCGGATGTGCAGAGGGGCTTGGCGGGCGGGAAGATGTCGAGGGGGAAAGCAGCCAGGACGGTGGGCCGGCTGAAGCGGGAACAGCGGGCGCACGCTAGAGGCTGGACATGCACGACGACTTAGTGAAAGCGCGTGGTGCACGCTCTCCAAGTGCAACGAGTCTCCGAGAAGCGACGCATCCTCTTTGTGGTGGGATAACTGTCCATCGCCGTTGGCCCGTCCAGCTCCGTCCCGCTAATCCCACCACTGGTGCCGTGCCGGAGGAAGGGAGAGGCGCAAGCACGTGCAAATCTGCGGCCGTGAGCGTCCAACGACTGTTGGTACCGCTGACACCTGGCCAGCGGAACAGCATGGACGAGCGGGATCGTCGGTGCTGAATGTCCCCACACCGCTTTACTGGACATATAAAATCCAGTGTATAACGTAATGGCACTTTTCATTTTCACCTCACGTTGATAGATATTTTCTTGTCCTGCTCAGACTTCTCTTGCACATGTCTAAATTGGCCAGGATGCGCCTAAACAGGGAGGCAACTATGGAGTGAAAACTGTGGGTGGAGAGACGCCGACAACGCATAATTAAGTCATCCCAATATTACACAACCTCGGGAGCCAGCTAGCGCCCCTGATTACCCGTGGTCGGCGGAAGGCATCAGCTCAGTTCGGCTACTAGAAACCGAGTGCGAAAAAGCGACGCCAAATACTGACGGCAGGAAGCCGCTGCGCCTGTAAAAATCGGACATTTGCTGGCTTCGGCGCACCGATGTGCGTCCTGCTTTGGGCGAGGACAGGAGGAGCACGTGTGGATGGGTTATGCATGCCTGTCTGTCTTTGAGCGACATGCAGTGAGTTCCGCTTCGGGTGGCACTCCCAGCTTAAGATCTTCGGAGCTTTTGTGGTGGTGGTGGTGGTCTTGCGACGCGTGCCCTCGGAAACTTCGTTCGCATTGTGTTCGCAATGGAGAAAAACTTTGCGCAGATGGCGGCCTTAGAGCCACTAAATACGCATTTGTTTGTTGCGCACGACGCGGCCTCGCTGGTCTTCGAAGTGGATGGAGCACGAGGGGGATGCACTGCGTTTCGGTCCTCGTCAAAGGCCGGCTGAGCGCTGACGACGACATGACACAGCTTTCTTTGTGCTGATCACGACCAGCGCTCAGCTTCTGGCGAAGTCAGGGGGTCCGCCGCTCAAGAGTACCTGCACACTCCAGTGAGCAAAAGCGGCGATGTTTTTCTTCTTTTAGTCTGGCGTCCTAATGCTAACAGGAAAAAAAAAAAAAATAGAAGAACGCGAAGCTCGACGTTGCTCACAGAATTATTTCTCGCTTGAGTAAGCGTTTTGGACAAATTCTGCTCTCTGTTTACCCAGCAGCCGCCAGTGTTGCGATGATTCGTTCTTTTTTACTTTTAATGGCTGCTTAAAGGAGCCATGAAGAGAAAACAAAAGTTTGTTTTATTCGAAAGATTACGTGTTTCATAGTACCCCAAGCGCTTTCCCGGAAGCAAATGATGCTTTATTCACTGAGAAATAAGGCAATTTAAGCCAAAATTTTAAATCTCCCGCTAAAATTGAACATTCCGTGACGTGTACAATGGCGTCATAGAGCCGGTCCATGAAACAGATACTTAGTATGTCGACTCCATATAGCACCCACACGCGGGAGTCGATCGAGACGGCGGCCATTTTAAAAATACTAGTAAAACCTAGTGCACCCGCAGCCCTAGTCATGGAATCGCCTGATCCGGAGAACAAAACTCTCGCCGAGGAGCTCGGGCTTGCATTTAACAACCTCACACCACAAAAACGCTCAATGCTTCTAAGTGCACGAGCGGCAAGAGTTGTGGGATACGCGGTGGACGGGAAAGCGACCATTCCGCGATAGCCACAACAGACGAACGCCCAGCCGTCGGCACCGCTGCCTCGTCAGCCCCGTCGCGACGGACGAATATAGACTGGTACGTATGTGCCGTATTTTGATTACGGTTAATAATAGTTCAATTTCAGTAGCAGTATCACTTATGCCAGTTGGCCGGTGTCGTGTATGGAAAGCCGTTCGCGCGAGCTCTCTGCTTCGACCAGAAAGATACGAGCGTCAATGCGCGGTGTTTACGGCATTTTTTCCCCAAGGTCAGAGCGATTTGACGAAGTCGGCGACGAGCGCCAGCATGTCCCAGGAGTGAGCTAACGTAAGGGTCCCTGCCGTAATCACTTCCTCGGAAATGAAGCGAGCACACTCGTACTTCCTTTAGCTCTCTTTCTCCTCCGTTTGCAAAGTTCACAAAACGTAGCCACTTGCTTCGCCTAGGTTCGTCGTGGGGCAGCACATGAAAGGAGATCTCCTCACCGGCGGGGATGTCGCACTCCCTCGACGATTTGCCCGTACTACATGGGCATTTCAAAATGCAGCAACGAAATTTCATTGTAAAGTACTCGAACAAACTGAAGTTTTCAGTGGTTGTAAACTGGAAACGAGCTCGTAACGACAGCAGCAAGCCAACACCATTCGAAACTTACGCCACGACTGGCACTATCTCGTCGCTTCTTGCTGTTCCTTACTCCCCTCGTTTCTATTTTTACCTTTGCTGGTTGGCGATATGACGGCCAACCTCCTGTGAAGGGATTACGATACGAAGCAAGGTCGCGGCTGTGCGTGCTGGAACGGTTCGTTGGCCCCGAAGAGCCTCGAACCCGAAAATTCGTCTGCGCGACGGCGAGATGTCGAGCTCGGCCGGCGCGCTAGTTTCGTACGCATTGGCGCACACGCTTGCGAGTTCGTTTGGACCTTCAACCGTTTACTCCACCGTTCTTTGTCATAAAAAGAATGTGCAGTATGTTTCACGGGCATTTAGCTCACTATGCAAACTGTAAAATGCGTTTGCTTTTGCCGGCCTCCGCCAATCGCAGAGCATTCCCAAGTGACATCACAGGTTCTGTTGCGGAAAATGAGCTGGTGGGTCGCATGGTCATTTCCTTTTTTCCTAATTATGTAGCTTATTTGAGCGAAGTTTGCGTTATAAGTGGTGTCGTTATGGTTCTAACGAGGCAATCTTTCGAATGAACCAAACTTGTGTTTTCTCTTCATGGCTCCTTTAAAAACGTGCTGTGTGCATGGCGCTGTACCGGGACGGTTTCCCGCACTGCTGTCAATTGCCAGCCGACAGTTTATAAACGCCGTGATTTGACACTTCAGCCAAGAACCACCGAAATGGGCTGACATGAGAAATCTTTATTCCAACATTAACAAGTACAACAGTTCTCGATGCTGGGGGGCACAGTCAAAAAGCAGTGGCTTGGCGTGACTGGGAGAATACCCCGTACACAAGGCAAAAAAAGTAGGAAACGCATGAGACACATAAATGCGTGTAAATTTCACACAACTATGCAAATTACACACAAGTATGTAAATTTCACACAAAATTGTAAATAAACGTACTATGCAGATATACAGAAGTAACCCGGCACATTCGCGTTTAATTAATACACAATGTAAACAGTCAGTAACAATCAATCTGCGCATGGGTTTGCGCAAACAAAGAAAAAAAACAACGAAAAAAGAAAAACGGTTATGAACCCGGAATTGTTTAACAGTGTTTTTAAACTTTGTTGAAGAACCCCTGACGTGTTCAGTAATAACGCCGTTCCCCTCTGTGATGAAGGATGACCAACAAAACACGCTTGTTGGTTGATTGCAATTGAGCAATACTTCATTGCTAATTAGCTGAATGACACTTGCAAGGACTTCAGTTTTAATCTGGCGTAGGAAAACGGGGCTGTACGTCCGTTTCCCCCCCGTGGAGGCCCACGTGTTGACAGCAGACAAGAATTTTGCAAAATTTACGACTTCACCCTAAACTACGTAATTATGAAAGTAGATGAACCATGGCGTAACGTTAGAGTCGTCTTGCGGTTAGCGGAGAATTGTCGTATAATTTCCTTCGGGGTAGTTTTGGCGAAACAAAAGCTACAGCCGTTTTCTGTAACCATACTCTCTCCGTAGAAGGACGTGCATGCACTGACAACAGACGGGGATTTTGTAACGTTTACTCACCTGGGAACTAATTGTGACTAATGAATTGAACATGGCATAACGATAGAGTCGTCTGGGCCATTTTCAGTGGGATTTCTGCTAAGACACCTACATTACATTGAGAGCCTCAAAAATTTTTGCGCTAGTTCTGGAGGCGAACATTCTTATTCTCCGAGGCTATGTCGACGGACGCTGGTTTGATCGGAATCTAGCCACACACAGATTCGCTGGCAAGATCATCCTCATTCCAACCTTTGAAGTGGGAAGTCCAGTGAAGCTGTAGCTCTGGTGAGATTTTCTATGCTGAGGTTTCGCTGTATTGTTGATTTGCTGTGTCGAATTATAAGGGCAGTGGCGCAATCTCACAGGCAAAGGCCACGCGCGCATTGGTGGCTACAGGGACAACGGCGTTTCTACAGAGTGCGCCGAAGAGCGCGCCGCATTGAGACGCCTCGCTTGGCGAGGAGTGTACGCGACTCGGGAAAGAAAAGCATAGAGTGGGGCTGTAACCGTACTCCCTGTGTGAATGGCCATGCTTCACCGTGCAGCACACAGTGCGGGAAAGTCAGCTTACGGAGACCAAGCTTCACCTCTGAGCACGAATGCATTTGTCGGGAAGACATTTCCGGGGGCAATATAAGCCGTCCTATATCAAAATATGGAGGCCCCGGGACCTTTTTATTTCTCCACGAATGTTTTCTATACGCCGCAAATTGTTGGTCTACATACGCTCGATCTGCCACCGGAGACGACGTGCTGGATGCTGCTACAGACAGCTTCGCTCTAAAACACGCGCCGCTGGGCGCAGGGGAACGAACGGCCGTGCCTTCAGTGCAGCAGAACAGCTCTCCACGCCGATATGGGTTCGGGCGCCGTTGAACGAGACGACGACCTCCTCTGCTCCCACTTATATGTCTATAGCGTGCGTGCTTGCATAGTCGAAGGCGTCAGCGTCCGCTTGTCGCTGATACGCCCCGAGCTGTGCGGAAGAACCTTGAAAACGTGTTCTCCCTGCGCGAGATACCGCGGAAGATAGGGGGATCCGCTCGACTCTAACCGTGTTTCGAAGGCGTTTGTCCGCTAATCTGGTCGAGAGGCCAACTTTCTCTGCCGACCGATAACGACGAGATCTGCTCTGCCGACAAGACGGCGTGTATTTTTGTCTCTTTTGCCGGAAATGATCTGCTACAAGTGGCACTCAGACGATCTCGCATCGACTTGAAGGCGACGTGTGCTTCACACATTGTGACCATTGTGACCGTCACCTAAATGCGTGGCTCGCATTGGGCTTGGTCGGTGTTGGCGGCCTGCAAACGTTGCACTCAACTGAACAACCAAAGATTTGTTAACTACGCTTGTGTTTATTGTTTTTCTTTCGCAGGTTGCAATGAAAGCGGCCCGTAGTACGGCCTATTCTTGTATTTTCGCTTCGCAACCAACGCGTCTGCTAAATTCTGCTGTTTTGGGCTGCGGGAGCCGTTGTTGCGTTTTTCGGTGAGACCCACGCGGCGCTCACGCACATTTTCGCCGCTGTTCCAGCATTGCTGGCTTTTGGCGTTGTAGCTCAATGGGTCCGTACGTATACAGAGCATCAATTGGATCTCATTAAACTCGACCGAGGCTGTGCGCGCGCGCGGGTTTACGGTTTCAGAGCATTGAAAAGCCATACGTGGATCATGACCCGTAGCCGGAATGAACAATGTGCATCATTGTGACTTTTAACGAGGACGCAGCAAGCACACACCCCTACACACGAACACACTCGCGCACTCATATATATGTGACAGAAATAAAGCCCCGCCGGTAGCGTAGTGGTTATCGCACCAGACCGGTATTCTGGAGGTCGTGGGTTCGGATCCAACCTGGCGGGCATTTTTTCTCCACTTTCTTACTTTCCAAATTCTCTATCTGTTTCAATGACCTACCACAACCTCCCCTTTGCTTTCCGAGGTTTTCTTGACTGCCAAACTTTATTTCTGTCTTATTTTCAACGAGCCCCTCATTTCCTATTCTGATTCGCCATATATATATATATATATATATATATATATATATATATATATATATATATATATATATATATATATTGTAACAAAGATAGTGAGCGACCGTTAGAGCACCAGTCTCCCCGAGCGGGTATGTGTTCGGCTAAAGCGGAGGCTGACCTTCTGAGTGGCGTCAATCCCCCAGTGGGCATATATCCCCGTAGCGACACAGCGGCAGCTCCATCGACAGTGCTTCGGCGCGAGACCTGCGCGCGGACGCGGACCTCGTTTGGACTCTGAAACGGCCAGACCTCGTTGGTGCCTCTTGCAAGACCTGCCAATAAACCCCATTATAATATATATATATATATTTGCGGTCGCCAATTCTGGTGCATCACATCAGAGAGCAGCGTAGTGAAAGCAGCATTTTCGTAACTAGCTCTCTGTGTTGAAAAATCTTAACGGTACCCTGGGTTGTCCTTTCTTATTTGTTCATTGTGTGTGTTTACTACACCTCAACAAAACTCTTAACCGAGTCGGTTGCGTCATTGTGATATCGAAGTAAAAAAAAAAAAAGAGCTGTAGAACGCTCGCGGGAATGAAACGTGAAGATGGTGCGTCTGTCGGTGCGATGAGCAGTTGGAGCGATTTGATGTACGGTAGACGCCGTGGCCCCGGTGCGTTGTGCGAGCGCTCGTCGAGACGACGCCGAGCTCAACTTGCCCCTGTGTGCACCTCGAAGCGGGAGCTAAACTGACTGCGAAAAACAAAAACAAGATAGGCAAGAATAGTGGGAGCGCTCCCATTCACCTTGGCGTGCGTCGTAGTTTGACTTACATGTGGTAAAATCCCAGGTGATCAAATGTCAATTGACTCGGACACATGAGGTGGTATCAATAAGCTGTAAAGCATTGTGTTCAGTTGAGTACGATGTGCAAGCTGAGTTAATGCGTCCAAGTCCCAGTACTAAATAAACAGTTTAGCATGCGTTAATTGCGAAGCTCTCATGCAAGCGTACGCGGCAAACTCATTTTCAGATCTGCTCATGGAAGCGCCAACAGGGAGGAGCAGTTTTGTCATCGCTTCCCTGATTTCTTGCCGTTGACTGTGAAATACACTTGGTAACCGCATGAGCGGGATTCGGAGGCCAGGTTCTGCACTTGTGAATCACACTACTCAGAACTGGCTGCTCGGGTACGGTATTGTCTTTTATTTGCCTGCGGCTGAACCGTCATAGTTCTGCCGCGCTTTTCTGTATCACACGAAGTTAAAACACGTTGGCAAAGTGTTATTTTCTTTTCCCCATTGTTTTTGTTTTGCACCATTGCACCTAATTTAGCGAATGTACAGCACATAATGTAATGTACAGGATGTAATGCTGCTGATCGCAATGCTAACCGCACGAAAATGATATCCGCCGGCATTTTCAGCGCAGGAAAGGTAGCTGAGGTGGATGCAGGCGAATTTCAGCGATCCGAAAATATCGCGGGCGTTCAGATGCCGCGCAGTATCGAATATCGTACCGGCTTCATAAGGTATACGACGCATTGGTATCGATGTAAGGGCTCTTAATTTTTTTCTCTTTTGTGGGTGGCATGGCCTGTAGACCGAGAAAATAATGAGAGTTGTCCATTTCAGGCCACGATTCCTATGCCATATTGGCTGTATTATCGTATTCTTAAGTTCTGGAAGTCGCTCGCATCACTCGGGCCAGTTGGGCACACAAGCAAGGCTGCAAGCGCTGTTGTGCATGGTTTCGAAAAAAAAAAAAAAAAAAACTGGTTGATTTCTCTGTCATAGAAATAGGTAAAACACGAAAGTGAAACGTGCAGCAAAATCTGCAGCTGAACATGATTTGCGGGTCGGCGGCTGTCTCGTGGGGTGTGCTTGGTGAGCGCCGTCCTGCTGGCGGGTCGCTTCGGCAAAGGTGTACTGGCGTCATTTCCATGGCGGATATGACGTCAGTGAAATCTTGGTGCATTCTGGCATAAATCAATTTCGTGTCAAAATATAAAACCCGAAAACAAACAACCCTAAGTATAACGTACTCTTTAGTACGAAAGGTTGCTTCCCCGCAAGAAGACCCGGTGTGCCGCTTGCTTCGTTGTACTGGCGTCACTTCCGTGACGGATATAACGTCAGTCAAGTCTTTGTGTATCCGGGAATAAAACACTTTCGTGTTAAAAAAAAAAGAATAAAAAGAAAGACGTTACGATCTATCTTACAACATATATTCATGCGTACTGTTACGCTTCGGTGCGAATTGCTTCGTCGCTACTCAATGCGCGCGTGGTATGCCGGCGTGTATTGCAGAGAAGTTTTGTGTGTACTGCGGTGAAGCGAGCGCATCAGACAGGTGTCGACACGACGGGAGCCCCTTCAACGAACCTGGCCTTGATGCGGTGATTCACTCTGCAGCGCCTTCTCCCTCCGGGTGATAGTGGCGGGGTCGCCGTTTTGCCCACCCCAAGCCGAGCTATCTGCAGTTGTACACCCGCTTGTGCAGCCTCGCGATTAGGGCTGGTGTGGCACTGGAGTGATGTGGTCGTGCACGGAACGTTCAGGGTGCAGTGTGTGCCGTACGGGGCTGTTGACGCTGCACTCGGCTTACTGCCACGTGTGTAATTCGGCTGGCCCCACGCGTGGGCCCGTTCGATGATCGCGGGCGCCACTTATTGTGCAGACAATTGACGAGTCGTGCGCTGGCGTTGCAAGCTTCAAGGCGAGACTGACGATTTGATGGACGGTGGGCCTTGGTAGTCGCCCACCGTACCCGCACGTGACGCGTGCGCGCGACTGCACTCGGCTGTGTGTGCCAACGCCGCGCGGATAACACGTTTCCAGGGCCCCCGCGATAAGCGGTCCTGGAGGGGCGCTCGCGCTTCGGTGACTCGCGCTCCGACACTCGTGTTGACACGCGTGTGCATTGGTCAACACAGGCGACCTTGCGGCAGACCGGGCAGTCGTCAGTGAGAGGCTTCCCGTTGGGGACTCACTTGCTGGGCGCTTCTGCTGTTCGTTTCGTTTCTCACTCTGTCGGGGTGAGGTTTCCTTCCTGTGAGAAATAAAGTCGCAATTTGGCGGAACAGAGCCATGAAAGGGCGCAAACTATGCCACACCTATCCGGCTCCTCAAGGATGAGGTTAGAACATTCGGGGCCAAAGAAACGATTCAGATGGCGCAGAATCGGCATGGCTAGGAAAGCCAGTGGGCATCAGCAGGCTGCTGCTGATGATGATGACGAACATGGGTGGGTACAAAAAATTACGCTTGTGCTCCGCGATAAGTCCCCGGCTGCTGATCATACCTCTGTTTACCAGCCCTGTAAATTAGGAACCAAGGCATGCCCGATCACCTCAGCAACCTTTATCATCCTTCATCTCATCTTTCCCAACCAAAGGTAACCCAGCTCATCGTGCGGTTGCGCAGTGGAAGCATCTAATGGCTTGTTCGTTCCAAGGGAAGCGTGTGTAAAATGAGGCAGGGTATATAAGAGTCAGGTCGCAACTCTTTTTTAGGAATGACCGCCGTCAATGCTCGGGAGAAATGGAATTCGCTCGTGCACTTCGCCCAAGCTTTGCGTCACCTTACAAAGCTTCGCTGGTCATCCACCTTGGCAGAGCTGAATGACTTCTGACGTTTTCTTTTTTTTTTTTTAATGTCCGCGAACGCCATACAAAGACGACGTGCCAACGTTTTCTCTGGTATATACTCTATTTTTTGTATGCATTACAAAGGCCTGAAAGTGCGAAGTCTGGTCTGCTTTACGTGCTGAGTATTTTTTATCATGATAAATTGTAGGCAAATGTTCTGGACGCCCAATATAGCGCCAGAAATATCCGCAATACCTTTTTTTAACGACCTCAGCAGCGTAGGGTAATTTTTATTTGTATTTTCGCCCCATATCAAAATACAGTAATAACGTCTAGAATAAAAGAGTGAGAAATATAATATTTGCCGGCCAAAACAGGATCAGTGAGATAGGCCTGTACACGCAGCCGACCGACCTACTGAGACCTGTATAGCCAGACTTTTGATGTTGACGCGTCGAGACAGATATTCCTGAGCCCACAGTGCGACTAATTTTTGTTCATCACCTAGCTGGTCGAGGTTGGCACCCCAGAAGGTAATACTTGTGCTTCAGTGTCGAAGTATATTCGTAAAGACAAATATTATGTATTTGGTTTTGTCAGAGTTTAAACTTGCTCGTGTTCAGACAGGCAGATGACTGATTTAGGTGCATATTGGCCGTGTTGTCTAGATCAAAAAACGTGCGCGCAATGAATATCATCGGCATACATCATATTTACAGTATATATATATATATATATATATATATATATATATATATATATATATATATATATATATATATATATATATATATATATATATATATATATATATATATATATATATATATATATATATATATATATAAGAGAAGAGAAAAACTTCGAACAAGGTAAAAGCACGATTGTGGCCTACGTTTCAGCAAAGAGAACTTGCCCTGAGGAAAGCAAGTTCTCTTTGCTGAAACGTAGGCCACAATCGTGCTTTTACCTTGTTCGAAGTTTTTCTTCTCTTGTGTTCTCTACCATCTTCAAAGTTCTACTACTCCCTATATATATATATATATATATATATATATATATATATATATATATATATATATATATATATATATATATATACACACACACACACACACACACACACCACCCGCGTGTCGAGATTTCTGCGCACGTACGTTAGATTCCCAGGTGGTTGAAACTATTGCGCAGCCCTCCACTACGGCGCGCCTCATAATCCAAATGTAGCTTGGGCGCATTAACCCCCGCAGTCAAAGTCCTTATCATAGTATTTTCAAAGAGCCAAGGAAGGGTCCAAGAATAAATATCTGCAGTACCCCTTCTGTACCTTTATCTGATGTGTCCTGGCGTATACACTACCGTGTTGAGGTTTGTTGATCATGATGCGTGTCTATTTCACCATATTTATGAAACTTCCAGGAAGGGCATGAGGCTGGAACGCTTTGAGTGGGCCCACAAGTGACCCTAGAGTGCGCAATCTGTTTTTAGAGTTGTGCCTATTACATCATGCGCGAGACTAAGTAATGGTGCCTCGGTGGATTTCCCTTTCTGAAATACCAAACTGTACAGTTGCGATCAATTTGAAGGTGGTCGCTCGAGTGGCGAAGAAGCAAGCAGCAGCGCCATGTTACGGATTGTATCATGGTTACACCACGCAAGAGACTACGAGGGAAGAAGGCAGCGCTATCTTCACCTTCAAAGTTCTGAAATAGGCCGGTATGTAGCTTCAACGTCCCGCCATTCGATGCTCACGCGATTATCTTCAAATTGATCGTGACTATACTTGCTTATAGTATACTCCTAGGGCCCTATTCTCGACAACACAAATTGCCGGCAATTTTTTGCGTAAGCATGACGTAAGCAATCAGTGACGTGCGGCACCTATAGCTATGACGACGTGCAGTGTAATTTGACGATTCACTTATAAAGATTGCAACCAAGGTATCAAGTATTGTGCAAGAAAGTTATAAAAACACTTGGCATGTACTATAAAAATTGAGACGGTAGCTGAGGCTGACAAGAAAAACACATTTCTGGAGGTCAAAATTGGCGTCAACACCACAAGGCGATCGAGTAACGTTGATCCAAAAGCGAGCGAAAGGCGGATGTCGAGCTGAAGAACATCACACATTTTTTTAACCGTATCTATTTATTTCTTTCAATCGCTTTTAGTAACATAGCTGGGCTCTCTGCTTCAATGCAAGCTTTGTTGCGTTATCACCTTCCCTGCCGCCACCGCCGCCACGCCATCGTCTGCTGCTATGTTACAAGTTAATGGCGTGATCACAGAAAAAGACGGCCGCGACCATCGCTTCTATGACACATGAGGGCAGCGAAGCGCTACGCCTGATAACCGCGGAGCGCACCGATGTCGCCGATTCACTCATTCATCAAGCTCGACTTCAATCAGCGCTGTAAAGAACCAAATAGTCACTTTTCTTTGTTATTTTTCTCTTGAGTTCGATCATGTGACCCAACAGATTACTAGGACGAGTATGGACAAATGCCATGCATTGGGTTCTCTTTGTCATGGAGAGGTTGTACTGCCCTCTGATGTTGCAGTTACGCCAAACAAATAATTTTTATTTTATTGCCAAACATAAAAGCAAAATACTGCACGTTATTTGTATGCTCCATGATCGCTGACTTGGAAGCAGTTGAAACTATAATTTGTTTCGGTAGGAAACATGCTTTAAACAGCGTGCATGCGTAACTGCGCCTGCTGCAAATTGGCGAACATTTCGCAGTGACGAACGCCGGGGCAACTTTTTGCCCTGTTTTGCTTTTATTTTGCGACAAAAACAGCCGCCATTTTCAAGCTGTTACGTAGTATTACGTCACTTTTACGCAGCCTGAAGTTGCCAATGCATGACGTAATCGTTGTAGCCAACTGTTTAAATTACGTCACGCCTGCTCAGACAATCAGAGAGAGGGCGTGTATTACAGGCATTGTTGTTGTTGAATAGCAAAGACAGGCCTACGTTGTCATGTCTAGTGCTTTTAGTCTGGTTTTTTATTGCCGGCCAAGAATTATGCGCTTTCAGTAAAGAGAAATAAGGCAAACTTTAAAACTGGTGCCCGTAAACGTCATAAAACGTCAAAAAGACTACAACACACACAACCGCTTTGTCAACCGGAAGCACGTGACCAAAGTTGAAAGCCAGCCAGACAAGACTTCCGGCAAATTGCCGGCAATTTGTGCAGTCGAGAATAGGGCTCCTAAACACGAAATGGATAACCAATTTGGACGGGGGGCGTTACTTGTAGCAGCAGAATTAAGCGCTATCGTCATTTGCAGCGAAGCATGCACACGCGTCGCGCGTGCATGCGCGTGCATGCGCGTGCGTGCGAGCGTGCGTGCGTGCGTGCGTGCGTGCGTGCGAGCGTGCGTGCGTGCGAGCGTGCGTGCGTGCGAGCGTGCGTGCGTGCGTGCGTGCGTGCGTGCGTGCGAGCGTGCGTGCGTGCGTGCGTGCGTGCGTGCGTGCGTGCGAGTGAGTGAGTGAGTGAGTGAGTGAGTGAGTGAGTGAGTGAGTGAGTGAGTGAGTGAGTGAGAGAGTGAGTGAGTGAGAGAGTGAGTGAGAGAGTGAGTGAGTGAGTGAGTGAGTGAGTGAGTGAGTGAGTGAGAGAGAGAGAGAGAGAGAGAGAGAGATGGGTGTGTATTTAATAATTTCGTGGTGGTCAAAATACTGTACCACACTACGGCGGGCTTAACAGTCCGCTTTTTAAAGTGAAAGCTTTTAAAGAGAAAATTTTCTTGGTGGGTCCGTTGGCGGTCTGTAAAAGAACTAACGCATTTTCTTATAGACCGGTTGGTTGACCGAACAGTTCTGGTAAGATCTCTGGACACACGCGAAAAGGAACGGATGAGGCAATACGCGCATCGATCATGAAGGAGGAGTACAACAGTATACCTTTATCTTTTAAAACACGTATCGGTATACAGTCGGATTGTAGGTGCGTTTACTTAGTGCGCGAAAAATCGTTGCATATGGGTTCGTTCTTCGTTTGCGATTTGGGTCTTCGAGGGTTCGACTATGCATTGGACGCACTTTCGGCGAAGGTTAATTGGGCGCACATTTAACGAAAGTTTCGACGCACTTGTGGCACAGTTTTGATGTGAGAAAGCCTCGCTCAACTTCCTTTCGGAACGGATGGTAAAATTTTAGGTCCGCGGTTACGTGAACAAGGTATTGGCGCACTCGCAGTCTTCACCCGTGCGGAGTGCACTTTGGCTTGCTGCTGCATGTGCAGTGTATGAGTCAGTGCGCATATCCCGGTGGAGTTCAGAGCTCAAGCCGGGCGAACCGGAAAGGAGCGGTCTGCGTTGACTCACCACATTCGCTTTTAACCCGGGGACAGTGCCCGACAGGTCGCCCTCCCGTGATGACAACGCCCAAGCATGCGTCAACATCCATGCGTTGCGGCTTTCGGTCGCATGAGCTTGAAATGCGCTCTCGTCGCTATGCCTTTGCACCGCCCCGCAAACAGGGACATATTTCAGCTGCTTGTCACTGCGTGCCTTTTGTTTTTCGCCGTTATAAAAGCAAAGGGTCGGTCTCGTGTGGCTCGCACTTTTGTCCGCCCATCGACCCGTATCTGGGGCGGGGTCATTCAGGGCTGCCAAAAATCTGTCTTTTTCTTGTTTTCTAGCCAGCGCACAGGGTCTTTTGAAGCCGGGATCCGTAAATGCTTCGCGTTTTAGGTGTCATGCAACCTGCACCCCCTCTTCCCCCACCGTTCGCCTCGTAGCGTGGCCGCAACTGCGGCGGTAAGTTAACGCGCGTATACGTGAGGGTTTCTTCTGCGTTGAAACGCATGCCAGGCAAGTAGTGTATAGTTTTTCCGCAACAGAAGTTTGCTGTCCGCTTTGCCTGTGCGTAGACACCCCGCGCTGTACAGATGGCGCTGAGAGCGCACCACTTTTCCCCGTTAAAGCTGCCTGCAGTGCGCTCTAGGACTTCGATTAACGCGCGGAAATTTTTTGACCAGTACCACCCAGTGCCCGACCCTCCGTGCCAATGTTTTGGGGGGTCCCCAATAAAATGCTGTTGTAGAACTGAAGCCGAGAAAAAAAAAAAAAACATTGGCTGACGATTACGACACACCGTAATGCGGAATTTGTGCGCACGGCGAACTGCAGTCTTCATTTCTTCTGGGTGACGGCGCATACCTGCCGCGTCTCACGAAGTGACCGCCGCATCAGCGAACGCACGAAGGCGCGCGATATACAGTGGAATCTCGTTCATACGATTCGGCATAATACGATTTTCGCCCTAATAGGTTTATCGTTTTTTACCGACCAACGTCCCTAGAAATAATGAATTTTTGTGCGTTTAATACGATTACATTTTTGTCGAAAATACAGTACGATCGTGCGACAATACGATCTTTAACGTGCGCCAAAATTTCGTACACACGGGCGTGTTTTTGCTTTTTGCCTTCATTAGAAAAGCGGCCGCCGCGGCCGGGACTCGAACCCGGCCGCGGCGTTGTGCTCAGCAGCGCAACGCCTTAGCCACTGAGCCGCCGTGGCGGGTCACTGCCAGGCGTGGCTGCTCCGTCCAGTGATGCTGATACGTCAGGCGATGCACTGGGACATATTGCGAATCGTATCATGGTCACAGCGGAAGACGTCCTGCTTACATGCTTCAAGGGAGTTAGAGCGGCAGGAGGGAACATCAAAGGGTCAGTTCTACTCGAAAAAGTTGACATATCCGCGCTGTTCTTGCCCACGGAAGACTTCCGGGCATCCGGCGGCTGGCTTCACCGATTTAAGGCAGTACACCAATTGTCGTACAAAACAGTGTCCGGCGCAGCGAAAAATACCGGTAAGAATGTATAGTCCTGGACGTTGAAAAGAAGAAAGTGGCGCAAAAATTGACCTGCAACCTCGACATTACTCAATAAAACTGAGTTGCTGATGGACGATGCGTACTTTCCTTCTGTTTTAACCTCTTTGGATAATACGATTTTCGCATAATTCGTTTTATTTCCCGGCCCGGTTCCCGTGAAAAGCGTATCAACGAGATTACTTTGTCGTTGTCTCGTAGCGTATCGCAGCGGACGACCATGTCTCGCAAAAAAAAAAAAAATCATAGCGCATAATCATAGCGCATACGGACGAGTACAAGAAAACAGACACACCACGAAGCGCTACTTTAAACCAGCGTTTTTAATCAAAATACGCATCCATATACTGTATTTTCGCGATTCTACACTCCCCCCCCCCCCCCCCCCCCATTGTAAGCACACTCCCCTTCTTTCAGAAAAAAAAAAAAAATTGAAAAAAGTTTGCGTGCGAACCTAAGCGCCCCCCTTTCTGCGAGGAAGTGCGCGTTTCCCATGCCGCCGACCGCGCTTGCTCGCTCTGTTCATTAGCCGGAGTTTTCAAAGTGGCGCAGTCCCCGTCGTTTCGTGCACGGCCAGGCTAAACTCCTGGAGGCATGAGCGCTCGCCCGCTGTGGTTGGTCGGCTGCGTCTCGTGTTGCTGCGTTCCAACGCGACACAATTAACCGAAAACGCAACACGTCGGGAAAGCTGCAGAAAGCGCCCCCATCAACCTTGAAGACGCGTGGAAGCCAGTCCAAGATGACGTTGCGGCCAAGTTGTGTCAGATTACACACCACTTCGACGGAACAGGCGACGCCCTGCTGTAGGATACCGCGAGCAGCAGCTCAAACCTTGTGACACAATCGAGTGGTAGTGAGAGAACCAGACGTACGCACTGGGTTCACTGTCGCTGGCTATTGTTTAAATGTGGGCTGTATAGAACTTTCCTTCCGCCTGTCCTGCCTAGATACCACCGGGAAAAGTAGTGGGTGTGTATGTGTGCGTGTGTGTGCTGGGGGGGGGGGGGGGGTCATTTTATATTTTTCGAAACTAAGCACCCCCCTCACTTTGGGCATCGCGATCGTGGGAAAAAGGCGGTGCTTATGTTCTAGTAAATATGGTATATACACACTTTTCGCCTTCTCGCCGCCGTTGCCCACGTGTTGCAGCCATTCGAAGAAATGCCGACTCCTTATCTGTTAAACTCAACGACGGCACGCTCACACAAGTCGACCCCGCTCTGACAATCAATTCTGCCTCCGTAATCTCTGGTACCGACTGCTCGTTGTGTTTCACTCGGACAACGCATCACTCACAGTGGCACGCAGCCGCAGTCGTGGCAGTGGAGAGACAAATGACCATCCCTGTGGTTGCTATCGTGTCGTCGGTGCTTTCTCGAGCGGTCGTTAGGACATCGACCAGTCTGCCGGATATACACCTTTTCATCTGTTAATCTTTAATGATCAGGACATGTTCTGGGCATGCGCAGTGACATCTTCCTGTCGACTGCGCCAATCATAGGGCCGCTAGCACAGCCCACTGATAACATGGCAGCGCCCAGGACGAATAAGTTAAAAAGGTCTATACTGCTTACCGCACGACAGCGGAACTTCGTATACCACCCCTACCGCGCATTCTACAAAGGGCGTCCGATGCTGCCTTTCACATACTATGGGCATTTTGCGGTAGCGCTATCTTGCAGAGCTGGTTCATTTTGTTAGGTGCAGGCAGAACAGCTTTTACATTTATTCGACTGACAATCTTCTTTAGACGGTGGGACGTATTATGCAAATATAGAATCACT
This sequence comes from Haemaphysalis longicornis, assembly GCF_048455015.1. NCBI lineage: Eukaryota > Metazoa > Arthropoda > Arachnida > Ixodida > Ixodidae > Haemaphysalis > Haemaphysalis longicornis. Next base: position 472,536,410 of record NW_027526203.1, on the reverse strand, counting down.
GCTACTTTCTTGTTATCAGCTTTCTCTGACTGGCACTTTTCAGCCTATAAGTTCTTGAGTGTGTCATCGGCTACAGAAATAAGGACACCCGCCGGGTACCCAGTTGCGAGCAAGCGTTCTGATTGCTTGCTAAAGCTGGTTTGCACAGAATGATGGCACGATTTCTGAAGGGCACTTCTGAAACACTCGTCAGCAATGCCTCCTTTGGCTAGCTGAGAGTGCGCCCAACGGTGGGGCAATTTTCGCCCGCGGATGGTGTGCCCAACACCCGTGTTGCTGCTCAGAAAGGGTCAGTGTGAGGTCAAGGAATTGCAGCACATTGCTGACGGTTTAAAACAGTGTCGAGACGGGGTTAAAAGCTTATGAACAACCAGCGGGAAATTAGGAACACTGTTGTCTATAAGAACTAGAAAATCGTCAGCGTACCTAAAAATTTCTAAGACGTTACAACCTTCCAGGCGTTCTGCGAGGCATCTGTCAGGGTGGGCTAAAAACAAATTACTCAACCGGCGCCAAACACGACCCGATACACACTCCCTGTTTTTGAACATAGTAGTTCCCATCCCACTCTGCGAAGGTTGACTCCAAGTAAAACTCTAATAGCTCCAGAAGACCGTCCACCGTGACGTTTGTAGAAGTTGGAAAACGCACGGCTCCAAAACAATCAATGCTTTCTTCGACACACTTGGGGAGCTCTTCGAGGGGCAAGGAATAATCATGGCATCTTATATCTGCTGAGCATGCTCGAAAGCCTTTGTCATAATGAGCAAAACAAAGAGCAGTCGGCACGAGAGATATACCGATAATCCCACTTCATAATCCTACTTCAACTGAAAGGCTTTACGAGCGACATTTTCGCAGGTGTATTTCACGCCTAAGTACGCGCCCATCACCGGTTGCCGGTTTATGCGCGCACGGCTTGGGGGTGGAAGGAGTGGAACGGGCACGCACAGCTGCGCTTCATGTCACTACTGACACGGCCGCTGGATGAGAGCGCACCAGCGGCCGTGCTACTGGGCTTCCTCGATTATCAGTCCCGGATCGTCCGCGGACGGCCTGAGACGCGATCCAGCGCTCGATTTTTTCATGTATTCCTATGAGACTTCCGATTCGAACGCAGACCTCGGACTGCACGCGGACGGCCCAGGACTGGTAAATCGAGGATACCCACTGATGACATGCCCGTTGTATTGGTGGGAGATTTAAACGTGAAAGACTCGTGGCTCAATGCTCCCTGTCATCTGTCCTCCGTAATCGAGCGGTCTGGGTCTGGATGGGTGTGTTGCACAGGCAGTAAGATGCCTACGACGTGGGAGGGCAAAGCTGGGGCAGTCACGTTTGTCCACTAGAGTAAAGCTCGAGGCCTTCCAGGTTTAACTCGTTATGGGAAGGACGCATGTCGTTCGCTTGGAGGAAGAGCGGGAATTGAAGAAGCGTCGGCCCGAACAGAAGCGCGAATAGGCGCGAAAACAACGGAAAGCCGCTGCCGCCGCCGTTGACTTTTCAAGTTCCAGCTCTTCGAGTAGCTTCGAATCCCTCCTGGATGAACGGTAACTTGCCCGCTTGGAACGCTGAAGTGCGCCAATATTACTTTGTTCGGCCTAAAGGGATTTCATCTAGAGCGACATTTTTGGCGGTTTCTTTCACTTCTAAGCAGTTTAAATAAACATGGACGTCAGACGGCCCAGTGCCACTTTTGCGGTGTCGAGAGCCATGGATTGGGTTGGTGTCACACAAACAGTACGATGCCTACGACGCAGGAGTGAAACAGACAGCTCCAAAAAAAAAAAAAAAAAAGGTCTGTCAGACTAAAGCTCGAGTCCCTCCAAGTTTTATTCAGCTAATTTGCTAGGAGGCATGCTTAATCGCAATTTATAAACAAACGGGTTTTGTTTATTGCTGTCCTTGGGCTGCACTCAGCTTTGCAGGTCATCCATCTAAAAGTGCAAGGGCACTAATTTTTTTAAAGACGATAGTCTTTCTTGGGCTACTTAAACCCAGAAATTTTGGTCTGTCTGTCTGTCTGTGACTCGATTCAGCCACCCGGCCAAAGCAAAACAATGCCTGCGCAATAGTCTTATCACAGCTAAATCTACCCGTCTATGTCCGGTGTAATGTTAACATACTTGTCGACATTGTGGAAGAAGAACAAGACATTACGCAAATATGAGACAACAAATCAATACAGAAGTGATATTTGCAGTGTTCCTTTATAAAAAATCAAACATGCTTGACTTTTGCGAAATTAAATACTTCATCAACTGCAGAAAAAGAATTCACTCCGCCGTCGCCTGCTGTCGCCCGCGCCACTATAGCTTCTGGCGCCATTTTAAGAAATCAACCGGCAACAGTTACGCAAGGTTCCACTAGATAGGTTCCACGTTCTGCTTGCAACGCACGTAGAGTAGGGAAACGCGGTTCTATAAACGTTGAAGTAGGGCGCCTCGATTAACGCGCGTCTTCGCCGTACGGCAGCGTTCGCATCGAGACACCCGGTTTGGAGCAGAGGAACGCGGGAAGTTTAAAATGATTTAAGCGAACCTTTCGCATCTTTACCTTGGGAGGAGCGCGACGCAAAAGGAACAACATGAGAGGTGAGCGGGAAAGCATTTACTTCGCAAAAGCCGATAAAGACTGTCATCTTTTGACGGCATTTGCAACGAAAGGAGCAGATACGCGGCCAATTTTTTTAAGTTACAACCTGATTGTCCGGCTACAAAATCCGCCACCGACGTCTGGGAATCTTCGACAGTTAAACAAATCATTATTTTCTTGCTGCTTTTGTAATCGCACCGCTACCCTGGATGCCCTTTTTTGTTGACAAGCGCGTGATGGAAGTGGTTGTGGATAAGTGAAGCAGGGCGGCAACGCGCGTAGATTGATTTCACGAACAGGGCCAGCGACGAGCACGCGATCTCCCCTACGGAAAAGTACGCCCCACACGTATGTAAACAGGCGGAGCGGCAAACGTCGGGGCAGCGTGCAGATGTGCGCATTTACGGCTGCTTTCAGTCTGCCAGAGAGCGGGGCAATACTGCACACATGGGCGCGCGCAAATGTTTGGACGTTATAAGAAGGAGAAAACGGCCAACCAAGTTGACACAATTCGCGTGGCGAGGCTGAATCCGTACGGTGGGGCGGCGTGCCGCAGCTTGCGCACATGGGTTCGGCGGCGCCCTTGTTGAGCAGGTCGATGTGCAGGAGGAGCGTGCAGGCGGCGATATCGAGCCCCCCATGGGTTGGTTCGATGATCAGGTGGCGTGCGATACTGCAGGGCGTGTATGTCGCGTGCCGCCTGCACCCGAGCCGGTACTGCGCCCTCTGTTCGAACACCGCCCCGCCGGAATTCGACCCGCCGGCGGATGGTGCACCTTGAGCGTGCATGATGCACGCGGGTGCGCCAGGTTGCCGAGGTGGCCACCATGGGTAGAAGCCTTTGTTATTCGTAAAAACCATGGAAATTGTGTGAGCGAACCTTCTGTTACGTTGTACGGAAGTGAATTTGAATTTTTGAACAGGATGGTGCATCGATGTGGGGAAAAAAGAGAAAAAAAAAAACACTGGCTGATTTGTGCGCATGTGCCATAGATGGCGTATAGACGTGTTCGTTTTTTCAATAAAGCTAGTTGTGAGTCTGCGCCGTCCTGTCCCATCTATTGGCTTGTCTTTGACGCGCAGTTTTTCCACTCTTGAAATGGGTAGCAGCCTTGAGCGACCCCAAAGTGAGACTCGACTACGCTCTTTATAACCCGCCTCTCGCGACAGTGTCGGTTCTTGCTGCATGCGTACACGTTAAAGCCGGGGCATATCTCGCTGCATGCAGTGAAATGAAAGTGGTGGCTCTCTTGGGCGTTTAAATGCACGCAATGCCATGTATGAGTCCGTAAAGGTGACTGAACAAACATCGGCTGGCAAACTTGTCCGACTTACATGGCTCAAAGCGGGTGGCTGCCTTTGTGCATGGGGTAAGGCCAGTTCTGAAACTTTTCACCGCGACAACTGCGAGTGTCTTTGTGCTCTTCGGTCAGCTTGGCTGAACTGGACGAACGTCGATGTTCACGAACGCAGATGAGTCCATGCTCGCGCGATCAGCGTCACGGCTGCGTGTGGTTAGTTCGCAGGCGCCTTTTACTGCGAAGCGGTGTATGTCTAACCCCCTTCAGTTTTCATTCCGGTGAAGCCGCTTTACCCGGCGCCGCTGTGGCGCTCCTCCTCGCCACCGCCGACCCTGCTTTTGCGATTATTATTCCCTTCGCTACCACCAATGCCTATTTCGCATGTTGCGCAATCGGCTGATAACGGCGGTCGCGCCCTTATGAGGCGTTACCAGAGCAACTTGCCCGCTTTCAACGCCGACGCGAGCCCGTAACTCTTCTTCAGCGCGAAGGGCTTCCCGCGCGACATTTTCGCCCGTGTATGTCACGCCTAAGCACGCGCTCATCGGTCGCCGGTTCATGCGTGCACTGGTTGGAGGTAGAAGCCGGGGAGGGGGGGCGTGCATGCCCAGCTACGCCGCTACCGATGACATGCGCGTTGTGCTAGCGGGGAATTTAAACGTGGAAGTTTCGCGGCTCAATGCGACCTCTCAGCTGTCCTCAACGGTCGAGCGCACGGAGCAAGTGGTCGAGCGGTTTGGGTTTGGGTTGGTGTGTTACACAGACAGTAAGATGTCTACAACGCGGGAGGGAAACGACAGCCACATGTTTGTCAATTATAATAAAGCTCAAGTCATTCCAGGTTACGGGACAGACGCGTGTCGTTCGCTGGGAGGAGCAGGAATAGAGCGTCTGCCGGGATGGAAGCGCGAAACAAAAAGCCGCTTCCGCCGCAGTTTCCGCAGCAAGTTCCAGCTCGTTGAGTAGCTGGGAATCTCTCCCGGATGGACAGCAACTTCGACGTGAGCCAATAGAGAGTTTTAGCAGTACGTTCGTTACGTTCGTTCCGTTGCTACCGGGTTTACCGGGACCCGACTGCGCATGCGCGCGTACGTACCGGGCTCTTTCCGTAGAGTGAGACGGAAAATGTGTTTTAGCACTGCGTAGCGTCGTACCGTTCGTTCCGTGTGACGGCTGATTAGCCGAGTAGTTGCAAAAATCCTCACGCTAGAAATACGTAAATAAACAACGCAGTTTCCCCTAAAGCATTGCAAATCTAAAATAAATCGCGCTCGGCCGGACGCATCGTGAGGCAGGGGCTGCGGTGGCGGCGACGGCACCAGAGCGAGCGCAGGTGACGACATGGTCGCGCGCCGTTCACGTGGAGGAATGGCCTTGGCCTTGCCCGATTGAAGCGCTAGACACATGTACAATTGGTACACGCGATTCGTATGCGACTGATCGTTACGACTGTCACCACGACTAGTCGTACGCGTGAATTTGAGACACATGGCCCGATGCGGGTGTGCGATGCCTCGTCGGCGCCGCTCCGCCCACTGTTTTTGCACCATGGTCAACTACGACGATCGCTGAGCTGAATTTGTAGATTCCGCGGGTTTGTACGCAAGAAATGGATAAAGCAGGCAATCGTGAAGCGTTTTCTGCATCGGAAACAGTCCGCGCACACGCCGGTCGCGCCTGCCAGCTCGGCACACTCAGCGGCTCGAACCGGCGCAGACCACGGTAGCAACCGCTTGTCGCTGTTCTTCCAAATCAATCTGATCACTAAAACGAAGTTCCACCTGCGAGAAAGTAGGTGTTAGTGTGGTGAAAAATTGTGCTAGGGATTGTTCTCGGGGCTTATTTTAAAAGCGGCGATCAGATATATCTGCCGCGATGCAAGCATATGCTGACCGGCCATGGATGCCGCGGCGCGCGGTGCGGCGAGTGGCCGAGAGATGGCGATACCTGCCTCGGAAGCATCGAAACAGGCTACGCAGATGTCTCGGTCACCGGTCGCTCACGGCAGTTGTAGCTCAAATAAAGTTTCACATGCGAGAAAGGGGATGATAGTGAGGTGAAACGTTGTGTTACGGAGTGTCATTCGCAGTTGCACAGATAGCGGCGATCGCCAGGACGCTAACCCTAAAGTTCTCAACACCCGAGCAAGCCGGTTGCGGGCTCCGGATACGGTAACACCGGTAACACGGAAGCAGAGCGCCGGGATAGACGCCGGCCGCGTACGGAACAAATGGCGCATGCGCAGTCGGGTCCCGGTAAACCCGGTAGCAACGGAACGAACGTAACGAACGTAACGAACGTACTGCTAAAACTCTCTATTATTTCCTGTTCCGTTTGGAGCGCTTTCGGAGCGACAATTTTGGCGGTGCCTTTCACTTCTAAGCACGCGCACATAACCGGTTGCCGGTTTATGCAGGCACGGGTTGGGAGTGGAGGGAAGAAGGGGCGGGAGGGGGGGGGGGGGGGGGGCTTACATGTGCGCATATAGGTTTGATGCCCTCACTAATGAACTCTCCGCTGTGCTGGCTGGAGGTTTAAATATGTGCGTCCTCCACCCCAATGCGAACTTTCTGGTGTCCTCAGTGGCCGAGCGGACTGGGTTGGTGTGTTACTCAGACAGTAAGATGCCTACGACGCGGGAAGGAAACAGACAGCGTCATGTTTGTCCGCTAGAATAAAGCTCGAGTCCTTCCAAGTTTCTCTGAGCTAAGTGCTAATTGCTCAATTGCAAATTTGTGCATTTCGTGGACGGTGTCCAGCTTTGCAGGTCACCCTTCTTTACCCTCTCTTAAGTGAGACCCCGCATATGCACCCCGCTCAGTGCAGAACCATGAGTGCTCTGCCCGTATTCACACGGAAGGACGCTACTGAGCATCGCTACTGCAACTATCCCTGACAGGAGCGATTAACATGTTGTCTTGCATACGCGCGTCCTTTCAGACGCGCATCCATCTGCCCGTGTGTTCGTTTTGCAGCCTGTTTTTTCTCGCGAACTGGTGCATGGGTCCCCGCAATATATAGGGGATGTCGGTCTTTATTTTTACTTCTTTCATACCTTCTTATTTCTGATTTTGATTTGATTGTAGGGTTTGACGCGCCGACGCAACGCAGGCGATGAGGCGCGCCGTAGTGGAGGGCTCCGGTTTAATTTTGTCCACCTGGGGATCTTTAACGTGCGCTGAAATCTCGTACACACGGCCGTTTTTGCTTTTCGCCTCCATCAGAAAAGCGACCGCCGCGGCCGGGAATCGAACCCGCGACCTCGTGCTCAGCAGCGCAACGCCTTAGCCACTGAGCACCTTCTTATTTCTCAGCACGTCCAAAGCTTATCCAGGCTAATTTATGCAGGTCTTCTGCTGTCGGTTCACTGGCCCCAGTTTTCTGTCGTTCGCGTTTTTCAAGGCCAGTGCGGGTAATTCCTTTCGCCGTAGAGTTTAAAACAATAGTAAAGTCAATTACGTGTTTAGTAATACCGCGCAGGAGCATCGACCGGCGGGCGGGTCAGCGCTTTGGGAGGGTGCAAAGCGGCGAAATGAGTGTGACCGTCGTCTGCGAGGCTGACTTTCGCCGAGCGGTGACAGCGACTTCGCGTGCGCCTTGTTCGCGGCTATCTTTGTCTATTGTGCTAACACGGCAGTAGAAAGTAACAGAGAACACCGCTCGTTTTTCCGTGTGGGTGTACGGTCGCGCATGCGGGTCGGCGGCCTCCCGTGCACGTCACGGAGACCTGAGAAGCAATAAAAATAATGAACAAGGAAGAGTTGATCACTGAAAGTCTTCCAAGGACTGTAGGGATTCCGCCTGTCGCTCACTGACGGCGCGAATCGCGACCACAAGCTCTGTTTTTGTAGAACGTTTGTTTCTGCGTCCAGGCTCGCAGTGACGGCCGACAATGAAAAGAAAGAAGGGAAGGCGCGCGAACTACCGATTGCCCGCGTGCATTGTTGCGGCCACTGTCCCGCGACGCCCCGCGACCAATGCCCGTTGATTTGCAGCGGAAGGGATTGTGTCGTGCTGGGAGGAACGGCCTAGCAGACGACACTGGCACTGGGCGTTTTTCGCACACGGTGACAAGGCGCTGACCCAGCCGCCTGTCGACGCTCCCGCGGTATTTAGATAGTTTTAGCTGACCATTTCTCATGGTCCGCTCCGCTCATCAGCGGACCGCCGTCATCAGCGAACCTGATTCGTTGATTGTCGGCGCTGAAAAAAGTCTTTTCTCTCTCTTTCCGCTCCCGGCGGCCCGCTCAGCACGTCCGGAGCGTCAGCAGCAGAAATGCTTTTAGCTAGAGTGTACTAGAAGAGTTAGCTAACCGATAACCGCATCTCCCTCGAGGCATGAGCCCCGCGCGGCATGAGCCCCGTTTACATTAGCCCCGTTTACATTGACCCGACGAGGGCGCGTTGAGTTCAAATAAACAGGCTTTTTGGACTCGACGCACTCATGTATAAGCGGACGCGGTAAGTCGAAAAGCCGTCGGGGCGAGTCCGTTCGACACGCAGGCAGGGGATGGGTTGACGCGCTCGTCGGGCTGAGTCGGCGGGCGGTGAGGAGCTGAATACCGTATTTGCACGATTATAACGCGCCACCGATTGTACCGCGCGGGTAGGTTCGCGCAGGAAAATCCGAAAAATTATTTGGACGTCGGCTTTACCGCGCAGGTGTAAAATACACTACAGAGATTTTATTTTGCGCGTGCAACTGTGGCAGCCAAAAATAAATTGCTTCGTAAACTTGCTCACCCAGCTCCTGCAGTAAATAAACTATAGCGGGGAACACTGAAGCTGTTTGCGATTCCAAGTGTCTTGAACTTCATAATTCTACGTGTGACGGGCTAATTGCAGTAGTAGAAAAAATGTTTAACAGCTGACCAAGATGTGTCATTGAGGAATTAGTGCGCCGAAATTCACTCACGTGACATTGACGGATTTTTGTATTGGTTTGAGTTGGAGTTTGGGAGGACCTCGTGCCTATGGCAACGTTGCTGGCCGATTTAAAACCTGTTTCGGTTTTAAGCCCGTGAGGGTTCGAGGTAGCTGAACCCGCCAGTCGACTCGACCCTCCCTCGTCGGGTCCATGTATCCGGGGCTATTGACCCGACGAAGGCGCGTTGAGTCGAAATAAACAGGTTTTTTGGACTCAACCCCCCAGTGTATTAGCGGATGGGTTGGGTTAGCGTCACTAAATAAGCTACGCTTTATTTAGTGACGCTAGGTTGGGTCAGAGAGCCGTCGCGGCGAGTCCAGTCGACTCGGAGGCAGGGGCTGGGTTGGCTCGCTCGTCGGGCTGAGTCGGCGGGCCGCGGGGAGCAGAATACCGTATTTGCGCGGTTCTAACGCGCCCCCAATCGTAACGCGCGGGTAACTTCGCGCAGGAAAGTTCGAAGAAAAAAATTGAACCTGATGGCACTGCGCAGATGGAAAAGACATGACCCCACGTACCTTGAAGAGGGAGATTTTATTTGGCGTATATATGCAGCTGTGGAAGCCAAAAAGGATTGCGATTCATAAGATTGCTTATCCAGCTCCTGCTGGTAGTGAAGTCATAGGGGGAAGCACTGAAGCTGCTTGCGATTTCAAGTGCCTTGATCTTCATAATTCTAAGCGTTACGTTACGGGCTCATTGCAGAAGCACAAAAAATGTGCAGCAGCTGACCAGTGTATGCGGCATGCCATTGAGGAATCAGTGCGCCGAAATTCACTCACGTAGTGTTGCTGGATTGTTTTTATTGGATTGAGTTGGATTTTGTGGGGACTTCGTGCCCGTTGCGCATGGCAATGATGCTGGCCGCTTTAAAGCCTTTTGGTTTTGAGCCCGATTGTAACGCGCACACAAATATTAAGGCTACCTTTTAGCAAAAGAGGGTGCGCGTTAGAATCGTGAAAATACGGTAGCTCTTTTTCCGGGAACCCCGCCGCTCCCCTGGTGCATATAAATGCGGGAGGGGTCGAAGTAGCTGAACCCGCCAGTCGACTCGACCCTTTCTCGTCGGGTCCATGTATCCGGGGCTATATACCCCCTGGGTGTGTAAACCAGAACTTCATCCAAGAGTAATAATAGCAGATATTTTGGTTGCTAAAATAAAGGAAGATGCCGTGTTCATTGCCATATTTTTTCATATAATTTGTCGCTGACACGATATAACTGTCATAGTTTACATAAAAGTAGCTGCTGGACTTCCGAACAGCCAAGGCGAGGCTGCCGGGCTGCGTAAGAGCAGACTTTCTCGCTCGTGATCTAAGGCCCGTTGAGGTGTGTGTCATATCTCTACCTATTCGGAAGCGCTTTGGCGGTTTCGTCGCTGGTGTTTCAACTGAAAAAAGCGAGTTGGCAGTGGCGCTCGCTTCGCAGGGGGCAGCCATCTTGAAATCCCAGGTGGGAGCGCCAGATGGCCTTCCTAGTCACTAGATCCAACGAGTAAGTACGTCAATTTGTGGATGTACTGGCTCGTTGGACCTAGTGACGCGTTGGATCTAATCACTTCGGTGGAGGATCTCGACGCCGGTGGGGACGGAGGGAGGGCTGAAACGTCCCCCGCTGCGTATCTGTACAGTACTGTGCAGCTATTCTCAGTTTTCTATTTCAGCTTAACACTTCCGCCTACGCAACATATATTTTCGTCCTCCAAAACGTATATTCCCCGCTGCTATTCCGCGTTGAACATACAGCCAGGCAATTTAACCGTACAATGCGGGAGTCTTTGGCGCTTCTCTGCTGTACGAAACTTCCCAATACGAAATTAGTTATCCCACATGATAAATAAAACAGCGTGAAAAAGGAACACCGGGAAGGAAACACGGACCCAAAGCTGTGCGTCTGGGCTTTTTCTCGTGTTAATTTTTCCGCTGTTTTATTTCTTTATTTTATACTGTAAACCTCCTTGAGGGTCATTACAGGGTAGAGTATAAAACAAGAAAACAATGTGCAGTCAAAACCGCTTATAACGAACTCGAAAGTGTTGCGAAAAGTGGTCGTTATATCAGTAGTTCGTTGTATATGAACTCGCCCTTTAAAACGCGGGCAAATTAGCGAACACGTCGAACAACTCCTTCGGTGACAAGTCAAGCCTTTCCGTTTCATGAAGGGACGCTCGCTGCTTGCTTACGGACGAACTAAACTTTGCGTCGAACCTGCCGCTACCAGCACAATGCCCACAAGAAATTCTCTCAGACGTCTTCAAAATCTCCACTCGCCGTAGTGGCGTCTAGCTATCAGCTGCGCCAGGCATGGCGCCAGGCTGAGCGTACCGGGAGCTACGTCGCTTCGGCCGTAGAAGAGCCAAGTTTGAATGTCATTAGTGCACATCGCGATTCGTTATCAGCAACTGTGCAAACCAAGTGTCGGTGTCACCCGTTTCCTTAAATTAGGGTGCACTGTCGGAAGATATGGGGAGTCGACTCAAGAGAGCCAACAAACCCCACCGAATCCACAGGGCACAGGTGACAAAGGGGGTGGCCGTCTGATGTGCGGCTTTCGCCGACCAGAGCGGCAAGAATGAGCAAGAGCCTTGAACGGAAAACAGCACAAAGACTTATATTCAGACAGGCAAGTTACAAACACAAGCACGAGGTAACGGATCGATAATTACAGACAACTTAGATGGAATTCAAATGCAAGAAACAGTCCAATTCGACAAAATGATACAAACAGGAGCGTTAACAAATGAAGATTACGAATCGGAGCAGTTAACAAAAGAAAACGAACAGTTCGATGCTTATGAGAGACAGAGTCCCAGCATATTCACCGACCGGGCCGGACGATGCACCGCTGTCGGAGGCGATTCGGCTACCTGGGAAGCGTGGCTTCGCTGTAGGCCAGGCCGTCCGAGACGATCACGGTGCTTCGAGGCCCGGGAGTACGTTGGAGTCCTCCAGGGCGCGGGTCGCCGATGGTGTGATGAACCGTTGTCAATCACGACGTCCAAACGTAGCTGGTTTGCTTAGGCGCGGCTTCTCTTTTTATAACCGTGCCGGCGCGGAGAGAGAGAGCACAACCCACAACGCGCCCGCCGCCGTCAGCGAATAACTTCACTCTTCTCCCTTCTAGAATCATCGACGCTCTTTAGAACTGGCAAGGCCACGCGCACCTCCTCGAAAGTACTGGAAGCTTCGACGAAACCGGAGCGGCGGGGTTTTTTATTTTTGTTGTTTTCTTGCCGGCGAGCCGGCGGGTGATCGTATTACCGCCTCTTCGTTCGCGAAAGTTCCAGCCTTGTCTCGGGGCGAATAGAACCGAACTGAATTAATCGGACGAGTGTAAGAAGAATTAGGCGCTGTACAATAAAATGAAAAATTTATACGGTACGTTTAGACGTCGTACGCTCGAGTTTGTGACAGTCGGCCAACCGCGATCTCTAGATGGCAGCTAAGTAACCACCGGCGCTTTCTGCAGTGCGCGGTGCCGTGTTCGCGTCGACTCGGGCGGAGTGAATATCGGCACCGGCGATAGAAACGCTTAAACGGCAGTTCATAGGGAGTGCGGATCTTTAGGGCTATGCTTGGCCATTCTGCCTCTGGAGAAAAAATGCCTGGAAAGTGAGTGTCCTCGGTCGCGGCGTTCGATCTGGGATATCTACGTCGCGATTAGGCTGAATCGGTGAACGCACCAGCGCGCCGCATCTCTCATGCTTTAAGGACTATTTTGATTTTTTCTTTCACGTCGTGTGCGCCATATTTTTACCGTGACCGTGTCGGAAGTGTTCGTTGTAAAAGTAGGAAGCTTTGAAAAACGTTCGGTATATCTAGACGCAGTTGCAATGGGTAGCATAGGAAAGTCGTAAGTGCACCGAAATGTAATCGTTATAACCTATCGATCAATATATCTAGGATCGTTGTAAGCTAGCGGATTCTACTACTACAACAAAAAAGACATTAGGTTTCGTGTTGCCGGTAATAAAACTCTAGCGAGCGCTCAATCTAACAATCAAACTAGCAACAGGATAATCTGGAATTCGATTCCAAACTTAAGGAAAAAGAATGTTTGAACCTGTCTAGACGAGCCCAGTAAGGCTTTATTGGGCAACTATAATTCAACCGAGCTCCTCGTTTAAGGGCAGCTTGTTTATAAGCGTCTTGGTTTATTTTTATTTGTCCCCTGATAACTTGAAACATAAAGCTAAAGGGCTATAATATAAAATAAAAGCCCAACCCGTACCACATACGTATCACGGGTGACGCCAATTAAAAATAAACAAACTGGACCGAGGTCAACTAGAGTTTTGAAGAGAAGGAAATACCCACCGAAGTGGAAAATAAAAGGGAAAAATGCTACACAGCGACACCACAGCCAGGAGAGCGGGCCCGGGGAGACTCCCCTGATCTCCCCTGGGACGGTAGCAGGAACGTTGGGATGAGGGATGCGGATGGCGGTAATAAGGAATGGGTTATGGGAAAGTGGGTGGGAATGGGGACAGCGAGGTTTTTGTTCTAATCCTTATATGTCTGACTCCTAAAATAGGCCTGAAAACTCAGGATGGGCGTCAGACGGTTCCAATTGGAATTCAGCGGACCCCACTATCGGTTCCGACCATTTGAGCCCCGACATCGAAGAACAGGGAGAACCTGCGACGGAGTGACGACACCTAATCTCTAGACCCCTTTCACAACCAGCCCCCGGCTAACACCCACCAGGTCCCCCGAGTACTCAAGAGACACCTGCCCAGCCTACATAGGTACTAATCCCCCTCGTCTCGACGGTTTCGGATACTGGTAAAGCTAACTGTCCGACAGACGGGGTAACTGTACCCTGTATGCATCCGTCGATCCCTATGTGCACCTGAATCACCTATCTCCATAGGAAAGCCTATGTGATTTATAGGGTTTCGGTGGACCTCTAATGTGCTCCTATGCCAACCACTCACCCACCAGGGAACCCTCCCCATACGGGCAGCAGTCATCAGGTGGAAGGAGTAATCCTTATATAGAGTACGACCAGCCCTAATCCCGATACTGAGGATGAGAAGCTTCCCTAAGAAGTGAGCCAATCCCTCTTTCCTCGGTCCTAGCAAGTGCGCGCCTCCTAGACTGGTCGCTACTAAAGGCCAGAGACATTGGCCATCATGAGCACCTATCGAAGGCCCTGGATCCTGTTGTCCAGGAACCTTCGTGTCGGCAGCGAGCAGTCGTGCCCGCGTGGGGTGACTGCGGCGGACCCTTAATAAGGGATCCTTTTTCACCGCTTTTATGCCAGAATCCCAGAGCCAACCTCGGTAGCCACCCAGGCTGTCCGGGCCTGCCTCCGCGTCCAGCATCGGCTCTGGTGCAAGGAACTGGCCCATACAGTTCCAGGGAGTCGCTGCCACTCCCTTGGGGTTTTGCATCCCCGGGTGAGTCCTGGCTCTCACCCACCGCTGCCGTTAGCAACCGACCAAAGCTAGGCAGCCGAAACCGCCTTTGCCCAGCCAGCTGGCAGGGGGGACCACGAGCAGGTGGCAGTCGGATTTTCCCCCCCGATAACTTGAAACAGTAGTTTCAATCCCTGCTTTGCTCGGTGTACTTTCAGCAGTTCCAAATCATATGATTTTAATGTACTTGTGACATATTCTGTCCGCCGGTATAGTGAGCGAATGGAGAGCACTGCTATTCTTTGTTTTTGTTTTTTTCTCTCACTCTGTAACTGTTGATATAAGGACGTCAGTAAGGTACGGAATTGGGCTCATTGGCTCAGCATGTTGAATGACTGCGCTTGAGGGTGCCAGCGACACACTTTTTGAAGAAGACAAACGGACGACGTGGACAGCATGCAGGAGCGCAACGAGCGTACGAGCGCACGACGACGTGGATTGCGCTCGTGCTGTTCACTTCACCCGTTTGTCGTCTGGGTCATTCCATGCCAAATGCCCCAGCCGTAAAATCGACCATCGCGGATTTGCTCAGTTAAAATTGTGGGTCATCCTCGCATGGCCCACAATGCTCCCTGAAAGTGTTTTTGTCCAAAAAAAAAATTGTTCTTTTTCTAGCGGCCCTTTTACCTCCAGGGTTTAAAGCAAACTTACGCCTGTGAAAAAATTCATGAAAAAGTAACTTTTCTTACAATGGCCACCATTTCTTGTGAACATTATTTTGAGGCCCTGGGCTGGTCTATGCCACATTTTTAAAATATGTTTCCTTTTCTTTGCTGTGATTACGCCATTCAGAAAATACACGAAGACGAGCATTTTCAAACATTTTTAGCAAATACGAGCACATTCTCTCAAACAATGAAGCATTTGTACCTGTATCTCAGCATTGTGGAAAATTGGTAAAAACTATATTTACACTGAAAAAAGGTTAAATGTGCGAGAAAACGTTTGTCAAACTTGGAAAAATCTTCCTTATGGCCCATATTCACCTTGAAATTGCGCATTGTTGTGCTCGTAGTAAAAATATCAAATACAAGCCATTCACTAGTAGAAATGATCGCAGTTTATTTCAGGAAGTTTAATCAGAACAGTTTTTTGTTTTAGCAGAGGAAAAAAAAATTCTATTTGTACAGCGACACTACTTCACCCCGCTGCTCCACAGAGCGTCTTCTCTGCACGGCATGCACCTGCCTGCATGAAAGAGGCGTGAGCCAGCGGGTTTGCGCTGCAAGAATACCTTTCGCCGCGATGGTATTTGTAGCGTCAGTGCAGGAAAAAGGAATAATTCGCGTGTTAGTGGGAAAAGTACAACGTGGAGCTAGCACCCGCCGCGGTGGCTCAGTGGCTAAGGCGTTGCGCTGCTGAGCACGAGGTCGCGGGTTCGATTCCCGGCCGCGGCGGCCGCTTTTCTCATGGAGGCGAAAAGCAAAAACGCCCGTGTGTACGAGATTTCAGCGCACGATAAAGATCCCCAGGTGGTCAAAATTAATCCGGAGCCCTCCACTACGGCGCGCCTCATCGCCTGCGTTGCGTCGGCGCGTTAAACCCCACAATCAATCAACGTGGAGCTAGCGCTGGTGCGCCCATTCCATGAGTACTGGTAACTCAACGGCTATGCGCTTTAAAGCTGCGTATTCTATAGTCAGGAAGTTGCTTCCAATTTTATAGTCTTATAACGGTACAGATTTTTTTCTTAGCTATATTGATGAACGCTGTCTTTGAATAGTTGATATGTACACACCAGCCATGCAAGGCTTGAAGGCATCGATCAATAATATATATATATATATATATATATATATATATATATATATATATATATATATATATATAGAGAGAGAGAGAGAGAGAGAGAGAGGAGATTTCGATGAGTCTGGCGATGTTGGCCGAGATAAATAAAGACATATGAAGATGCATCAGTAGAAAAATGCAGTGGGCGCCATCTTAGTTTATTCTGTTCGGCGGACTTTGTGAAGAAATATGCTTTTGAAATAAGTTGTTTCGAAGTGCAGCACGTGCCGTCTCCTGACAGAGGCAGTTAGCGAGCACAGGGGGACAGGTGTTTGCGGACCTTTATTCAGAGACCGAGGAGACAGCAGGACAACCTTGCGCAGGACTCGGTGTGCTGCGAATCGTTGCAAGCCAAATACGGGCCGGCCGAACACTCCGGAACTGCGGTAGAGTACTCTTAGCATCCCTTACTTGGACTCTCTGTCATCGGCACGAGGAGACAAAATTAAGACATCCGCATTTGTTGCACTTTCATTGCACTAGTTAAACGCGTCTAGGAAAACGAGCAAGATTTCATTGCGAAGCTCTGCGAGCCAGTTGAGAAACACTGCCATTTCGGCTACTGTGACTGTGAAGCTGAGCTTTGGCGTCCGTCGTGAAAGAACACGGGCCTTAAAGGGGCACTGACACAAAAATTTTGCATCTTGTTTTTTTTTTTTTTTGTTGCGATAAGTAGCTAGTGACCTACTTATAACCTGTAGAAACCTCATTTGCTTCAGCGTGCGACGGTTATTTAATTAGAAGCATTTTCAATGCGGCCAGTCGCAGTTTCGGTTTCAGTGAGTGCCGCGAAACGATGGATTTTGTGTGAACAAAGCTGACCACGTGACCGTCGGAGGGATATCACAGAGCAGAGCCGCCGTAGCACTGTCGAATCCGCATCGACGGCAGTTTCTGCGAATGCCCCCACGTACTGATCTCGTGAGGCGCTTAATTAAAAAGCGACCGTGGATGTGACGCAGGCGCTGCGAGTGCAAATGCTACCGCGGCTAAAGAACGACGCGCGACGCTCGAGACGGTGGGTGGCAAGACGCGCGCTGGGAGCAGCCGGCCGGTCTGCCTACAGGTCCGCCTACAGATGTGTTCGACTAAGCACTGCGGCGGATATTCGAGTGCCGCTCTCGTAAGCGGTGCAGATGACAATTTTTAATGCAACCCGCCATCGCATCATTAACTCCTTTCTCATGTAAGCCACCATGGTCGGGACTTGGGGACAATTTCGTGCAGCGGTAACAAGCTATCACTCGAGCTACCTGCGCCGGCCTGGGCCACTTCGCGGCCGTGGCCGCCGTCTGCACAGCGACCGTGCGGCTAGCTCAGTGGGCTTTTCGTGCCTCCGGCGCGTTTTCGCATCCAATGGTAATAAAAAATAATATAAACAGAGTGCCTGGAATCGCTGTAGAACTTTGGTCGCGGCCAGCTGCCCGATGAGCTGACGAAATCACGGCGCCTCCGCCGCCAACGATCGGGTCGTTCGTTCTCGAGAGCAGAAGCTCCGCCCTCCGGCCCTCCGATTGGAGCGGCGAGCCGGGCGAGCCGGCGAAAAACGCCGGCAGTGCGGAAGCGGCAAACACAAACTCGTGACGTGTTTGGATGTTGTTTATTTACAAAATATCTGCGGGATGTCGATTGCGCGTGGTCCTCTGCTGGCTGCTCGGTTGCGTTTCGCACACTTTAAAATTGATTTTGAAAATGTTCTAGGCTGTATTCGCCGCTGATATTTTGCAGATGATGTATATGTGTTCCCACCAATCTATCTCCGAAGTTATCTCGCCTTCAAAATTTTGTGTCAGTGTCCCTTTAATAAATACCCGGTGGACTTCCTGGCATTCGCTGAGGGGATGAATTCCGATATCAGTGGCGTTCTGCAGACGGCCATCATGTTCCCCGTGACATGTTGTGCCGTTTGAGTGTTCATTTCGGGGTGTGAAAACGTGGCTTCGTTCAACGGTGTCGAACAACAGTCTGTCGCGACTCGGCGTGCTTCACCTGCGTAGGGAAAATAATTGTAGAGGCAAAGAGCATTCACAGAGATAACAACGCGCCTGCAGATTCATTGTGCTTATTTTTTATGGATTAGTGACTGTGCAGTAAGTCTTCATACGAATTTTTTCGCAATGTTGTCCGACGTCATTTATTTTACATGTTTGTCTGATCGTTGTTTTAAAACCAGTGACTTCGATCGTTCTGTTTAATAAAATGTTGCCGTTATTTAATGCAGTGGTTTCTTGTTGTGATGTATGATGTTTAATGAACGTTCGTTGCATCCGTTGGATGATGTGGAATTTCGCTTATAATATTTCACACCCCTGCCTCCTACGGTGGTGCAACGGGTTTGCCTCCTCAAGACAAAATCCAGCCGGCGCCCATGGTTGCACGCCGCCGGCAAAAAGGGAAAAAAAGTACGGAAAGAAAGCGGGCGTGCAAACATAATTTTATTTTCATTTTCTTATGAAATATCTTTTTTTCTTTTTGCATAATAATGTAACAGTGTGGACGAGAAAGGAAGGCCGGAAAGCTGAGGTGGCAGAGGCGGGAAGGCATTTGTGAGAAAATTTCGGGGGGCGTTCCATTCTAGGCCAAGGAGTGAAGCAGGCTGCTGGGTGGTGTGTACACTGCAACTGCGGCCCGCCGTGGCAACCATGCGCGGCTGCTATCGCGGCCGCGTTGTGTTTACGCCTGACCGTCGAGATAGCAGGTTGATTAAGCGGGCAGTGCGCTCCCCTTTGCATGAATATGGGCCCCATAAAAAACGCCGGCTCACGGCGCAGCCCCGCCGTCGTCCTGTTCAGTCTGCAGGTCGGCACACGAGGACGACACGCAGCTATGGTTCCGCACTCGGCCGCCATTCGCTTTGGGAGGTGAGCCGCTTCTGCCAGCCTCCGCTGCAGGCTCCAGCACGGGCATCGGCAGGATTTTGTCTTGAGGGGGGCAAATCCATTGTAATGTAGGGGGAGAGAGAGAAGGCGAGGGGGCGGGGCAATTGTGCTGGGGTGGCTTGGGGGGAGGGGGGTGCAAGGGCCCCTTTTGCACCCCCCCCCCCCCCCCCTGCCGATGCCCATGCCCTCCAGATAAGGCAGAAAGTTGGGCTACTTGGGTATTGCATGACTACATTTCATTGACGAGGATGACGAAATATGCACACAGGGCTACGACCGGCTTTATAGATAGCGACCTGCCCATGCACGCCGATTCCGCGTGCCGAATTGGTAATTGCTTTTTTTTTTTAGTTTTTTTCCTACGCCACCGCATCGGTTGGCGCCGCATTTCCCTACTTCTCCGCTGTATACGCGTTTTGTCGGTCCGTTGTGGTCAGTCTTCGCCGATCCACGCTGTTGGAAGTTCACACCTTCTGCGGGAGCGACGGTGGGCTCAAACAAGAGCTTTTGAACGCGAAATTGCTACTTGTCCATGGATGGAATACCTCGCGCGGAAACATAGCGTAACGTCTGATGTATTTTCACACAAAGCATCTACTTTTGTGGATTAAACAATATAAATTACGTTTTCTTTTGAAGCAAAACATGCTGACCTTGAGAAAGTTATGCCTGCAGGTATATAGGCTGTACAAGCGTTTCTCTTCTGTGCATCACGCCTATGCGGCCTTTATATGCCTTCCCATACGCGAATTCAACCGAATAAATTCTTCTTCATTCACCTGCACTATGTGGCAGAATCACTGCACACTCTATTACATAGTTTTAAACCTAAACGGGGCAACTAATATGCTTCATCCGCGCTGCAAAAATAGAAGCGCTCCCTAGCCGGGAACGTAACGGCTTGTGGGGACCGACCCAGTGTTGCGCATATCTGCCAAAGGGGGAGCTGGGTGTCGCTGGCTCCGTGTCGCCAGTTGTCCGGAGCCTATTGGCGGTGAGATCTTTGAGTGGCGCCCCCTGGCTCTGACGTCGGCTTAGGGATTCGCGCCGCTGTCGTCTGCTACACTCCGCTTTCCGCTTGTGAGGGGCAACAGTGCCTGGGCTAGAAATCGCCCACTTCGTTGCTGTAGTGCGTTAAAAAGTGTATTTCTAGCGACTCAGTTATTTTGCCAGCTTCTGACGCATTGAAATTTGAAGCTGTATCCCCCACAAGTTTGCAACACACGAAGAGACAGAGAACAACTTTCTTCGAGTATCGGTCAGAAGATCGTGTGTAACTAGTCCTTTCTTGCTTATTCGCGGGGATCAGCGATCAGAGCTTCTCGATAAGTATTCAAAATGCGTAGGCTTCCCTGCAGTATTTTTGAGATGCTCCTATGAAGACTCAAGAGTCTAATACTACGTACCAAGCAGCGGCCTCTACACGCTCATCGCACAGTAGGAAATAAAGCGGCTTTCTTCTGTTTCTTTCGTTGTTGTCTTGTATCGGATTAATGTTCCTTGCTTTTTTTTTTCTGCCCAACGCATTAATTTTTTTGCGCCGTCACCAACTTTTTATTAGGAGCTTTCAGGATGTTTGGGAGCCTCACAAAGGTCGTGTGGATATTTCCTTCATTTTGTATGGCATACATTCCCTTCTTCACAAATTGGCTTTCATTACGGCTGCGTGCAAGAAGGTGCATATCCGCAGCGTGCTTTGTTTATTCACATGCAAATACAATGAGAAGGTTTGTGCTACGCCACCGCGATCGCGCCCTAAACAACGTGGTCCACAGTACTCGAAGGTGGCTTTTGTGCTCCGAATTTCTATCGTAAGTATATCGTTATCATAACGAACTGACTCTCAACTCGAACAATGATGACATGACAACGGTGTTGAAGGAATGATATACTCGCTAACTAACGTAATAAATAGTATACCTGCATATTTTACAAGACTCGAAACCGAAGAAGAATTCTAAGTAGCTCTTTATTGCTTTTCAACCCTTCCAGGCGCGAAGAACAAATCCTATTCTACTCGGGATGGCGTTCTATGATTTGAAGAAAATTACTTTTACTCTCTTGTCCTGAACTGAGAACCCGGCCCACTAACCAGATCGATTTAATTGTTAAACAAAGTTTTCCCCTCCTCCCCTTACTCCTCCTCCTCCTCTTGAGTGCAGTTTTCCTATAAGGCATATCCGAATATCGGGAAGATATGGCTGTGCAAAATGTTCCTAAATATCCCTCCAGGTCTTAACAAACATATATGTCTAACTATAAATTTAACGAAGACGTGACTGGTTTTGCTCAATAAATCTCCATACTGGTTAGATGCCTGATATAGAATCAGCACGCGCGTATATACACACTGGGTTATTTGGAACTCAACCTACAGTTTTTGCAGTCTATAGTGCATGTCGGCAAACTTTCATGCCTTGACAACGTAAAGTGATGTGACAAAACGCGTTAGAGCGTTCGGCAAGGTTGCAAAAACTGTTTTACCTTACATATGATGATTACCGGGAATCGTGACGCCTTCTGCCAAAGCCGACAGCCCTGAAGGCCTAGAATTTGTTTTGGTCTTCCATTTTCACTGTTGTCGGTTATTAGCAGCTGACTGTTCCTTTTGTTCGAATGCTTACACGAGAAGCTGACGCCTAGCTCCTACTCTTCGCGCTCCGCACAGGACCGGCTTCGCAAAGAATGGGGTGGCGCCGGCAATGTTTCTGCCGTAGCGGTATCCAAAACTATACTTTAATTGACACCATGAGCTAGTGTATGCGATTTTAAGCCTATTATGATGATAAAAAGTTACCCACACGCCAATTCTGGTGCGGACAAGCATCAGACGTTGACCGAGCGCAAAGAAACAGCAGGGAGAGCGATCCTGAGTGAAGCAGACGACAAATGCGAGAATCCCTAAGCTGACGTCACGGAGGCGCGCTTCGCAGCGCCGCCTGTGTTCGCGCTCACCGCCAATACGAGACGCGGTGGTGAATCATAGTTGGAAGCGAAGAACCTGATATTTACTTGTACTTTAACACGCTCTCATCTGATTGATTGTGAGGTTTAACGCGCCGAAGCTACATCTGCGCTATGAGGCGCACCGTACTGGAAGGCTCCGGATTAATTCATACCACCTGGCGATCGTTAACGTACACCGAAATCTCGACACATTGCCGTTTTCGTTTTTCGTAACCATCAGAAAAATGGCCGCCGCTACTGGGACCGCACGCGCCTGCTATAGGGCTCAGCACCACAACGCCTTAACCACTGAGCCACCTCGGCGGGACTCCCAACTCACAAACTCACGGCGGGACTCACAAACACCAACCGTGGAACTGAATGGCGAGGCAAGAACTTCGTTCTTTGCAAATGTTGGAAGCCTGCCCCTAACGGCTTCGCTAAAACGAAGTGATATGGCGGAATGTCCTTTCTGATATCGTCCGATCTTATCAGTACGTGTCAAACTGATATGTTTTAATGCGCACTCCCGGGATTGCATGGACATGAATCGCGCGATGACCTTCAGGCGAGAACTATACAAATGCACAAGGGAAATCTTTAGATATGTTTCACCGAACAGAAGAAAAGGCTGTGGACCTTTGTTTATTTATTTTATTTGTCAAATACTGCGGACGAAACATGGTTCAAGCTGGAGGGGCCCGCTGATTCGTAACACGGGTCGCAGGCTGCCGCAGGCTCCACACAACGCGTTGACGGCTCACTGTTGGTGGCTGGCTGTTTTGGGTAATGCCAATAATTACGGAGAGCAATGCAGCGATAAACCGCTCCAAAGGTTTGCCTAAAAAACTCGAAAAGCACACGCCTGAGGATGGATGACTACAGGTATCGCTGCCCGCGGCCAAGATTTTTTTTTTTTTTTTTTTTTGCGTGTGTGCGTTATTGTAGTCGTCGTGTGGGAAGTATTTCGTGGGATTGCGCTCGTAGTTTTTAGCACAGAACTAGTGATCGTAGCTTTGCAACACTAGCAAATACATATGCTGGAAAATTTCACGGAAGCTTGGACTCACGCGCGAGTCTTGAATGGCGAAGCTGTTGCAGGTGAGCATTGCTGCATGCATAGCTAAGTTTCAGCATCATTGTTTGCTTGCATGGTTGCAGTGCTAGCAATCATCGTCATATGCATCGAAGAGGTCGTCGTCTTCTTTGCGGCGAGTGGTGGATGCAAACTCATCCTCAGCATTGTAGACTTCCACCAGCTCAACTGTCGAAGCTTGCGCTAAGTTGCGCAAGGCTTGCACCATAGCGAAGCTGCAGGATTTCTTTATACGTGAGCACTGAAGGACGCATCATCACGCATTTGACAAGTTTGAAATTGCTTATTTACATGTTCCATCATTGCTTTACACCGTGCTAGTAGAAGTCATCGTCATATGCATCAATATCGTCGTGTTCCTCGATCATGCCAAGCATTGCATGCGCGGTAGTGCTTGACGACAGCGCTGGTGTTTTTTCGCTAAGGCCACTTGGCGTGGCCGGGAACGCTCGGCGGTCGCCGCGAGGCACGCGCTCACGAGCGTTCCGCATTTTCTTGGTCTTTTTTTCTGCAACGACGAACTTACGGCTTGTACAACAGCTCCGCTGCTAAAAACATGAAAAAAAAAAAACGCGTATTTTCGGCTCGTCTTGCTGCTACAGGTACATCGCCGTTCTTTGCCCATTTTGCACCCTTCTCGTGACGAGAATAGCGCGCTGTTGAGCCGACCGTCGCCCCCTGGCTCCCGTGGGGGCGCGGGCGCGTCGCCGTGTCGCTCGGCGGCCCGCTCGCCGCAACGCTTTGTTCGGCCACCATTAGTTGTCCGCCTTGATGGGTGGTGGTCTAATAATAACCGGGCCTCGATATTTCCATTTATCGCGATTCCGGACGCAACAAGTAAGCCCCCGGCGCAATGAGGGCTCTGGTCCAGCTAGGGCTGGGAAAATCACTTTCGCGATTGAAAGGCGAAGGCGCTGGCGCAGCGGGTGAGCAGCGTGGATTTAACCGATTGGAAACCAGCTGGCGAACTGGAATGGATACCGCGTCCTGTGGACGAATGTATACATTGGTACCACGGCCCTCCACTACTTTTAACAGCCGAGCTGTTGTTACTGGCCGTAAGCTTCCCGTTGCAGGAAAAAACTACCAAGAAAATTCCGAGCGCTGGCGAGCGCGTGCCTAGCAGCGACCGCCGAGTCGCCCGGCTCGCGCAGTGGCTTTAGCAAAAAAAAGAAAAGAAAAAAATCTCCAGCGTTAATGCTGAAAAGGCGCCTTGCTTTTGAGAGGTCACCGCGGGCGCCGCATTCTCTAGCAGCCACTATGGTTAATTGGAGACATGGCTACGAGTATGTTAGTCCTTCCCGAGACGACTAGCAGATCCCTCCGCCGCTGCCTCGAGTCAATGACGAAGAGCTGGTGGAAGTCCACAATACTGAGGATGACTTTGCATCCACCGCTCGCCGCGAAGAAGACGACGACCTCTTCGATGCATATGACGACGATTACCATAGCGCCGCGCAACTATGCAAATGAACAATGATACCGAAACTTCACTATGTGTCCGGCAATGCTCAGCTTCGCCATTCAAGTCTTCCGCGTGAGTGGAGGCTTCCCTGATTTTTTTTTGCCCCGAGTATGGAGAGCTGCTATGGAGATGACGAGTCAAGGGCAGCGAGTACGAAACGATGTTCAATGCTGGCGTTTAAAGCGCAACGCCTGTCCGCCGGGACGACCCGAGCTTTTCCCCCAACAAGTTGGCTTTGTGTTGGCTGAAACGCGACACGGTTACGCACGCGTGGGCGCGCTTGGCGCGGTGACCTCTCTGTTATTGCGGCGGTGTGCGCACTTTTCATTAGCCCTGTCACGCGTGGCAGGTATTCGGCGCCGCTCTTCCCTTGGCGGTGCAGCGCGGCTCGCTTCTCTGAGCAAGAGCCGCCTTCCAAGCGGGTAACTTGTATGCGGGGGATATGCTCGCTCGGTGTCGTGACACCAGCTCTCGTAAACAAGGCTCGCCGCAACCATTGTTCGAGCGAGCGATGGATTTTTCTGTGTTCCTCAGCCAACGCCAACGTCTCTTCTGCAATTAAGGGCGCGCACCCTCCTGAGGCGCTGCAGGCGCCGTACCTTCGCTTTCGTAGCTTTCAGCAAACCGTTCGCTATCATGTGTCTTGCGTATGAAATTTGGCATTTCTATGCGCTTCAAGGCTTGACTACGCTGCTTTCTGGCATTATTTTCTGTTTGTTTGTTTCAGCCTCTACGCTGGCTCCATTTTTACGCGCTCGTGCATTCTCCAGCACTGCATTTTCCCTTTTTATTTTGAAAACAAACAGCGCCCGCAGAAAAACAAACAAACAAAAAAGAACAAGTCCGTACTGACACTAAATTTAAAAGTTGAGATAACTTTGTAAAGGGCTTCCTTTGTATATGGAGATATCTCCGAGCGAGTTTCAACAGTAACCGTTCAGTGTAAAATATTTTAAATCTATTTTAATCTTTGCGCGCACGAGAAAGCTCAGAACGGATACCCTTTCGCAATCGGCATCAGCGTGACGCCATGTGCTTCTCCTGGCGATGTGAGGGCCCCCGCGACGTGGCCAGCGCGACGTGGCCAGCGGTCTAGCTGTGGTTGGCGTGCGCTGCTCCGCCGTGTGCATCACATCGCGGGTTTTGGGACTGACGTCATGCTGCCCGGGCGCGTGGAAATTGGGACCACTGCAGGTCTGGGCCCGCGCGCGAGCGCTTGCGCGTACACACGCGTCGAGAACGGTGACGTCACGAGCGCAGGCCTGCTGTCATGGCGGACCCTCGATGTAGGCACTATACTTTGTCCAAACCGAAACTGACACGAATAGACGAGGCTGTAAACAATTATTTATGCTGCGACCGACCGTCGAATAATGCGCCATTATATATGATTGTGGGCTAGTGGGTAGGGGAAAATTCGTAACTAGAAAATTTCTGGTTAGTACTCTTTTAAATGGACACTGAAGCGCATTCGTCGAGTTCCCGTTTTTGCTTGCACTGCGTAGACTGGCTCAAATAAACACACTTTTCATCGTTTATTCGGCCGATATATATGCGGTATTTATTTTATAAAGCCTGAAAGAAAAACTAGCAAGCGCGGTTTGCGGCGGCCGCACTAACTAACAGCCGTGACGTCAGTTAAAGGTGCTGCGTGATTGGGCGATGTCCAAGATTAGCATTCAAACAAGTTTCGGTTTCGGTTCTGTGAAACAACATGCTTTGAATCCGACGTTATCGTTGGGTGGGCGTTCTCGATATATCAGTAATCGTCGTACCGCGCTTCTGCAATGTTGTCGGCTGTAAAATGTGTCAGATAAGCCTACCAGCACGGCTTGGAATCGTAGCATTCACTAGCCGAGGCCTACGCAGTGGATGAACGCCCTCCGTGTCACCGCAGACGCTCAAATGCGATGCGCTTTTCCTTCATCTTTGGAGCTTGTCTGGCTCATGCCTGTATCCTAAAAAGCGTGTTCGCACCAGGCCAAGGGTCTGCTGATTCGGGACTGTGCCCACTGCCCGCAAGCAGTCGGTGCTTATGGCAACAGCACGCCAACGAGAATGCGCGCGTTCTGCGGACTCGCTCGGGCAGCAATGAACGTTACAGCGCAAAAATGGTGAATTCAGCATAGACAATATCGGCCGAAAACAAAGAAATCAGCTTAAAAAAGGCACGCACTTTAAAGTATCTAATGCATGCACTTTAAAATATAAAGTATATAATGTATGGCGTTTTAATTTGTCTGTGCATTTCAAGCAGATGGCTTGATACAGTGTACACACTAACAAATTAAAGGCACATTCTGAAGGCCATGACCGCTCACATTTTACGCGAAAGTTCCCGTTCCGGCGTGAGCGGCGACATGCGTTTGCTTTTGTTGTTGGTTCTTTCTCCCTTTTTATGAGTTTTTCCGCGCGGACGCCATTAAATCCCCTATCCTAGCCATAGCTAGCTGCGCCTTAAAAAGGTTGTGTCTCGTTAAATGAGTGTCGAAGGATCTGTGCTCAGGCTTCCGCTGTGCATGGTCGCCGTCCATTTCATTTTTTTTTTTTTTTTTTTTTTTTTTTTTTTTTTCCGTGTGCGAACATTGCTGGCGGGTGATTCGGGAGTCCGATCGAGCTCGATATTGCTGATCACGTGGGCTTAGTTAGGACTTTTTTTTTAAATAATATACCTGCGGTCGTGACCAGGCCGGGGTGCGTGAAAATGGCGCTGGAAGCTCTCTGCCGCGCTCGGAAACGCCGACGGGAAACCCGAGGGGGGGGCTTAATTGTCGGGGCGGCCCGCAGGTCGCGCGAGGGTCCTCCTCATCTGCAGGTGGAGAGAGATGCGCTGGCGGAGGAGAACTGAGGAGGCACCCGAAGCGACGCCTCCTGATTGGGCGCGAGGCCTGCGAAACGACTGCACGTGCAGCTGAACTGCCTCGTGCAGCTGAAAGGAACCGCTCTAACGGTTCCAACGGGTGCGGCGCGTTCAGGTGTACTGACCTCGCTTCGAGATGACCTTTTCAGGACGTCGCACGAGTTCTCAAACTAGCTGCACGTTTGAGGGCAGGCCGCAGTGCGAGTGCGCGGGCCACCTGGACCCGTCGCCATCCACGTTCTCTTCCGCTCTGGACGCCATGTCGACGCGGACCTGACTATAGTCTGTCTGAAACGGCTCTTGCAGGTGTGGGCCCGGTGTTCGGTAATCCTAGCGCGCGCCTCCCATTGAACCTAGGACGAACGGCGGCGAGACTGTCCTGTCCCCGCGTGCCGGGGAGCTCACCTTGAACCCGGCGTTGTGCTTCTTCGAAGGCCCCCCGAGGATATGGCGCTTGTGTTTTGCTTCCGACAAGTCGCGTGCGTGGATGAAAAACGTGCGAAGGGCGCCAAGAGTGCAATCTGATGACGCGGGCGGGGGAGGGACGCTGCCGTGCCGGCGGTGATTAGGATCCCGACGGCCGGGCTTTCCCAGCGATTTGGGGCAGCGCGATCGAAGGCGCGCGGTGCGCAACGGCCCGTCATCTCTCGTCGCCCAGCGAGCGCATTCGCGGGCTGCTTCGGCTGTGCCTATATTTAGGCGCCTGGCGTGGTTGTCTCCATAGGCGTGCGAGCACCGACGCGAATGCTTTTTTTCGATTGGCGACCGGTATCGAGTCGCGCGGTGTACCCAGCACTTTCGTCGTCCTTGCAGGTCTGCAGTGTTGCATTTGAGCTGCGATGCGGTGGAGTACGTTCGCGTAGCGAACGGAGCGCCGGCGGCAGTGAAGGCAAAGAGGCCGGTCACTAGGGGCGGACTTGCTTCCACTTTTTCTAAAAACAAGTCGGTTCACTAATCACGTGGTCGCTCG
This sequence comes from Haemaphysalis longicornis, assembly GCF_048455015.1. Lineage (NCBI taxonomy): Eukaryota > Metazoa > Arthropoda > Arachnida > Ixodida > Ixodidae > Haemaphysalis > Haemaphysalis longicornis. The sequence continues at coordinate 472,508,167 of NW_027526203.1, read as the reverse complement.
ATGTGCACGCGATCGCCGCTCCTGCACTGCACGCCCGTTTTGTACGCAGCGTAACCTTCCCAAGATTTTTCACGCAGTGTGTGTTTTCTTTCTGGCGGGGCATGCAGTGATCAAGTAACTTAAGGACTTGCTGCTGGGCAAGTTGGGGTGAACTTTGCGACGTGGTTTTGGCGCTAAAAATAAAATAGGACAAGACAGGCGCTATCCTGTCCTGTCCTCTTTCTTGTGCACATCCATTTTTAGCGCTAAAACCATGTCGCAGCGATCAAGTAAGGATGGTCTATTTGAGAGACTTCAGTTGACAAGTTGGGGTTTTCCTAAAAGAAAAACCCCAACTTTTCAACTGAAGTGACTCTGAAATTGTTCTGAAATGCCCCTATGTGTACGCGTAAGATGAGTCGTAGCCACGTACAGTTGAACACGGATATATCGAACACGGATATATCGAATTATTGCCTATATCGAACAGTGAAAACATCCCCTTGAAAATCCCATGCAAAAGTATAGGGCTGTTGTGCGCGTGTATCGAACTCCTGATCACGGGCAGATTCGATATATCGAATTCCGCGCCGAAGGTGCCCCTGAAAGTTTGCTTCCTCTGGTGGGGTGGAGTTGATGATAATGTTGACTCATCGCAGGAGCTGCCTCAGAGGCGGCGTCCGCGGCATTATGTTGCTTCGATGGCCTTCAACAGCTGTTTTCACGCTAGCACGAGGGGCAGCTCCATGATAGCTAGAACGCGGATAGTGGTTGGGGCGAAAGAACATAAAGAAGCAAAAGAAATTGACCGGAGGCACTCTTTTTCTGTGATTGAGCTGTTTGGTGGCTCGTGCAGGGGGACCTATGCGGCGTTGTATGTTTGTTTTGTCCAAGGCATTCATTTCGGAGCAACGAAAGCGGGAATTCGTCGGGTGCAGGCTGCTGAAAAGATGTTGGTTGAAAAGGCGTTCGGAATTCCTCGCAGTAGTTTTGAGGGCGATGCACGCATCAACGTTGACGTAAAGGCGAATGCAGCACAACCCGCCCCGGCTATTCCGGAGCTTGTCGGGTGCAAAGCGACTTCGTTGCACGCCTCCAGATGGGGGAGGTGTTCGGTTCGGATACTGAAGATAACGGCACTCAGTGCCTGACAACGTTCAACCGCCTACTGCAGTCGAGGTTCCGTCAGCGTTTCGCCATTCGCCTTTGTTGTGGCACAGTGTACAGCGTTGATTTTCTCGTTTGTGCGTATTTGTAATCTTGAAGACAATTTGGCGAACTTTACGACGCAGAAGAAAAAACAAGCGAAGCTCAAAGACATTTCAGTGATAAATAAAGTGCGGTGGTCATCATGCTGCGCTTTGGATTTTCCGTGCTTTGAGGGTCAAGACGGTAAACTACCGCTTTCCACGACTTCAGAAAACTCTCAGTGATGTGCGGAGTTGTCAGATAATCTTCAGATAGGCGTATTTTATATATCGAATTATCGATATATCGAATTCTTTCGCGATCCCCTTGGAGTTCGATATATCCGTGTTCGACTGTATATCATAGCCACGCCAGTATGGTCGAGCGGGTGCTTATTCCGCCAATTTGACGGTATTTTGGGACAAGACCGAGGGCTGAACCCTACCGACATAAATATCCCATCAGTATTTCTTTCTACCCAGAACAAACGATGTCTACGTACAAAAGCGCAACAGTTCTTTGAAATTGTTGTTCTTTTCTGTCATGACGTGTACTGCATTACCGAAACGTGGTTGTCAGACCAAATTTCTTCCTCACATTACTTCCCCGACGAGTACGCTGTCGTCCGCCACGACAGGCATTACGAACGCACCGGCCAAAAGTATGGTGGAGGAGCTTTAACGCTCGGCGAAAGTCCATGGCTGCGTTTCGCCGCGCCGCCCTATAGAATTAGGCAATGAATGCGTTTGGGTGGACCTGAAGGCTAAACGTGGAAAAATTTACTCATTGGCGTGTATTATCTTCATCCTACTCCAGACATTCCTGCATTTTTTTTATTGCGATAGTATGCCCGTTGGCATAAAATACTGCTTCACAGGTATAGATTAACCCCCGTTTCGCGAAGAAACTCAAGCAGGGAGCGATGATGGGGTCCCCAAATCCACCGATGAAGGTCAGGTGGTCTGCCAGGGTGGAGGCCTGTGCCTCGGAGGTGTCTTGTTCTCGCCGCTTCCAATGAAGGGCAAGTCCACAGCAAATGTGCCGTGTCCGCCTCTTCGGCAGGAGCCGTGCAAAAGGGGCAGTTCTGTGCGAACGGGGCATGGTAACGTGGTGGCCCCTCCCGGGTAACGGCGGGAGAGAGGGCTACACCAACACGAAGTCTTCGCAGCAAGACCTCCTCCCTGCGAGCGAGTCTGCTAGGGAGGTCCGTTCCACACGGTGGAATAAGAGCTCGTGTGGCGCGACGAAGATCTTCTTTCCTTTGGAGAAACTGTTCTGGGGTGTCTAGTGGCAGTAAAGGCAATGGTCGTGGAATAAATGCAGTGTGGCAGGCACCATCCGCCGCAATGTGAGCGGGGAGAGTATTTCGCCGGACCTACGAGAGCCGCAAAGGGCAGGGGTACGTGTCCAGTATGTCGTGAATGTCCCTCGAGACAGCTGAGTTGTTATTTACTCGACGTAAATCACGTATGGCCCCCGTGGAGTCTGTGTAAATTTGTAAAGTAGTACCTCCAGGGGCTTGATGAAGTGCAGCAGTTAGTGCTTGCAATTCGCTTCTGTTTTTCAGCACCTCAGAAACTATAGACACTGGCAAGCACAACAGCCTCTTATTCGACGATTTCAACCTACCCGGCCAGCGGTAGAATCCGGGGGAAAATGTTGGCAATCCTTCGAGAGCAGCTCACTTGTTTTCATTTCTTCTCATTCGCGTGATTCGCATATATGCTGCCCTACCTCCTAACCCCGCAGGAAACGTTCGAGACATCACTTTCTTCAATTTGACTTCTTTAGATTTTAAACAGGCTCGAGAAGCCCTTGGTCGACCTATGGCATTAACTTTTCATTGTCACGGTATTATTACCGGTTGCTCATATGCGGCGCGTTCTCGGAGACCCCTTTTTTTATTTTCCCCATTGCGATTATAACGCGCTATACAGAACGCTGGACGAGACGAACTGGAAGCCAATCTACACTTCACCCGCCGCGGTGGCTCAGTGGCTAAGGCGCTGCGCTGCTGAGCACGAGGTCGCGGGTTCGATTCCCGGCCGCGGCGGCCGCTTTTCTGATGGAGGCGAAAAGCAAAAACGCCCGTGTGTACGTGATTTCGGCGCACGATAAAGATCCCCAGGTGGTCAAAATTAATCCGGAGCCCTCCACTACGGCGCGCCTCATCGCCTGCGTTGCGTCGGCGCGTTAAACCCCACAATCAATCAATCAATCAATCAATCAATCAATCAATCAATCAATCAATCAATCTACACTTCGCCTAATTCAGACGCAGCGGTGCAGCAGCTCACAAAAATTGTCCAAAAAACAATGGACGAGCGCATACCGAAAAAGTCTAAGCGCCCTCGCCAGTTTCCCTTCTGGTTTAGCCGTGAACTCCGCAGCGCGTTGTGCCGAAAGCGTCGACTCCACAAGCTAATGAAAGCTACTCCATAAGCTTCGAAGAACAGCGCTCACTTGTGAAAGCACTCCTCGCTCGCGACAAGAAAACATTTTTCGGACTTTACGGAATCTTCGCTTGCCCGTTTTGAATTTTGAATGTTTAGAACGTGAGTGTTTGCAGACGCCTGTATTTTGTCATGAACCCTGTCTTCGTGCATGCTATGTACCCGACCGTAATGGTCATATCTTGCATGTGTGTGTTTATGTATGCGTGTGCATGCGCACGTGCGAAAGCGTGCTTCGTCGCCTGTTTACACGTTTCTGGCATAATCTGCCTTTGAAACAACTGCGAGTTGCGAGAGTGGTGATTTTGGATTCCCGGCAGCTTTATCGATGCAGGTTAGCGTCCCTTTAAAGGCCCCACCGGGTGGACTACTTGCTTATTCTGTGATTTGCACCGGCGGCTTTGCCAATTAGGGCTACGGCTACTGTGGTTCTTTAAATTTGGACTTTTAAAGGGACACTGAAGGGAATTTGTCAAACTCCCGTTTTTGCTTGCACTGCGTAGACTGGCTCAAATTAGCACACTTTTCATCGTTTATCCGGTTGACAAATCCGTAATTACTTTACAAAGCGCGAAAGAAGAAAAACTACCATGCGCGGTTTGCGGCGGCCGCACCAACTAAGGCTGTGACGTTGGGAGGAGGGGCGCCGTGATTGGACGATGCCCAAGGTTAGCAATCAAACAAGTTTCGGTTTCGGTTCGGTTCTGTAAAACATAACCAATGGCGTTGCTGGATGGGCATTCTCAATATCTCAGTAATCATCGTACCGCGCTTCTGCCATGTTGTCGGCTGTAAAATGCACAAGTTAAGCCTCCCAGGACGGCTTGTAGTCGTAGCATTCACTAGCCGAGACCTACGCAGTGCATGAACGCCCTCCGCGTACCCGCAGACGCCCAAATGTCATGCGCTTTTCCCCCATATTTGGAGCTTTCCTCCCTCATGCCTGTATCGTAAAAAGCGTGTTTGTACCAGGCCAAGGGTCTGTTCATTCTGGCCTGTGCCCACTGCCTGCAAGCAGTCGGTGCTTATGGCAACAGCACACCAACGAGAACTCGCTAGCGCGCCAGTGCCAGCCTGCGCGCGTTTTGTGAACTAGTTCGTGGAGCCATGAACGTTGCGGCCCAAAAAAGGTGAACTCAATATAGAAAACATCGGCGGAAAACGAAAAAGTTAAGTTACATAAAAAAAAAAAGCACGTACCCGCGGGGATTCGAACTCCTGACTTGCAAAACACTAGCAAGCGCCCCAAACAACTCGGCCACGAAGCTGGCTCCGCTGGCCACGCTAATATAGGGTATATATTGTACAACCGGATTACACTTTTATTTAGTTCTGGCATTTCAAGCAGCGTAGGTGACTATTTGTTGTACTACGCTCGTGCAGTAAGCGTCGCCCGAGTTTCCACAGTAGCTCACGTCTAGCAATTGCATTTCGTAGACGTAAAAGCGTTCGCAAATGCGTAGTCGTGCTGCTGACCGCTGTGCACTCTTGCTCCGTGCCGCTGTGCTTGTTCGCCCAGCGCAAAAAAGTGCTCTCCGCGCCCTAGTTTTACGCTGTACGGTAAAAATATCAGTTGATTTTATTTCCTTAGTACCTATATTGACTTCGCTGACTCTTCTCCCGCCTTCAAGAGGCCTTATATTTTCCTACTGGCGTACCAGTCAGCGAAGCGTCGCATGTGGGCTTGTGCAGCGCCTGTGTGAAGCGACCTTGACTTGGAGCTAGATACAGTGTACAAACAAACCAAGTAAAGAAAGGCACATTCTTCCATTCACAAACGCGTCCTGGCTTCGTTTCAACTAAGCGAACGAATTGCGACGACCCGTCGGCGGCCGGCAGACGAAACGCTGGGCCGACTGACTCTGTCTGAAGGCCGGGGAGCCGTGCAGTAGCGCAGCCAGCCAATTGCCAGCTCATCCCCTCCTGACGTCACACGAAAACGCCACAGAAAATGGGCGAGCGTAAAGAGAGGAGGACAGCATTTTCGAATTAGTTTTTTCTACCAAATAAAATCGCGTAAACGCGCCTAGAGTGGTCGAAACATGGCCTGGGGACTCCGGACTACAATTTGCGCTAGTAATCCCGCAATGTTTACATATCACTTCAGTGTCCCTTTAAGTGCGAATGCACTTCTTAAGCGACCCTGAATCACGCGTCCACCGCCGTCCGTCCGTCCGTCCGCACCACATACCCACTTAGGGTGATTGGCCAAGAAGAGTTCCTAATTTCTTTAGCACATACCCACTTAGGGCGATTGGCCAAGTAATCTGAATCACGCGTCCACCGCCGTCCGTCCGTCCGCACCACATACCCACTTAGGGCGATTGGCCAAGAATCGGGCGTGAGAAGGGCTAATGCACCCGCTTAAAGGAGTACTGACACGAAATTTCAAAGCTGAGATCCGCTCTAGCAATCAAGTACAACGACAACACAAATAGGTGTCTGTGAATAAATGCATCTTTCTTTCTTTGTAGTTGTGTGTGTGTGTGTGATCTCTCTTTCGCGAACATTACCGAACCGCGCAAATTCAACTCCTGCATTCGCACTTTCACATTCTTCCCCTCGGGGAAATGCGGGGAAAATTTTTGGCTTAACTTTACCAAAAATGCGCCTAGCGAGCTGATTCAACTTGCCATACACACTAAACTTTTTTACACCCTTTTTGGCCGAAAAGGGTGTAAGAATCTTGTCCCATGGCGAACACCTTTAAGAGGTGTTTTGTCAAAAAAAAAAAGGTGTACGGATGAGTGCGGAAATGCGAATGCATTGGGTGCACCGATGAGTGCGCTGCGGCAAGCAGTAACGGAGAGAGGCGTGCGCTCCACTGCATTTATATACATTTTCCGAGCGCAGCGAGCGGAGAGAGGGTACGCGGAGAGGAGAGAGAGAGAGACCCGCGCAGCACGCCCGCCCCGCGCGCGAGCTCTCTCTCCCGCCGAGCTCCGCGATGCGAGTGCCCTCACACGCCCGAGCGCGCTCCTCCTCTCCACTCACTCTCCGCTACTCCGCCCGAGCTCCGCGATGCGAGCGCCCTCACACGCCCGAGCGCGCTCCTCCTCTCCCCTTGCCCTCCGCTACTCCCGCCCGAGCTACCACCTGCTCCGGTTGCTAGGCGTGCCACAGCTGTTGCTAGGGGTGAGGAGGAGCGCGGAGAGATAACACCTGCGGGCGCACGCCGACGGAGCACGACAACCCCCGACTAAGAAATGCATTCGCATTTACGACGACGACGACGACGAAGGCAGAACTACGAGGCGCGCGCTCACGTGCGCTCGCGCTGGAGGAATGCAGGCGCACGCCGGCCAACGGAGCAAGACAACCCCCGGCTAATAAATGCATTCGCATTTAAAAAGGGTGTTCGTGTGAACACCCTAAAAAAGGATGTAAGGTTGCGCAACACCCTAAAATAAGGGTGTGGCCAGGGCAGCAGCTACGCGTGGCAGTGTGAATCGGTGGAGCGCGCAGCATTCAACACAAACAGTCAATACGCACAACTTACACTTGGTACCCAAATGAATTGAACAAGAAAACCAACGGGATGAAAGTGGTACAGGGAGTGCATACTTACTTAGTTATACATGTGCTCTTCTTGTTTTTATATCCAGCCACAGAGGAAAGCCCCCCGATCGATCGAGTCGGTGGGTTTGTCGCAAAAAACAGATATTTTAGCGCTAATTTTGGAACTATGGATTTTACTGTGAGAGTATACAAATCAACACGCGGATTTGTAAAAACTTATTAATCACGAGGTAGCTTTTATGTTCCATAACTTACTGAAGTTTCTTAAGTACAAAACAAATCTTCCCCGCCACCTCAACACCCTTCAAATAATAGGGTGATCATTATTTCAACACCCAAAGGGTTGCAAAGCTACAAATTAGGGTGTTCGAAACTAAAAAAAAGGGCGTAAAGAAAAAGGGTGCAAGAAAAGACCGCCAACTAAGAAAAAAGGTGAAGAGACCTCCAACTTTGGAGGCAGTTTGTACCCGTTTACACGGGTGAACTGGACATTTTCTACAAGCGGGGGATGTTTTGTACCTCACGAGGTTTCACACAACATAAATTGGCATAATTTATTACAAGTGAAGTTGTTTAACCTTGAACTAGGTTCAGTGGCGTAGCAAAAAAAGACAGAGAAAACGAACTGCGCTCCCTGTAAAGGGGGCACCACCGAAGATAAGGTATTATACCAGTGAAGCCGGCTTTGTAGCCTGTTCGAGTGTTATCAGAAAAGGCGCAAGCGTACACGCACACGCACCTCTTACTACACAATTTCAAAGGTACTAGTCTTTTTTTGGATTCACTGGAACAGCCTTGTAAAATCCGGTTAAACTTGGCCTCACTACTCGGCGGTCATCCTAGCTTAGCAAGAACATTGCAAAGCTTAGCAAACCTAACAAAACTTAGCAACACCGGAAGAAACTAGGTCGACCCCCAGCTCCACTGTTCTTTTTTTGCAACTGAACACCTATTTCACACCGTTCCAACACCCTACAGAAAGCCAACCGTGTTGCAGTCGGTAAACACCCTTTTCGCCACACGACTATAGTCTTTTTAATTTTGAAGGTTCAAATTGGTGTTTCACGTGCCAAAGCTAAAACTTGGGGCATGAGGTGCACCGCATATGGAAACGAGCGATCATGCATACGAGCAATTATTTTTTTGCGTTTGAAAATTTCTTGCGAGTAGAGAAGTATATGAGGGGATGTCTTGTTTCTTTACAGTGCTATTATGCATCCAAGCATGGCCTTATTCAATGAACAGCTGAACACCTTTTCCGCACCCTTTCAACACCCTAAGAAAAACCGAGGGTGTTGAAGTTGATCAACACCATTTTTTTTCACACAAAAAGAGTGTAGAGCTAGGAAAAGGGTGTTGAGATTCAAGAAAAAGGGTGTAAAGAACTCCCAGCACCCTTTCTCCACTTATGCTACACCTTTTTTGGCTAAAAGGGCGTAAAAAAGTTTAGTGTGTACTATCGGAATGGCCTCGCAATAACGCGAGTATGGCCTTTAAGGGGGTTACTTTGTCGCGGAAGTTGGCTAGGTTTGTTTTATTTGCCTTGATAACTCAACGCGACCACCCCATGCCGAAAAAAAGAGAACGTTTATACCTTTAAAATTATTGGTGCTATAGGAGGTTCAAATTTGGTATAAGTGTGCTCTATAATGTTATGAAAGAGAAGTGCGAAAGGATTTGAACACACATGGCAGATTTCCTGACAAAAATTGAAACCGCGCAACTCCGTGTAAACACGTCCGCCATGACGAGAAGCTTCTCGAAGCCCTTCCTTTGGGAGGGCCTTCGAGTAGAACTTTCATTTCGAGAAGCCCTCTACATTATTTCATTTTTTGCGCGAAAACATATTTTTCGCGCACTTTTGGCCTCTCATGTGTGTAAACACGTACGCACGCGCGCGCACACCTTGAACGCGGCTCAGTAACGTTATTGTCACGTCCATCGGCAGTGATTGCAGCCCTGGTCGCAGGGGACCGAGTCGGGTCTGCGTGAACCAACAGGAGCCGCCTCGCAATGGCCGTGGCTGCAGCGCCGTGCTTGCAGGCGGCAGCCGGCACGGGGAGTTCACTGAATATGTCATGACACGGCGGCCATTCGAGCTGTAAATGCCGTGCATCCACCTTCGCGAATGAGCGTGGACGCCTGTATTTTGTATGAGACGGCTGACTTGAAAGGTTGCTGCCTCTGGATAGTAACGAGGCAGACATTGGGTGATATTTTGAATGGGCCAGGGATTTGGGTTTGCGAGTTGAGCATCGGCACTTGTTTCCCAGGGACGCGAAGTATATAGTGTGGCGCGAGTGTCTCGCGCCGCCGGTGTCTCGCTCCAAGTGAGGCGCGCGTGTGCGGGCAGGCAGTTCCGCCGGCCCCGTGCACCACGTCTCGTGGTGGCCGTGGGACGCGCGCAGCTGTCCGACACGAAGCATTTTCAACGCACCCAACTTGATGAAATTTTGCATGCGTATAAATTAGCGCCCACTAATGGTGCCATTTCCAGTGTCCGGGCTGCCTTCTGCAACCACGTGCACGTGCGGATGCATTCTGGCAAGCGGGGAGCATTAGAACTTGTAATTTTTCAAGCTGCGAGTGAAGGTGCTTCACTCGCAGTGACCGAACCGGGGTGTACAGTTTCACTGTTCTTTCAATGAAACGAGAGTTACGTACAGCCCTTTTCCGCAACCGTGCGCTCTCCACCGAAACTTGGTCTCAGAAAAGCGACGCCAAGGAGAGCCACATATGGTTCTCATACAAAAGGGTCATCGTCGAGGAAATCAAGGAAAAAGTTTTTAGGATAGTATTTCTTGGCACACCTAAAAGCGGAAATTTTAGTTTATCTGTCTGCATTCAACCTTTTTCCCGGCAGCCACCACGGACTATTTGCCTCTAACAGAAGTGCGTCAGCCCGAGTCCACCAGCACAGAGGCATTTTGCGACACGCTGGAAGCTGTTTGAATTTGTGCATGGACGTGCAAAATTAAACTGCAAAATCATCCAGCCCTCCGTCTAACGACGACGATGATCGAACGCGAAGCTTTCTTCGTGCGAAATCAAATGGCGAAGGATCAAAGTCAAAGCTGCTGCGATCAAAAGGCCAACCTGCCTGAAGGTCACATTTAAAGCTCAAAGGCCATACAATCTGCGACTCAAAGTGCAAACCCTGACAGCAACCAAGGAAACCCTCACGAGAAAGCTTTGCGTTAAACCAGGGGTCGGCAACCTGCGGCCCGCTTGGAAGTACTATGCGGCCCCCTGCATCTCGTCGTCAGAACGAGCTGGGGGCCGCCCGGTCACTTCCTATCTGAAGGCCGACGCGCCAGTTTTGAGCTCGAATGGGGTTAGATGGGAGACAAAAACAGAGAATTGGTCGCGTCCAGTTGGCATTGTGTCCCATTTTCACATTTGTTCATATATCCAGGCTTTGAGCAGGTGTGGGCGATACAAAAGGGAGAGAAAAGAAACGGAATAACATGTACAAGCATAAAAGTACACTTATATGTGTACAACGCTTTGAACGAAAAAAAAAACTGTACAAGTACAATTGGTAAGATAACAACTACACAAGAAGAATGCATCACGCGGAATTCAATAGGGTACGAAAAAATGATGAGACATCAGGGCATTGCACAACAGGAATTTTTAAAAATGTTTGTCATGCATGAAAATTCAGCGACTTTCATTTGGCGATTAGCCGATCATCACACTTTGCCAGATTATTGTCAATTTATTGTTAATTATTCCTCCCACCAAATTTGCTGTCCGGCCCTCCGCCTCAAAAGGTTGCCGACCCCTGTGTTAAGTCATCGTTGTTGTATAGACGGCGGAGTGCATGATTTGCAAAGCGTAGTTGCAGCTTGTAAAACGCGACGGCAGCATTCACTTGTGAAACTGGTGGCATGTTTTTGGCTCCCGTCTCTCGTCTTTCAGCCACGATGTAATTGTTTCTTAAAAATCTATTAACCAACTAGCCAGCAACCGTTGCAAGCCTTTTTACAGGTATAAAGCAATGATTTTCCACCACAAGAAATAACGTTCTACTTTCTGGTATTTACTCTGGAAACGATTCCAGATGGCTGTTGTAAACGTATTTCTGTGAAATTAAACACGTTTCTACCGTAAAGAATGGAGTTACGTCCCTCAGCCTTTTGGGGGTAAATTTTAGCCGGTAACCCCTAACTTTGTCTTTCGCTCGTGCACGACGCCGTTTCGTCACCGACTGCCAAAGGCCAGCGCCGCAGCATACTTGTATCGGCTGCTCACGCCGGTTTTACAGGAGCATTCAGCTGCAGTATACTCCTCGATACGCCAAACTGCACGCAGGCAACAATGCTGCATGAAAAATTTGCACGAAAAAACGTACTAGCACTTCCAGCTGGACTTCCAGTTTGGCGCAGTGTCTGCTATTTGCAATTACCGAGTATGGCGGAAAATCATACCAATGGCATGCCTCGTAAGGGTCGCCTCTACAATCAAGGTGTACCGATCTGAAAAAAAGTCATTGTGGTTATCTAATCCTTGCAAGCCGCACCGCAGCACAACGGCAGTAAGCCATGCACAACTACGCCGCGCTGATCACCACCGGCATTCCGAAGAGCGGTTCGCCACAGGCGGCGCTGTTCGCTGAAGCCACGGTGGCGCCATACAACGGCCGCCCTGTCCCTATATACAGCCCCGGCCAGGTGCCACCATGGGGGTGGCGTGACCTGAGAATGCTTCGCATTAGCTCCATTCGATTCAGACGCGATTCCCTGCAACGCCTGCACCGTTGCACGGTGCGCTGCACCAAAGCGCTCGATTCGCCGCTGCAGGAATGGTGCCGTGCACCGCGTCGCTCGATTGCTCATGGTGCTGCAGCGGTGCCGCCGCAGTGCAGAGAACTGCTGCACCTGCAACGGAGGAGGTGCAGCGATTCGGTGCCGTGAGCGTTGGGGCGTTGCCGGGTTGGCAGGCGGCTACCGGCAGTTGCGGCGACCGCGTGAAAATGTCCATCGAGCTCGAAGATACGCGGGACGAACTTAGCGTCGCCGCTGATGCGTACGACGCAACCCAGACGGCCGTAAACATCCAGTTGTAGAGGACGACAGGCGAGGATGATTAGCAGACGACTATGCCTGCACCTCGCTCGATTGTAAACACGCAGGGGCGCTGCTGATGGTGCAGCCATGATGCACGGCACCGCGGAACCACGCTGCTGCAATGCACCGGCACCACAGAACTTTCTCTGCAACGTTGCCGTGCACCCCTTCTGAATCGAATGGAGCTATTAAAAAGTGCAGTGACAAACTTATCTCCAAAAGTCCCCCTTCCCCCCAGTTACCACCACCGATACCACCACCACCTCGCGTTGTGACGTCATGGCTGGCAAGTATAACTCTTCAATCTAACTCAAGCCAGATTATCATCGAAAAGTGCGGTGTGGCTCACGTCCGTCGCACGTTTGAAGCGAGCGTGTCAGAACTTGTTCGCAAAAGCGTAATAAGACCACTTCTGTGCAGTTGACGAAACACGTTTTTGAAAGAAATGCACTGCTGTGGAGGCCGAAGCAGCGTGAAGTGAAGTTCATTTTGTCTGGACACAATCGATGAAGATGGTTTATTTTCGGGTGAACGAATTTAAACGTGAGCGAACATCAACTCTATATAAAGACTTCGATGAGCGCACCACTATGGACAGTGAGAAAAAAATCAATGGAATTGTTATGCAAGACTAGCAAAGGGCGTTGCGCGAGAGTGCAGTCACCTCATTTGAAAGCGTTCACAAAATCCTGCATTAAGAATTGCTCGTGAAAAGAATTGTCGCGCCATGCGTACCGATATTGTTGGTTGTAAACAGAAAAAAAAAACCGCACGCACGCAAAAGGACGTTCCCGTGCATTGTCTGTCCTTACTTGACCGTTATCCGAAGGAAGGACGTTTTGTGTCGATTCACGACAGTGGACACAACATATATCGTCCCCTTACACCTCCTGGCGCTAGGAATTTATGGTGCAGGTTTTTATTTCTTGGCATACCCTTTTTTTAGAGCTTCGCGGACCTACTCTCATGGTTCACGGGCTACGTACAGGCGGGGACTTAATTTTGCAGACCACACGAGCGCGTGGCAAAAGCCACCGATGCGCGCTCTGGAGGGCCGGCGCCTGTTGTCGAGACCGGCGCGGCGCGCATGCGCGTCCTGTTCCACTCGCAGGCACGCCGGTTTCCTCACTCCCGGCGGCGGTGCTGAGATGGTCGTTGAAGCACCGCAGAGCGAAGCGTTTGTAGCATTCCTTTCTTTCCGATGGCACATTTGGGGCCTAATGTGACGATTGCACGGGCTTTGGCGCAAGTGCCCCTCGCGTCATGATAAACACTTGCGTGGAATGTTTTATTTGTTTGTTTTGGGCTTTATCATTTAAGACTAGCGGCTTGCGAACGGCGTAGCCAAATCAAGCGCGTACGTCCCATTGGACCACAGACGTCCATCTAACATCCGTCTGACATCGGGTGTCGGACATTCGGACGTCCGTCAGATATCCGCAGGACGCCTGCTTTCGAGCTGACATATATTAAGTGCGAATGCACTTCTCAAGCGACCCTGAATCACGCGTCCACCGTCCGTCCGCAGCCTAGCAACGGAGCTAGCTAGCGTGCCTAGCAACGGCGCCGGATTTCCGACGCGTGAGAGCGCTCGCGTAGCGCCTCCGCTCCCCCCTCGCCTACTCTCCAGCTCCCAACACCCTCTATCGGCGCGCCAGCCAGGCCACTACACTATATAAAAAAATAACAGCATCCGGCGCCCGGTTTCAATCCGAGGACGTTGCGGCCGCAGCGCGACGCTCTACCGACTAAGCCACGGAAGCCACGCTGATTTCAGAGTTAGGAACGCTCCTTATATCTTTAACGCATTCAAACTACGTCGTCAGCGGCGTTGCGTTGGCGACTCAGCGGCGTTATAGCGGCTTGATAACTGCGTGGTGTACACGTGATACTACAAACCCCATGGAAGAGATGGAAGAGAAGGCGGCGAGGCGGTGGGCTCCAGGTGCCGAGCGCAAGCGCCGCAAGCGGGCCGACAACCGTGCATTCGCACTTTCACATTCTCCCCCTCGGGGAAATGCGGGGGACTTTTTTGTTCAATGGCCATATAGTTTACAAAATATGCAAGATGAATAAAGGTTCGCTTTTCGTATAGCTAACATTTCGTTGTCCGTAGCGCGGTACCGTGTGACTGTGCTTCGTACGCGCTTGATTTGGCTACGCCGTTCGCAAGCCGATATTCTCACCGTCTATAAACGATAAAGCCCAAAACAAACAAAAAATTGCGCCCACCTCCCCGCGAGGAGAACCTTGTGTAGATGCGACGCATCGTGGGGTTCACTTGGTGTTTCCGTTGGATTGATTCTGAAATCGCGTGAAAGGTGTCGGGAACGCGTATGATTATTATGTTTTATGATTATTATTATGTTTTATTGGCCAATCTTGGTCAATCTCTCTAAGTGGTATGCTTGGGGCTTCGCTGTCGCAAGGACCTTTACTCCATAATTGTTGCTGTAAGTGGGAGCTTCTTTTCTTTTATGGCAAGTGTTAATCATTGCCCCATCATGCGTTGTATCAGTAGCATCTTGACGTAGTTTGAATGAGTCAAGGATATAAGGCGCGTTCGTAGCATATGATTCTGTCTCGGTTTTGTGGCGCAGTAGGAAGAGCACCATGTACCTCGCGTTCCGCCCACAGGGTCGTGGGGTCGAAACCGGGCGCCGCTAACTATTTTTTTTATAGTGTAGGGGGAGGGGTGTGGACGGACAACGCCGTATGGAGGGACAAGGCGAGTGAATGAGATGCAGTCGCATCTAAAACATTCCACGCAAGTGTTTATCAGGACGCGAGGAGCACTTGCGCCAAAGCCCGCGTAACCGTCACGTTAGGCCCCAAATGTGCCATCGGAAAGAAACGAATGCTACCAACGCGTCGCTCTGCGGTGATTCAGTGACCATCTCAGCACCGCTGCAGGGAGCGAGGAAATCGGCATGCCTGCGAGTAAAACAGGACGCGCATGCGCGCCGCGCCGGTCTCGACAACAGGCGCCGGGCCTACAGAGCGCGCATCGGTGGCTTTTGCCACGCGCTCGCGTGGTCTGCAAAATTAAGTCCCCGCCTCTACATGTGGTTGTGTGTACTTGACTGGAAGGAAGGTAGTTACGCAGTAGCGCGCAATTTTCTTCCACTAGAGCCGCAAAGAACGTTGATTTGAGGATGTGTCCGAGGCCATTTTAAACAAAGGCTGAAACTGATGCGTGAGGTAATTTTGTCAGCGCAGTTTTTAAGGCGAAACATTCTTGGGCGACTTCACTCCGCGGTATCTGGTTGGCTGTGAGACGTGTCTAGCCTCTTACGCCGAAATTGTCTGTAAAGGGGGCAGCACAGCACGTGGGGTAGCGTGGCGGAAAAGCCAACGTTAGTGTTAATGAAAAGCGTGGACACTTGAAAAGCGTGGACACGCAGTGGTTAAGAAAGACTAGAAGGCTAACGATGAAATACGGAAAGAACAGTGGGGAATCCAAAACAGCCAAGGTAACCAAAAAAGAGGCAAGGCAGATTGAAACGAATAAATGGAGGGAAAAAATGGAAGCTAAAACGTCGTTAGAGATGTACAGGGCTGAGAAGATGAACATCAGAAGGGAAAATTTCTACGATAATTCCCAGGGCAGTGCTTTGCTTTTTGAGGCTAGAGCAGGTTGCCTGCGAACTAAGAGTTTTGTGGGGAAGTATTCACAAAATGATGGGGTATGCGTGGTCTGCGGAAAAGAAACAGAAACTATGCGGCACATCGTGTTAGAATGTGAGGGTATCCATCCAAATCTACATGAAGGGAATATTGGGCTTTCAGAAGCCCTAGGATTTAAGGGTATCACAGAGGAAGTTAACTTCAAGGCTGTCGAGGGGACAAAAAGAAGATTAGAATGCTGGTGGACGAAAAGCAGAGAGGGGAATATTGCCTAGGACAGTTACCACCTGTAACAGAAAAAAAAAGTATTTTGTGCCTAATAAGCTTTTTGTGCCTGCCCTAAGCAGCGCTAGTATTGAACCAAAAGTGTAAAACATCGGTATATTAGTCCTTTTTGGTCAGATGACATGTCATCACCCCGATACAAAGGGGAAACCAATAGAAATCATCATCATCATCATCATCGGGGATCGTGCTCTCACTACTCGGTGTGTAATGACACTCTTACCTCTCGCACGATACGATTTCTTTCCTCTAAGGATACAACAAGTGCCTGCGAGGTAAGAGCGAGTAATTCTCCCAAGCCAAAGACTGCTCCACAGTTTAACAGGCATCGGAGATTATTTGTGGTTATTCGTGGCCGCCAGGCAGTGCCAGTGAGCGGGACGGAGTCCATGAGGCCCTGGTGTGTGTGTGTGTGTGTGTGTGTGTGTGTGTGTGTGTGTGTGCGTGTGCGTGTGTGTGTGTGTGTGTGTTTTTATTTTTTATTTTTTATTCTTAGCGTTTAGTCTTTAATCTTGTATATATTGTATATATATTTTTTTAAGAAAGAAAGAAATAATTTATTTTTTCCTGAGTCTTTGAAGGGACGGGAGCAAAGGCTATAGGCTTTACAGCCTGACAAGGGCCTCTGCACGTAGTTATTAGTCTTATATATACGTATATTTGTATCCTTTCCCTCTCTATCTTCTCCCTTTCCCGTCTGTCGGTATTCTTCATTCCCCAGACCCCGACACCAGCAGGCGTTCCGGTGTCCACCCTTAGGTGAGACAAACTACACCTGCTGGTGGACTTTCCTTTCCATTTTAACAATAAATTCATTCGTTCATTCTGCAGTGAGAGGCGTGATTTTTAATTTGTATCTCATGCGCGGGGCAGCGAAGGCATTGTAATAATAGTTTAGTTCTGGCAAGAGGGTGTAAGTTTTCTTATTTTGTTTTAGCGCGGTTGATTTTTATTGGTCCGTAGGAGTGCCTGACCAGGTCGTTTAACATACTTGTATTTTTGTGCGGAGCATGTGATCAGGAAGTCGTCGCGGCTGCCGCAACTTGATGGAGGCGGAATTCGACGATCTTTGCCGAGATTTCAGTGCATTTCGCTGCGTCTAGGACAATCCCAAGCTCTCCGCCGCTGCATGCCACGATCTCGGCTCTCTTCAGCGCGTACAATCTGAGAGGTGGATCTTACGAGCGCTGTTACAGCGTCGGCCAGCGCCCAAGACGAGGTCGACAGGTTAAACCGGGCGCTGCTTTCTCGGCCGCTTGTTTCCCATTTTGTCGCGCGACCGTGGCTTTCCGAAGGCCGTTCTGGTGGCGGAAGGAAACGCGGCGGGGGCGCTGACACGCGAGCAGTGGCCGCGCGTTCGCCGCGGGGGACGAGCCCATTCATGCCGCGACCGGATCGAACTCCGCCGACCTGTTCCGGCCCGCTCTATTTTGGGCGCGTGCCGACCGTGAGCATGATGTCGACCGCCGTGGCTGCTTTCGGCAAGGGCCGCATTCCGCAGATCATATCTCGTGGCCAAGTGGAGCAATCTGCATGGCCACGCGGATGTCGTGAGCGCCCTTTCGGTCCACTCAACTGAACTGCCCTTTCTACTCACTTTCCAAGTGGCCAAATTATTGCGTACGTTTTTTCTCCACAACTGTGTTTACCATTGCATCATGAGAAACGTCTGCGTGGGCTTCTTGGAGTCCACGACTGCGGGAGGTATCAGTAGGTGCTTGGTGTGGACCTTCAGTTGGGGCGTCACATAATAAAATATCACTCCAAAAAGTCCATACGTTCGAATCCAGCTAGTGTATAAGCAACGCTTTACTACTTTCGTCCAGCGATTTCGTGGAGGATGCGCAAATGACCTTTTTCACCGGCGACACACCCCCGGCGACACACCCCTCGAAGCGCATCGCGTGATTTGCCGGTTGTTGGCGCCTGTGGGCGCCGACAGCGGTCGCCACCGCCGCTGCGTCCGAGGCAGCCAACCACCCCCGCAGCCTCCCATGCATGCGGAGCCGGGTCGTTTCGGGCAGCGTGACTCGTCTAGCGCCCGGCGAAGAGAACGGCGCGTTCGCCCGGCCTCCTCCTGCGAGCGTTGCACGAAACCGAACGGC
Source organism: Haemaphysalis longicornis (assembly GCF_048455015.1). Classification (NCBI taxonomy): domain Eukaryota; kingdom Metazoa; phylum Arthropoda; class Arachnida; order Ixodida; family Ixodidae; genus Haemaphysalis; species Haemaphysalis longicornis. The sequence goes on along the minus strand of NW_027526203.1, from coordinate 472,489,939 downwards.
TTTCAGACGTGGTCGGCAATACAGCTGAACCAAAGGTTTAACCAAGCGAAACCAAGACTCACCCAAGCTTTTGCTTTGCATATCCAAGGTTAGCGGAGCGAAGCCGCAGCCATTTTTTTTTTTATTTCCCACGTATGACCTAATCGTTGTCTGTGCAGAGTCGTAGCCCCGACGGCAGCAGCTTTCGCACGTTCGCCCATCAGACGGCTAAGGTTTAACTACGATGTTTTATTCACATTTTCGCCGCCGCACAGCTGCTTTTCGCATACGTATACCGGTACTCTAGAGCAATGCTAAAGTCATAGGTGTGGAAAACTCGTGGATTCATCAGACACTGGGGTGGTTCCCCAGACGCACTATGCGCACGCCTGCATGCCGGCGTTGGTCCGGAAACCTATAGGGGCCGTGGAAAAAACTGATAAAAAATGTCACAATCTAATTTGAAATCACAATTAAGAGTCGGTACACTAAATATAATGCGCTAAATTGCATGCGTAATTGTTCTCGGGTAAAACTGTGCGGATAGCAGGGGAGTTCGTCTTCGGACACTTAGAGCTGTTTTATGTTTGTGCCAAGGATGTAGTGTAAACGACTTTTTATTACATTTCTAAATATTTATTTCCTAAATCCAACCAAATCTAAAGTTTCGGAATATCGCGCGCGTCCTAAATTTCGCGATATAGAGTGCACGCAAACGTCCGACACAGCTCTTTTCACTTCCGTATTATCACTCTATACGTCCCTGATGTTCAGTTCTGTGCTTCTTAAATATCAAGGTATGGGAGGTTGTGTGACCTGTCAGCATGCCCGCATGTGCGCAGTAAGTCGTATCCGACCTTTCGCAGTGCAAAGCATGAGAGCCTGTTCTCCACGCGTCACCTCGAGACGTGCAGTGTACGGCGTGGAAGAGAGAGGGAGATTAAAATGTCCGTTCCATCATGGGGGGATTTATTACATTCAATCATTCTTTTATTTTTAACTTGGCATGGTTTTAAACTATGCACGGAAATCACGTCAGTAGCTTTGAAAGCAAATTTCTCTTTTTTCATTGAAGATTCGGACGGCAGAAGAGCCGACCGGTATTTATGTCTGAAATTATTTGATAGGCTGAAATTTTTCGTGGCCACGGAGCAAGAATATATAGGAGGCGAAACGGCCCATTCGACAAGCGCGGGCGAGCGACCAGATAATGTCACAATTAAAACCAAGGCGGACAGCAAAGCTTCGTAGCTGCGACGGCAAAGGCGAGGGTAGCGGCACCTGATGGACGAAGAGATAGCGGCCGCACTTATTCCGCGGCTGAGCAGTGAAATGCCGATTGCGGCGGCCGCGCACTTTCTTCATCCGCGGCAGATGCCGCTAGCTTAACGTATGACGAGCGCTTGTGACATTATCTGGCCGCGCTAAGAAGCCTAGTTTCGCCTCCTATCTTATTCTTGCTCCTTGTTCGTGGCATATCTTTCGCGAATGTAGGGCGATGCGCGATATATGAGAAAATTAGGTCCTTGCGAATTACCTTGTATATAGTACTTTGAGGGCGTCCAATTGCGCAATAGACTGAGAGTGGAAAAATGAGCGTCCATTGTATCCTCTCTCTCTATCCCTCCCTCCCTCCCTCTCACTCGATCACTCACTACCCAAATTATGAGTGCCGCGCTGTCTGCTGTTATGTGAACATAGCAGCACGCCCCCTGGGCTTTTCTATTTTCTTTTTGTGTACCGTGAATTCTCTTCCACCCCTGTGGACTGAGAAATACCGGAACACCGTCGAATGTGTTGTTGGTCTGGTTGGTGCATGACAGCTTGCAAGAAGAGCGCCAAACTCGGGCACGCGGACGGAGCGCACATTTGTCTGCCTGTTCGTTTGTGTGCGCTGCTCTTTCCGAAAACTGGAAAACAAAAGAATGGGAACCACGCTTTCTATTTCCTGGTTGTAGTTAGAACTGCGAAAAGGACCAATCAAACAGACACAAGGTTTGAACCCCAAAACGCGCGCGTGGAGAATTATTGGCGTAGAGAAAGTAATGCAGACAAAACACACCAAAGTAAACAGTGTAAAAGACAGAAACGTCGTCTGAACTACAGCGAGGACCCGGAGCCCGAGAGCGACCTGCGCACACGCAACGGGGGGTATGGAACGCCGCGGCCGCGCCGAAACCCAAGCTAGGGTCCCCCTTAACAGCCGCGTCTTCCGGTCGGTGAGCGCGCACGCCGCATGCCTTAGAAAAAACAGGGCTTGACAACCGAAGAAAGACGCTACAAAATAGACAAAAGCAAACTGAACGGGGGCTTCGCGACAGTATCATGATCTGGTCGTGGTCTGTGTGCGGGTACGCGGCATTCGTCTTTTCTGTCTCCCCAGGTTGTCGCCAACGGCCGGGAGACGCCACCCATGACCGTTTGTTTGTTTTGCTTTAATTACTCGTTCGCGTTGCCGCTCTGCTGCTTTCTCCTTCCGCAGAACTGCGCCTGTCTGGTCGCAGCCTGTCGTTCACTGACGCAAGCTTGCTGAGAGCTTGCTTGGTCGTTTCGGAAGCGGGCAGCGTATGTGCACATTACCGTCGGAGCGTGAGCCGGCATCCTCTGTCTGCGACGCTCTTTTTTGCGGCCCCGTAGTGTGCCACCTGTAAACCTACGCGGCGTTCATCGCTAAGCAGAAGCAGTTGAGTCCGACTGGGCCTTCCGTGACGCTTCGTCTCCCTGCCTTTGACCCTCGTTCCGGGGAAGGCGACAGAGATGCTCGACTGCGAAGGCCCTCGAACCCGCCGATCGAAGGGGCGGCCTTGGGGGCGAGACCCTTCGCCAGAAGCGGCAGGAAAGGACGCTATCCGGCACGGTCATGCTCGGGGGCGTTCGTCGGGGCGCAGCAGCTGCGCGTTTGCCCGGCGGGTCACGTTTTTCAGCAGAAGCCGCCGTGTCAATGCGCCCGCTGCTGTGGAACTGCTTCTGGCGAGCCCCCCGCTTTTTTTGCCAGCGCCCAATTAAGGCAGGCTGATGCGACGCGCTTTCCTTTCGCTCATGGCTGTGATTGGGGGGTTCCTCAACAAGTGGAAGGTGTGGCCTCTTGTTTGGCATCTCTGTTGCGATCAGTGGGCCATTCCACGTTGGCCAAGAGACTTTCCCCGCTATCACCGGCTTTTCTCTTCACCCCGCATGTGGCCTGCCCGTCTCCGTGTACTTCCAACTTCTCGGCGCTGCACGGTGATTAGGCGCGAACACTGGGTGCGCATTTCTGCCTTTATGGGAACACGTCTCTGTCCACAAGATTACGTTCCCGCTGTATTCAGGCTGCGCACACATGGTCGGAGATTGAAGGCCCTTGTTTCACCGAGCACCTGTACGGCCGGTTTTGCCGTCTCCTCGGGCCTCCGAGTCCGGTACGAATAAGGCTCTTTCCGCGATGCGAACCGATCAACTCTGCCAGCTAGGGCGGAAAACGTACTAATTACGTTTTTCATATGCTGTATGAATCCGACAAATGGTGGGCGGGAAAGGAGAGGGAAGATTGGCTTACACGTGCTAAGCGTGAACCGCATGGAGCGTTTTCTGCTCGCGAAAACGCGCCCCTCACGACACGCAGGCGCGCTGACGCTGCTCGCTTCGCGCGGCGCGGCAGGCGGCGGCAACGTGGCGGCGTCACCGGCCGCGAAGTGGTGCGTGTAGCTCCAGCGACCGCTTCTAACCGCACTTCAAGATGCCGCTCGAGGCACAAACGAAGTTTCTTGTGCAGGAAATGAGCTGATAATGTGGGAGAAAACGACACTATAAAGCGTCATTTGCGCCGCTAGGGAAAGCGCCCATGCAATATCTGCCGGGGTGGTAATCCTAAACGTCCCCGGCGGCAGTGTTGTACACGTTCCTCTAAAACAGGAACGAATACTCGTTCCTCGTTCCTTCCCGATTTTTAAAACGAGTTCCCGTTACAAGTTCCTGTATTGAGAAAGGAACGCGTTCCAGTTACACTTCGAACATTGTAACGTGTCGTTACATTAACGTTACATTTGATTTCTTTAATTAAAATGTGGTGTCAGATAATCCTGAGGCGAAATGAAGTAAGCAATTTAACACTCACATCATACTACATAAATTATTCGAATGTCTACACCGCCGGCAGCAGATTATCTAGAGGTAAAAATTCAATGAAATGCTCCTAGAGGATTTTTTTCAGGGAGCACCCGACATATTTTCAACTGCAAGCCTGGTGCTCGTATATCACAAGTGCGACACATATGGCGCTTTCCACTTGGGTCTTCAAAGGCGCAGTCAGATGGGCAAATAGAAAGTTAGTCACATGCACGAACATAAATGTCGTGCACTAGAAACCGCATCGACAGGAACAATGCATAGGCGTTTAATGAATGCTGATTTAATATTGCAGTATGAGTGAAAAAAGAATGTCCAGAATATATATTCGCAACTTAGTAGAGTCATTTGTTCGAACTCAGCAAGAGTTGCAGATCGATGTTTCTGTCATACAGACGAACCTGTTTTTTTTTTTTTTTTTCGACAACACCTTGTTGGCAATGTTGATGAGCGCTACCACCAAAGCTCTTGAAAGTGCTACCGTGTTGTACTTGACGATAAGTTGGCTCAGTCCATCAGACTCAGCAAACTGCCTCCGCATGCTCTTATAGGCGTGTGCTAGCATACAACCCGCACTCTCCACGGGCAGTGGTTGTTTCGTGTATATTAAGTGCAGAGCACTTTATGGGCTTGCCTTGTCGTTTTAGCTCGCTAACGGTCGATGCGACTGCCGGAATCAGGCGGCAACTCTCGCGGGAGCAGTTTCAGGCAGGGGGCGCGCGAGCACTGCGAAGGCGGGAAATTTAAAATGCATTGGGTGGCAGCAGTGAGCGGATAGCGGCGCTGCAGCCCATTATGGCGAATCACTGCTCTGCGCTTCCGATAGCTTTCACATTGAGTGGAACAGCTTTAACTTTTTTTTTTGTTTCACCGCCGTTGAAACACTCTATGGTGCCGTGCGCATAACTTTGACTGTTGCGGTTTTCTCCCTAAATCGCACGCGTGAGCATCGGAGCCAGTGCGTCAACAACAGCGCCTCAGAGCGTGAATTTGCCGGGTTGAGAGTTCATGGTTGCCTTTTTTGCCGCAGCCTTGTCTGCTGTAACTTTACTCTACGGTGTGTAAGTTTGGCCTCCGGCTTCTCGTTGGCCTCCGGCTTCTCGTTGGCCTCCGGCTTCTCGTTGTCTGAATGGAGGAACTCTGTGCCCGGCAACAGCCACCAGCTTACGGTTACCGATGCCGGGACCGGGAAGTGGGGGGGGGGGGGGGGGGGGGGGGGGGTTGAATAGCGGACCCTAACTCAACGAAAACAGTTTTCTGTCTGGCGGTATTATTCCGAGAAATCTATTTTTTCTGTATTGTGGCGGCTCCTTGAAGTGTATACTTCATCTGGCTACATGCCACTCGCAATACTTTCTCTTGCTGGAGAATGTACTTGTAAATGTTGTCGCGCTTCAAGCGAAGTTCAGCTTTACCTGAAGCTCCGCCTGGACATGGTCGCGCTACCTTTGTGTTCCGGAGCGTGACGCGACTTGTTGAGCGTGCTTTGGATTGCAAAAAAAAGTCCTAACTATGTCCGGAACAAATCCGGGACATACAGCTGTCCTGACAGGGACGGCGCTACTCGGGACGTTGTATGAAAAGTCGGCCCAGTCCCGCATAATCCGGGACGGTTGGTAACCCTACGTGAGTATACGCTACTCGGCTCGCTATCAGTGCCCGCCTGAAGCATTCACTGGTCGGCACCGGTCGGTAACACACCACAGTGGTCGCACTGCTCTGATGTGAAGGAGAGGTGGCGGCATAACTCCCAGCAAAATTCGAAAACCAATTGTCAGAGCAAACCTGCAAACCTGGAAGTGGGCACATCACGAAACCGATGGTCCGCTCGTTGCGTGAGGAAGTTTCCGGCGGCGCGTATAGGAGCGACATGTCCGTGCCGTAGTGCGATCAAAGTCCGAGGTCAGATTCGGCTTCCAGCTCTCAGGGGTGGTTGCTACTCCGCATGAGATCCGATAGCTCTCGCATCGCTTTAGGCGGCAGCGGCAACATTTCAAGAATCTGAGGCTAAGAGCTTGACGCCTTGTATTTACACGCGGCGAGCGCAACGCCCGTGACCCTGATGTCCGTTGACAGACAGCAGAGAAGTCTCGCACGGCCCCTTCGGCTGGCACGGCTGCCTGTACTGTGGATAACATGTGTGCGATGAACACGGTACAGTCGCGTCTTCTGCTGAGCAGCTTACGCGTTCCACTGTTATGCACAAAAGAAGAGGTCGCGGAAGAAGACGAATCAAAGAGACGCCTGTCTCATGCGCATCTGCAGCCGACGGGGCGACCAGGCCGTGTGCACCCCGTGCAACCTGCCCGACAGTCTGCAGCCTGATGTGTAGTTATTCTTCTGCCTTTGACCTTCGAGGAAGCACGCTCCGAAGAAGGGCGGGCAAATTGGGCAGCTTATACAAAGAGAAACCCAGTGGGGGCCTGTGGCTTTTTGTAGTAGCTCCAGCGCCCTAAAGCCTTGACATCAAAAAACAGCCTAATCCTAGCGATGTAACGATGCCGTTCCCTCTGCCGTTCCTTCGTAAACGTAACGAGTTACCGTTACAGTTCCACCCACTCTTAATGGAACGGTGGTGTTCCTCCGTTCCCCCCAAAAAGAACTAGTTCCAGGAACGTCGTTACTTGGAACGCCGTTCCGTACAACACTGCCCGGCGGAGCCAGCCGGCTGTCTCGAGCGCTTCAAAACTGCCGTTATGAGGCGCGCGCCTCCCCATTGGCGCAGGTTGTCAAGCTCCTCCCACTGCCGCGCGCGACGCGCGTCATTTTCTGAGCGAGGCAGAAGCTGCAGCGCGCCCGGAATCGTCGACGCGTGCGTGAAAAAATTGCACGCGCAACGCCGACGCGCACGAATCGCGTGCAAAAACGCGCCATGCGGCTAATAATCGCACGTCGAAACGAATCGGAGTGGCAGTATCGCATCTTTCACTGCAACTGGTGTCTTGAATCTTGTCCGACACATGCCCGTCCGAGCCCACCGGTTTCCAACGCGGAGTTTCAAAATATCTAGCAGACTGAATGCGCGGGCGAGCGGCCGTTGCGGCGGGTCATCCGGCAGCGAAATCGGTTCTCGGGGCGGAGACGCGTGCGGGGACGCGTCCCTTTCCGCTCATGCGTTCGTAAAACGTCCCAAGCTGTCTGCACTAGTCCGTGGCCCTTCGCTATCGCGCGCCCCGTAGCCCAGGTGTAGCCTGGGCGTGTAAAACCCAAAATAACGCTTTGAGAGTTTCGTTTTACTTTTTTAGAGGCGAGTGTCTTCCTTGAGCTACTTAAACCCGAAAATTTTGGTCTGCCTGTCTGTATCTACGTATTATGTCCGTCGATTCAGCCATCCGTCCAAATCAGAAACAAATTCTCGAACGAGTAGTGTATATTGGCGAAACCTTTCCGTACGATTAAATCTGGAATCATACCTCATGTTTGACAACATTGTTGAGTAAAAAAGAAAACATTAGGCATGTTTGCAAGGACCACTATGGATGGGGACAGCTTGAAGTATCCACACACAGCTGGAACTCGCACTGTACTTTTATACCAAAATAAATATTTGCTTGATATTTGCGATAGAAAAGAGAAAATACGCTCAGAAAACAATATTTTGACCCAGAAATACACACGACGACTCTGGACCGCCTGCTGTAACGAAAGGTTCAGTTAGAACTGGATTGGCCTTAGCACAAAACCTCCTCCGAGTTTATCGCGGGAGGAGCGGGAGGGGCGAGGGGAAGAGAGGGAGCATTTACGTGGCAGAGGCTTTCTTCGCGCTTTCTCCCATGCAAACTGAATCAAAATCCACAGCCGACGACCACGCAACGAACCCAAGAAGTGCTGAGCGACCCGAATAAGATCAACTAATAGAACCAGAACATCGCATCGCTCCTGCAGTGGTCCAGCTAGCCCAGAGTGGTCGTCGTTCGCCTATACTGCGCGCGTCAGCCGCATCGACCGTACCGCCTGGCTGCCCCAATCGATCACGATCGTCATCGAACTGTCCTGTACTGCATCACGCCGTCGACCGTCTCGCCGCTGGCGTTCCAACTGCATCTAACACGAAGCTTGCAGCGCAAATGCCGGACTCCATCGCTGTTCTGCAGGTGCGGCTTGGTCCTACAGTGCGCGCAGGGGAAGAGGAAGAGACAGATAAGCACAGACTTCTGTGGCGTCTGGTGCAGTTCCTCAGAGCGCAGGGAACTCTGCGGGTAGTAGCTTTGTACAAAAGCGGGCAGAATGCGTAGGCGTGCCAAAACCTGGCGGCAAATTCGACCTACTGGTTTCATTTGCTTGGTAGCGTGAAAACGAAAAAAAAAAGTCGGAGCCAAATCTCTCGGTGAAGAGGGAAGTCCATTGAAGCTGTAGCTCTGGTGAGATTTTCTGTGCTGAGGTTTAGGTATATTGGTGGTTTTGCTGTGTCGGATTATAAGGGCAGTGGCGCGATCTCTATATCAAAGACAAAGGACACACGCGATTGGCGGTTAGGGACAGCGGCGTCTCTAGTGTGCCGCACAGGTGGCCGCCGGAGAGCGCGCCGCATTGCGCAATGTGGGAGCCTCGCGTGACGAGGGAGCGTAAAGTGGGGCTGTAACCGCACTCCCTGCGTGGATGACCATGCTTCACCGTGCAGCACGCAGTGCGGGAAAGTCGGCTTACGAAGACCACGCTTACACCGATTCCCTTAAAGCCGGCTTCACCTCTGAAAACGAGTGCATTCGTCGGGAAGACATCTTTTCAGGAGCAGCATAAGTCGTCTTATATCAAAATATGGACATCCTTGGACCTTTTTTTTGTTTATGAACGTTTTTCATCCGCAGAGAGAGAGAGAGAGAGAGAGAGAGAGAGAGAGAGAGGAGAGAGAGAGAGAGAGAGAGAGAGAGAGAGAGAGAGAGAGAGAGAGAGAGAGAGAGAGAGAGAGAGAGAGAGAGAGAGAGAGAGAGGGGGGGGGGGGGGGGGGGGGCGCCTGAAAGGCCCACCATAGACGGGGACAGGAGGAGGCCGCGCCCGGCAGGAGGTTCTTTAGACGCTTCCTTCGGAACCAAATGTAGCGCGCTCGTTGCGACTCGCTTTTTGAGGCCAAATCGTTAACCCGTTCAGGTTGTGGCCTTTAGGCAGCTGCATCTGTTACCGGCTGCCCAAGTACTGTAGCGGCCGCATACAGCGTGGCGGCTGTACTCGCCCAAATTTTCTTACGACTAAACGGGACCAAAATTCAAGCGTTCCTGACATGTGGCTTTACTGAATCTTCAAAGTGCACAGCTCGAACCAAACTTGAAGATATAAGACGCAAAGAGCAACGGCTCGGCGACCTTGTCTGGCCTGAAGATATCGACAATTGTCAGCATCCAATCTGTTCTCACTGCAGAAACGACCAAGTCTGGTTGCTGGTGGCCCGCGTATCTTTCACCGAGCGCGACAAACGTATCTGCGGCAGTCTGGCCCCCGCCCTTTGCCCGCTAGCTGTCTTGCCGCGAGCGTTTGTTGCCAGCCACGGTGCAAGCCGTCCCCGCCAACGTTGGTCCCTGCAGCCTTGTGAGGCTGTTTGAAGACGGGCCGCCAAAGCAGCCGGATGTGGCTCGGTCACATGGCACGCGCGTTTGGCTGGTATCACCGGCCTGCTATGCCTTCTGAAGGGCAATGTTGCGCGAAACGGTTCATCTTGACGGGCGAGGCGACGCGCCATAACCAGAGTATATAGTAATTATTGAGCTGTTCCGCGCAGTTTCTGAAATCAGAAGTGCCACATTTTCGAACTTGGTCAGTTGTCACACCTCGGTGAAAACAAGGAATAGCCCGAATCCGTGTGCCGTGCACATGTGGTCTTTGGCAAGGTTAGAAAATTGCATGTTACAAGTCATACACAAAAACCAACGTTCTTTTAACGCAAAAGACACACTGTAGCGCTGAAAGTGCAACTCGTTTACGTAAAAAAACATGTATCTCGCATCTAGAGAGATCGCGTTCGCTGCGCACTCCGGCCGTGCACGTGTCACACGTGTGCCCACGCGCACTGTAAATATTCTCCCGGGCACGCGGGATGAAATGTGGACACAAGCTTGCCTCGCAACACATCAGCACGTCGCAGGACGTGGAGTCGACTTTTTCTTGGCATAAGGAAGGCGTGGGATGAAAGCACGATTTCTGGGCTATTAGTTCCAAGAGTTTATTTGCGTCGTTTTGAATGAAACGCTGACCCTGGTCTTGTTCGGCGACATCAGTGAAAGCTTTTCAATGAAAAGCCCGCCTCGGCTGCCACGCTTGGGAGAAGTGCCTTAGCTTGATGCAGAGTTGCAGTAGAAATTCTTGTAGACTTCTAGTGAGAAAGTTCGAACAAGGGTTCGTGAACATAGAGTTTCATACAATAATGACTAGAGGGGAAACTGGCGTTAGTGTCAATGTGAACACCGAGGTGGCGCTTACGCTTCGATGGGAATGATGGGCAGTTCTGGAACCGGATTGCGTAGGATTGAAACGGGCCTATATATGGCTGCGCAAATTGTGTCTTTTGACAAAAAATTCCTATTGCGCGGTTCGCTGTTTACAAATTACGTGGAAAGCAAGAAAGTTAGTGACCAAAAACAGGTTTTGTGCGAAATAAAACGGCGCGTTTAAATAGAAAGCAAACGCGGAGTCGAGGAGCTAGTTTTGCGGAGTACGTTTGCCATTTGCCGCCAACTATACAGCGGGACGCAGACTTCTCCAAAACAGTTTGTAATAGTTTCGACACTTGTAGTTTTTATTATTAAGAAAAGTTTTCTGCTCCTAAACAAAGAAACCGATTACTTTTTGGAGAAGTTATTCTAGCCTGAATTAGTGACATTCATCAAGCAGCGTTCGTATCAGCCGCCGGTACTGCTGGTCTACGCCGTAGGAGCCGGCGTTCGCACGAGAGGTGGGACTGTTCGAAGCAATTCGCAACCGTCATCAGCTTCGAAAATACATTGCTCTGTCGAATTAGCAGCGCCGCATTTCCTAATTCGCAGACAACTTCGCCGCACACAGCGCCGTCATTTGTGTTTTCGTGCTCGCTGTGCCGGCAATGAATTGATATGATAACCCACCCAATTCCCAACTCTGTTAAAAAAACATTCCACTCGGCGTCAGTGCGCGTGCGGCATTCAGTTCAAGGATAAACGTATTTCTGACTGCTTCTTCCAACATCGGTAAATGCGTTCATGCAAATCCAAAACGAAAACGAAACTGCCTGCACGATTCAATCCATACGAACTTCCACAAGCCATCGAGCGCCAATCCGAATCCAGAACTACCCATCACGCTCCTCCATGCTATGGTCCATGCATCACGCCCATTGAGACGGACGATCGCAGCGCCAGATTCCTCTCTAGTTGTACTGCATGAAACTCTACGTTCGTGAATGTAATTGATTTGCTCCCTGCTAGGTTGCTTTGCGGCAGCGACCTGTTCTAAACGCTTACATTCAGCCCGTGTTCCACTGCTTTTGGCGGTACGTGTGCACTCTTTGTTTGAACCCTTTGACGTTGTCTTCTCCTGCAAGTGCAAGTGCGGCGGCAGAAGTGTCCGTGTGCACTTTCATGCTTTCGCGGTTAGTCAGTGCCGAGCAGAAGCAAAGTTTTAATCAGCCTTGTTTGCGTCTGACCATCACGATGTCATTTTTCGCGGCACTGTCTCCCCCGGCTCTGCGCCGCTCCTGTTTTCACCCGCCGCGACTGCGTACTTCCTGGTACGTGGTCTCGGGCCAGACTCTGAGCTACCGCGCTACAGGATGAGTGGATGCGGAAACGTGCACACGTACATTTCCGAATTGGGTTAGAGCCGAATTAGAGTTTTGTGACAAGCAATTGGATGAGGACGAAATGCGGTCACTGACCAAGTCAAGGTGAAAACACAAAGACGTTTCGGAGTGTGATCAAGACGTTTCTGAGTGTGATCAAGGAACCCGTACGGGTTCCGAAACGTCTCTGTGTTTTCACCTTGACTTGGTCAGTGACCGCATTTCGTCCTCATCGTGATACCTGACCAGACGAACTTTCGTCGAATTCTTGACTACATAAGCAATTGGATGGTGTGTGAGCCATCGTTTTTGCGTTAATTAGCCGAGTTTCTTCTGGGGACGCATAGTTACCCCCGGACTATTTCGCAAGGTCACCGCTTGTCTCATTGTCCAGTGCCTTAAAAATGATCTGGAGGGTATAGAGTCTCTGTTTGGGTAGTGTTGACTGACTACAGTTGCGCGTAAGGTATAGGTCTGCAGATATGACCTGTTGGCAATACGGGCAATACGGGGGGAGTCGGTTGGTCGCATTTTGTGGCTATGGAGGACGTGTAACCACTGTTGGAGATTGTCTTCTTGATGAGTACTTCGGCTGCTCTGGGTATTGGTAGGCGCCGTGAAGGAATCCTTCTGGAGTTTTGTGTAATGGGGTCACCTTTTGTAGTTTCAAGCACGGATTCGTGCAAGGCACGACAGCAGAAAGAGTATACGTATAGGTAATGTGGTGCATAATGGAACTGAAAGCGCACATTAGACACGGACAAAGAAAGGGGACAACAGGACGAGCGCTAACTACCAACCTTCATGCTTTGGGCCTGTTGGTGATGCATAATGGAACTGAAAGCGCAAACTGAAAGTCCCCTTTCTTTGTTCGTGTCTAATTTGCGCTTTCAGTTCCATTATGCATCACCAACAGGCCAAAACCATGACCCTTTTGTAATGTGGTGCTTCCACTGGCAGTCCAAGTGACCTGAACTCAACGCCGTATATGTCATTCCGGGAAGGATGTCGCAGGGAGTGCGTAATTATGCTGCCTGCGCGGCTGCCCAATTACGTGGAATACTTGCGAAAAATGATCTTATGGCAGTGTTCGGTGAGTTCAGCCCTAGGCGCTAGAGCTGAGCACTTTTCCCACGGTGCTTTGACTGTTCTAAGCAGAGTTGACGCCGGGATCACAATGCCCGTTCAGCTGAAACACGAGTGGCGTTGCTCAACCCTGGAGCCCTGACGCGGAGTGAACATCGCGACTGCAGCTCCTCCGCCGCTTCCCAGCCAGGCAAGAAGGGCCGCTGCGTAGGCGTGACTGCATCCAGCGCATTGTGACGCGGTCAGCATCGTCGTGTGCAGCCGTGGCAGGTAACGTCGTGGTGCAGGCCGCGAACAGCACACCAAGCAGGCACGTGAGAGAAGAATGAAAATGCATTGCCTACGAGGAACTCTATTCCCAAGTGCACACCAAGAAAAATGGTTGCGTTTAAATGCAGGCGCGTAATCACTGCGAATGCATGTGCCTATATTAATACGGGTGACGAGAGCACTAGTGAGGTGCTTTGGTATGGAGCGCGGAGGAGCGAGCAATGCCCGGTGTGCGTGAGCCTAGATGTTGGTAGAGGACAGCTTGTCCAAGTTCTTCACCTCCTGGAGTTTCATTAACGAAGAAATCTCGTTAGACGCAGCCTCGATTTCCTTGCTGAGCAATCTTGGGATCCTGTCCAGTACGTGCTATTTGAGGCGTACTTGGCGAGTATGTTAAATGATCCAATACGACTAATATGCCTCGGAGCTCGACCTCAAGGGGTAAGGAGATGTTCGCGTTGGCAACTGCCCCTTCACTCAGGCGTGGTGCCTCTGTAGACCTCCGCGCTTCGCCTATGCGCCCCCGAAGGACGCGCAACCGTAAAGGACCACGAAGTCCTTTCCGATTACATCCTTGCGGAAGGCCTTTGGTTATTTTAATCGTCAATCGTCAACCAAACGGCGACGCGCTGGCGGGCGGCGTCTCTACGCTTCATGTAGTTCAGCCCGACGAACATGCGGCGTCCTGCCGCGGAAGAATTCCCGCCGCGCGAATTTTTGCTGCATGTTTGCTGCATGTGTCCTGGCCTTAACGCCAAGGCCGCACGCTCGCGCTGTGCAATGCCACGCACCATAGTAACGCGACTGATGTCCCCGAGAGACTACAAACGATTGCACGCCGTACAAGCGACGTCCAATTGGTTGGCCACAAACTCCCGCTCAAACCGCGCCGTCGCGCCGGGGAAGCGTTCAGCAGGGCTCGGGGTCCCGACGGATGGCATCGCGCTTACTTCCGGCCATAGAGTTTCTCAATATGAGCTAGTGAGAAACTCTATGCTTCCGGCTTCCGCGGCCCCATCGTCGCGGCGGAGGTATCCTTCCGCTGCCTTCGCGCCCATTGCCGCTTCTGCTCACGCCCACGCTGTTCTTCCGCGCTGCGCAGAACTCGCGCCCCCACAGCTCGGCCAGGGCACAACTGCGATAGCGTCACTAGGCAATGTATGACATCGCAGTAAAGCACGTTGACGGTGAGACAGCACCAGAGCCGAACAGATGGCTGAAAATATAAGGTGGGCCGAAGTGAGGAGGAAGGGTACCGAGCAGATTTTCTTTGCCTGGGGACGGAAAAAAAAATGGTAGAGTTAGCGTATAGCAGCTCCGAATTAAAAAAAAAAAAAATAAATTCCCCTTTTTCTTGTGTTGTAAGCTTTTGCTTGCAGGAACGCGGAAAAAAAAAATCGGTAGACGATGACACGAAGTGTAATGCGATTATTCAGCATTCGCTTTCCTGGAAGCCCGTCCGGCATGAATGATCATGAACGATGATCATTATCAGCAACGGTGTAACAGTTTTCTCGTTGCTAACCTGTGATTGTGGGAACAGTAGGTGGTGCACGTCGGTAAAAATTTGCCTTGTCGGTCCGCACACAAAAAATGACCGAACAGAGAAGGGTAGCAGGCATGCGGAAAGCCGTGAAATCAAGCCGAGCCCGGCCAAAGCCACCTATAGAAAGTTTCCTGGGTGGCTTTGGCCCGCCGCCGCGTTCGCCCGGCTTCCTAGTGGCCATGGCCGTTGAGCGCTGGTCCCGTCTTTTCCTCGTGTCTTTGTTCCTTTTCGCGCTGTAACTAGTATTTTAAAATGAACTACCAATTCGCCGAGCAGTGCACCCTGTTAAGTGAACGCAAAGTCGAAGCGACGGCGGCTCGTCCCCTTCCCCTGTCCGGCGCTCCGATTAGTCGTCCTGATTTTTGGCGCGTTTCGCCAATACTTGCACATATTGTAAAAATGGATCCATTGGTTTCCATCAAGTCTGCATTTTCAATAGGGGAGTGTGCAAAGAGTGCCGCGCCGAGTTTGCGGCATAAGGAGATGCAGTGGACATTAGGCAATGCCGATACTGGTAGGAACAAAAGGAGCGACATGCACCCAATGCCGCTGCTAAAACAAACGAGCAAACGTGACTACCGCGGGGGTTAGGGCGCAGAGCATGGTTGGCACGGTGTGCGAGGGGCGTGCGAGAAACGCCGTGTTGCAGGGAGCCGGAGCCTTTCACTGCCACGGCGTGAGTGCGATTGCTGCGATCACCCTTTGAAGGCAAGGCTCCGTCACGGTGATGACTATATTGTTGTGGGCGTGGTGAACAGCCCGCACCATTGTTTAATAACAGTGTAATCTGATTTCACGCTTTACCGCGCGACCCAAAGAAGCGCCATTTTTATCTGGCCCGCGGCAGCTCTTTGTCCTGGTCTATCTGGAACCACGTAGCTGTCCGTGACAGCGAGCTCGCATTTCATCGCCGTCGCATCTACATACCTTCTTCACGTGTAACAAAGACTGTCCTCCCCTTGGCGGCTCAAACGGCTGACTGAAGGCGTCGGATCAAGGAACGTCCGCGAAACGGGAGACGCCGGCTCTGCTTTCAGCGTGTGCGCGCTGCAAGGCACAGATGCGAGAGCTTTTGTGTGCTACTATCATCTTGTCGCGCACACGACGGGAGTCGTCTTGCGGCACAGGACTCCTCGACGGGTGCACGTGCTCCGAAAGTAACTTTTCTCCCGGTATCGGGTGGACTGAACCCGAGAGGACAAAAGATGCCCGTAGCGCCCAGCAACACGGCGACGTCCCGTGCGGATTTCCTTTCGGTCTCGTCGCCTGTCCCATTCCTGGCACGGTGTCTCGCGTTCGCCGCCGGCGGAGCGCAGCCGTGATCGATTTCTGCACCCCTTCGTGCCAGTGGGCGATCCACTTGAGCCCCGCATGACGCACAGCGGTCATTGGTGGTTGCAGGCGAGCGCCAAACTTGCACCGCTATTTAAACAGCGCCCAGATCTGCTCTTTCTGGGGCACTGCGCGGCTCATGCAGACGACTTGAGGCGCTCGTGCAAGCGTCGCCTGTTGTGGGTTCAGCCGGACGGCAAGATGCATACGATCGAGGGTTCTAGCAGAGCGGAGCGCCTATCCCGGTACATTGCCCGGCGGGCGACCGGCGCCGCTGCGCGTGCGCACAGCCGGTTTCGACTTAGTTTCGACTCCCCTGTGCACGCCGCGCAATGGTGCCGTTCAACTGCCGGACGCCGCTTCGGGACCGGTTCTCCGTACAAATGGCGCATCACATAAAGAGCAGCCAGCGATTAAAGTCGGAGATTAGGGAGTTATATCAGAACGAAAAATCGGTCCCGGTACGGCGCCCCTGCGCATGCGCAAGACCGGTTCTCCGCTCTGCTATAACAAGAGAGGTTTAGCGTACCCTAGGCTACGGTCGGCGGGTACCGTGACCCTACTGGGCAGGTGCGCATTCGTTCCGCGGGTTACAGCGGCCCTCCTCGCCGAGCCTCCTATTAAACCCTCTCTTTTTGGCCCGCGGTACCCGCTCACGTGACCGGTTTTAGGCTCCGCCCCTCGGGGTGGCCCTCCTCACCGCGTGCGCATGTGCAGTCGGGTCCCCGTTCCCCCCTAACCACAGCGTGGCGTACGCTAGCCGCTATGCTAGGGGGACGCGGCGGCGGCCGTCAGCTCAGTGATGTTCCGTGCGGGGAATTTGCGACTGTAATTTCGGCCAAAAAGGAAAAGGGAACCTTTATTAGGTAGAGGGGATTTTAGGAGTTGCCAGAATCAAAAAGAAAACACCGTAAGTACACCAAACCTCGCATGATTTATTATTTTTTTTTTGAAGTTCTCTTAACGCTTCGTCGGATTTGTGTTCAAATATCCGAAGTCGTGTTCATGCAAGCCAAAAGCATCCAAGATCGTTTCCAATCCGGTTCATGAAGCAAGAGGGAGGATGAAAAAAAAAATTAATCAGAAAGAGCTAGTGAAGCGTGAAGCGGCGGAGGCTGAAGAGCTGAAACCTGTTTGCATGTATTTCTGCGCAATAAACAAAAAAGTATTTCGGGTACGCCCAGGGGCGGATCCAGGTTTTTTCTGAGAGGGGGCTCAGCTTCCATCAGTGATGGTAATGATTATGAAGAGGAGTCTTTTTTATTCACCGATATTTCGGAAAAGCAGAAATTCAAGAAATAGAAGAAATCGTCAACTAGACTTTTCCACGACCAGAGAGATCATCGTCTTCGGGGTATTCAGAAATTAAGGGAGGGGTCAGGACATCCGGACCCCCCCTCTGGATCCGCCAATGGGTACGCCTTAGTCCGCGTGCTGTCAACAAGAGATGGCGCCAGCAGTCCCGGGCTAAGCTAGAACTACGTCAATTACCCAACGATGTCTCGTTCTTCATACGGGGAGTTTTAACTTAGAGCTTTAAAATGCGAAATAAGCACGCTGTTTGTTACAAAACAAAAAATGTGTAGTGAAATGCTGTGGAACGGTAGATGTAGTAAAATTTATTTCCCGCTGAAACTCCGATTCTGGTACGGCGTCTGCGCCCGGGAGGCTTCGTGAAGTAAGTTGCACTGACGCTCAAAACTGATCTGGAATCCACGTAGAGCTGAAAAGAGAGAGAGAGAGAGAGAGAGAGAGAGAGAGAGAGAGAGAGAGAGAGAGAGAGAGAGAGAGAGAGAGAGAGAGAGAGAGAGAATGCCGGGAAATCTGCAGGGAATTCTTGAGAAAACTGCGGGGGAAAATTGCTAAAAATAGGGAATTTCTGAACCTAGAAATGGAAATTTTTCTACCGAGTACGGAACATCACTGCGTCAGCTTCGTTGCTGGCCAGTGACGTATTTTCTACACTTTCTCTCATGCGGCAGTTCCTCACCGCCAAGTTTCCTGAGCGGCGGTGCTTGTTGGCGACTTTTCCTACAGCACGCCGCCACGCCTAAATTGCGGCGAAAGTAGAGTTCGCTGTAACGACAGCGAAATCCAAAGAAAACAAGCTTTCAGGAAGATGGCGACGATCAACTCGAGATTGGGACTCCGGCTCGCTGTTCGTGCTTTGTACGTTCGAAGAAATAGAAGGGAGCCGGTAGAAAGAAATGCCAGCTGCAATTATTTATTTCTCGGAAAACAAGGCATCTTTTGCAGTCAAATAAAAGCCGAGCGAGCTACGAGACGCGTTATCTTTTAGTTAAAACAAAAAGTTATTCAGCATTTAGTGGCCCTTTAATAGCGTCAATTAGCGGATTTACAGTCTGTAAACACCAGAAGGCTCAAACTCGCCGGGTCCGTTAGTCGTGATGCACGAAGCCGCCGTAGCGGCCCGCCGGGATCCACACCGCGGACCAAAACGATTATTTGGACCGCGGTCCGCGCATCACGTGACAGGACGTCACCAGTTCGCGCGGACCGCCGTTGGACCGCGCAGGACCGCGGCCATGGAGGAAAGAATACTCAGGAGAGGCCCCTAGTAGAGTGAACTAGAACTAGAACTAGAATAACTAGAACTAGAACTAGTTCACTCTACCCCTAGCATCCCAATGCATTGCGAAAAGTGTGGAGGAAGTTACGTCATTTTTCTTGAGCCCATGGACAATGTTGCTTACTTGTTTACAACTGCGGCGGCCAAATTTGGGCAAATAGAACCGACAAATTTTTAAGGCGCTTGGTATGTCGCTGCCTCGCTACGCTTGCAAACCAGCGCAGTCACTACGACAAACGAAGCCAGTTTGAAAACTCCGCCATCGGAGGCGGCCTTAATCCCGGCCGCAGCGGCGCTTACGTTGCGTCGAGATCGGCGGAGCGAGCCGCTGCCGCCGCCGGCGACCTGTCGGGAAAATCCCCTTCGCTCAGCGTTGGCGAGAGTCACAGTTCGTTCTTTGCTCACTTTGTGTTTCTTCGTTGTGAAATGAAGTGAAATTTATCGCTGCTGAGACGTAGCGCGCAAAGACCGCACTGCTGTACGACACCAAACAATGCTCCCGTCGTCTGCGTTCGCCATCCCGCGAGCCTGTTGCTATGACGACGACAAACGCTACTTTGCCAGGCTTAAGAGCTGAAAAATCGTCCTTCTATCTCAAAAACCAAGGCCGTTTTTCGATTGAAACTTTGGGCGAGGGTTAGAATGGGCACATTGAAGGCGAAATCAACAGCTTAGAACATGATATCGCACCGAGGAATTAGCGACGAAGCTGTTTTCGCTTCGAAGCGGGAGGGCAGGGCGTCGCCATGTTAGTCAAATCAAACCGGAGACGGCAAATGATGTTGGGATAGAGTGCTGGGCTCCGTGGGCTCAAGTCATGGCGGGACTCGGCTTCACAAATGTGACGTCAGGGCCTCTCCTAACCTTTTCTTTCCTCCATGACCATGACCGCGGCCTTCGCGGTCCAAATATTCGCCGAGGCTTTTCAGTCCGCAGTCTCGACGGCGGACCGCGACATCAACCAGCGTGGTCTGACAGCGGCCGCGTCGCGTGGGCGGAGCCGGTTCCGGTTGCGCCAGTAGAGAACAGCGCGGGCAGCGCGGCTGTTTCGAAACGCTCGAAGGAGCCTGTCAATCACAGCCGGTGGGATATGTGGCGGGCTAGGCTTACAATCGCGACGCATACTTCATTCGCGCTTTTTCTTGCGAGCCCTATGACTCTTACTAGTGCGAGGCTAGCCATCATTATCGCTTTGTTTCACGCATGTGGACCTCAATTTACGGGAAGAGTTCGGTTCCAGCGAGCGGTGACAAGCCGTATGCAGCCCGTATCGCCCCGCCGTCGCCGCTCGTCGTGTCGCTTTCGTGCGAACGACGGCGCCTGTGTTCAACCTTCTAGCTTGCGAGTTCAGACGGTCGGCCATTCGCGGTCCGCTCAGCCGGCCCGCCGTGTGGATGCGCTCTGCTTTGGATCGGACTTGGTCCGTCGTGTGGATCGGCCTAGGATCACAACGTCAGCGGCGGAGCGCCGGCGCGCGGACGACGCGGTAGCCTCGGATCAGATGCGCGCCGTGTGCAAAAATGACGTCGCGTGGCGTGCTGCGTTGGAGCGAAGGGCCATTGTACGGGGCGTGCGCTCCACAGAGCGGCATACGCCGGCACGGACGAAGCAATATCGTCAATGGTCACCGAATGAAACTAGCAAATCAAGGTGTTTTAACAGAACTCCAAAAATGGATCCGTATACTTGCGTACCTGTATACCGTTCTAATGAGGGCGCCGCCATCTTGCGTGCGCAGCGCCCTCTGGTAGCTCGCCGATTTGCTGGCTTGGGAGTTTGCTCCGCGGCGCATGGGCGCCAGCGGCGTATCGGTAAATTTTTCGTTGTAGCGCGTTGTACGTTCTTTTCCGTAATATACTTTGAGCGGCAAAGTTTTTGCATAGGACCAGTTTAAGCGATCTGGCTCAAATTGGCAGCTTTTTGGGTCACGGTGGAGCTGAAATTCGCCTCGAGGCAGCGTTGTCTATGTTGGGTAAACGATGCCGTGTGGAATTTATGTTTGCAATACTTTGTCACAATTTTTTTTCTTTTGCGTGTGTGTGCCCGGGATCGCGTATGGCGGGTATTTTGATCGCTTTACTGCAAAAACTGATGCTTGTTAAAACGATCTAACCGTGATACGCTCGGCGCCCATGGGCAACAAGCAGAAGCGCGCGTCATTGTAACAGACTTTTGGCTTCGTATCCCCGCAGGGTGTAATACAGGTAGTTTTGGGTGAACTTAGTAAGTATTTGGCATATTATATAGTTTATATTAAATATTATCGATCTATCAACACATCACCATCAGCCACCTCTGCCGCCAACTATAAACAAAACTTCCTCTCTCTAGAATTCCGAGCTGCTCTGTTGCCCAATTTAGCCGTGAAACTATTGTGCAACATAAATTAAATAAACAACACGGCTCCTGGAGAGCGTCATATAAGGACTTATTACGCGTCTGCCGTTCGGCAACCAGGCAAGCGTTCGCTTTTACGCTGCTTAGTTTGATGTTGCCGACAAAGAGACATAAGCAATAGACTAAACTCTTGGCTGGAGTGAGTGAGTGAACAACTTTACTTGGCCGGAGTTGGGAATGGGAGAAGGGAGGCGGAATCCCCTTCAGTAGCCCCCCCCCCCCCTTCCTCTCAGATTGGCTGGGGAAAGGGACATTCAGGGAGGTCGTAGTCACTGTGAAAATCGCCGAGGCCAGCCCACGTAATACTTCGAGCTGCGTATGCCGCAATGTGACCGCAGCAACGGTGGAGGTGGAACTAATACCATCTGCGGCACAGGCAAGTTTCAATGGCCCATCTTAGTTTAGAGAGAAGGTAGAATTTTCTGCCACTACTCCAAAGTAGGTGTACAGAAAGAGCTGATCAGCATAACAAAATCACGAAAAATCTTGTGTGCTTTAAACTGCTAGTCTGGCTCAATTAAAATAATGCGTAAATTAGTGGTAAACCCGCCCGCGCGATGCCTACAAAGCGTAGTCAAGGCAAGGGAGAAGCCGCGCCAGGCCCGCCGTGATCGGCGCAGCGCGCACACTCCAGAGAGGGGGAAAGGCGACCCGCGCGCCGCGACCGCTGAGTGCGAGAGTACGTTTCCCCCTCGCCCGATGGAACGGTCTATAACGAATCTGAAATGTTAGATCGTCCCAAAAACTTTTATGCCGCCTGCCGGCCGCGGATGAAACAAAATGTCGTGCATCCAGATAAAAGAAAACATTTAAACATAAACGTGAGAGGTGGTGGCAGGGTTAAACTGTTTAATTGCAGCGCGGTCACGTTACTTCGCAAAATAAACAGGACTGTACAATGATTTTAATTCAGTCACCCAGGGACCACCCTCCAATTTTCTAGTGTGCGCCTGTTCTACTCGCGTGCCGTCACGTGCATGTGCCGCGCACTATTTAAAATTTTTGCGTTTCTAATTCATAGCTCAGCGAAATTTGTAAAGCGGGCAAATTGGCCCCTCAAAGCTTTCTATTCTTGGCCAATCCCCCAAGTGGGTATGTGTCTCCGAGAAAGGAACAAACTTTTATTCTACGCTGGTAACGTGCGGAGATAGTGCACTTGCGCCTCGGGCTGCTACTGTGCAGGCCGGGGTTTAAATTCCACAGCCGCTGCCGTTTTCTTGACCGGACAACAACTACGACGACGACGGGTTTTCGCAGAACGGGGCACTTGAGGCTTTCGCCTTGAAATGATTCTGAACAGTGAGATCTCTATGGCCTGGGTTACCCTTCAAATGCATTGCCGTTTTAGCTCGTATCCACCCCGAGATCTGATATCGGGAAGCCCGGGACCGGCTGGAAGAGGAGGCGACCGCTCCTGCGCGCCTTTGTGGCCCGGGTAACGCGTGGAGAGGAGGGGCGCGATGATCGGGAGAGGGAGCGCCGCTCCTTCCTGTGATGCGCGCGCGGCCCGCCCCGTGGCTATGTATTGCCGAGTCTCCGCGGGGCGCGACCAGAGAGTGTCTCGACCGCGGCGGGAGTGGCAGTTCGCCATCGGGGCCGCCAACGGAGCGGCTCGCACGTGGGGCTCCTGTCTCTAGCGCGTGGCGCTGTTTGACCGCTGCGCAGCTGCGTCCAAGGGAGCGTCGTCCACGGCCAACGCCGGTTCCTCGAGGAAACGTGAGCCGACAGCTTTGCGGACCGCATCATTTCAAATGGCACCGACATTGTACTCGTCGCCCTCGAGTTAGTACCGCTGTTCTAGCAATAGCCGCCTCATCCCGTCTCATTGCAGCACGACGGCCCTTGGACAGTGTTTGGGTTTCGGATAACTCCACTGGCGGAGCTCACAGCGCAGCGCGCATAGTTGTCGCACGCGCGGGCTGACGATATGCTATCGCGAAGCGCGTGGTCGGCATCGGCGCCAAAGCCATTTTCGAACACGCGCCGGGGTGAAGAGTTTACCACACGCAGTTGTAGCTATCCGAGTTATTTTCTGCGCTGCCCGGCACGCGCTTTGTGCTCTCAAGCACAGCATCTCGCACGTCGGAGCGTCGCCTCCGCGACACAGCAGATCCTTGGCCACCGAGCACATGGACGGAGAAAGACAATCGCTGCAACTGCGTTCCGTAAGCTTTTGTCCACCAGTATGTACTCTGCGGGATCAATGGCTTCAAAAATTGGAAAGGCGCTAACACCAAGCCCGTGTACGTGACGTTTGGTGCACTTGCGCACACTATAAAACAGATTTCTCGCCGTGGTTTTGTAGTGACCAACGCGTTTTTTTGATTCTGGCACCTAAAATTGTACAAGCCTGTGCACCAACTTTTACAAGTATGGTCGCCGCCAATGGCTGCGGGAAAAACTGGGTGCATGATCTGACAACTCAATGCAAAAGTACGAAAACTGAAGGTTAGAAGAACCTTGTGTGTGAAAATTTTTATAGGCAATCTTAATATGCTCACGGAATTCGCAAAGATGAGAAATCTTCATATTAAGAATGCTGTCTTCTGCAAACGGAAGAGTAAGAAATGGACAGGAAAGAGGCGTTTAAATAATCTGTATTCTACCAGCTGGATTACGTATTTCATTCCTTCATTTCTGCCTGTGTTTCCATTAAAGCCCATCTACAATGTGCCATATAGTTTACTGCAGTACTTTATCTTGCAACTCTTTTTCGTGGGTCATCTGTTCACTGTAGCATTAGCACTTGCAATGTCATATCGTATTTGTTTTGTGCAACTTCTCTTATGTTTGTTATCTTTTCTTGCGTTGTACTGCCCATGCACCACTCCCCTTAACAATGCCCTGGGGGCCCTGAGGGTATCTTGAATAAATAAATAAATGAGACCAGGGTAGAAACCCCGCCGGTGACCGCAGGATGGTGAGAGTTCGGCTAGGAGGAAACCGGCCTTTGGCGCGTTGACTAAACTTGCCACCTAGCAGGCGAAGTAGACTGGTAAAACTCTGTCAACAAGCACAAGCGAACGGAATGGGACTAGAAGGACAAAACTAATGGGTTGCTGCAGACAAATTAAGTTCATGTTTTAGCCTGAGGAATGAACTTTTGTTGCTTTGCAGCGACGGAAGGTCCGTAACGTTCATTTTAAGCGCACAAAAAACACACGGACACGGAATACGAGGGCGAGCGCTTGTCCTTGTCTTCTGTGTCCGTGTGTTTTTTGTGCGCTTAAAATGCACGTTATGGAATACCAACTAGCACGAACGCAAGCCCTTCGACGGAAGATTCTTTCTTTGCTTAAAAATCAAAATATAGCGCGGGGCCTTCTCTGTCCCATGCCTATGCCGTTCGTTTTTTTTTTTTTTTTTTGGCATGTCGTGAGTTAAGCTGTTGCCATTCCATCAGATATCGTATAAGGTGCCGATCGCATAGGCCAGAGGTATGTCGCAATCATAGGCCGCAGAAGGCTGGCGCCAGAGACAAAACAGGTGGCGCATAATACGTGCGATAACATTGGTCGGAGGAACCTCAGCAGCGGAACCGGCCCGGCCGATGCTGGAAGTTCCTGCCAAAATTGAGGACATTCAAAATGCCCTGAATAAATTCTCCCTCTGCCTACCACGGGGGCTGCTCCTATGTGCACGTCGTATGCAGAGGGAGAATTCGTCTTACCAGTAGCGTAGGAAGTGGAGAAATTTTCCTTGAAACCCTCCAGTGCTCACCCGTGAACGCATATGCGTGCACGTGCTTTGTCGGGAGAAAGGGTGGCCCATTCGAAATCTTGAGGAGCCCCGTGCAAAATGCAGTCGTGGCTACTCAAGTGCCGCCTACAAGCTGTCACACGGTAAAGGAAATGCGACCTCAGAGGCCTTTTAAGGGTCCTTTTTATATAAAACTAGGATAAGAGTAAGTTGGATATATCTGAGCGATTTGCGGATGACATCCTGTTAAAAGTGATTGTGAAGATGGGTTGCGTAAGATGGTCTTGTGAAGAAAAATCTTCGGTGTAGGCGTAAAGGTCTAATGCAATGCCAAGCAGCTAAGCGTAAAAGGGTTGTCCAGCCTTGATAATGTGCTGTGTGCATCAGGCCCAGAATAAGCGCATAAGCGCGGCATGGAATGAGTTCGCACAGAGCTGTGAAGTATGCAGTAAGCAGCTTAATCACCTTGAATGGCTCTCAGACGGGACGAGGCGCAAAATTCAACTCTGCATTTCGTATATTCGTAAATTTGTATATAAAATATGCGGACATAATATATTCGTCGTCCTTTTTAAGTAGTTTGTAGTTAACTCTATCACTTAAAAACGATATATATATATGCATGCTTGTGTATACATTAATTTATTGAGTATAACTTTAGGGTCTTACGAAGGGGTTTGGTGGATAAAAAGATTAAGCAAAAAAAAAAAAACGAGGATATGTCACGCATTGGAATTCCAACACAAAGAGCGAAATAGACAACTTGGTTAGGGATACCGACACCAAGTAGATGGTGGCCTACCCGAGTAGCGCAATTGGCGCACAAGTCGAGCGAATAGTTGAACAGTTTGCTTGCAAGGCAGGGAGGGCCGACACAGTTCGGGTGCCCTCAAGCGACCGCAGGAGTGCACGCGTGGCTGCGCCGACCGATCCAGCGGAAGCTGCTTGGCGGCATGTCGTCTGTTACCGGAACGGCGGCAGACACAACATCGCTCCCTCGGTCTGTATTTCGAAAAACGGCTGTGACCGCAATTGAACTAATGTTCACATTCTATAGCTATGAAAAAAAAAGAAAAAAAAAAACGCGCCTCTTACCAGCTTCGCACCCACTAGCGAATAAAACACGCATTTATCGGTGCTTTTCTCTTGATTCTGGTTATGCTGTTTAGAAAGCCTCGCTTGTATCTACGAAGCAGCTTCGAGAAGGAGAGCGAATTTTTTTTTTACTCTTCATAGTTAACCAGCATACGTTTCACGGCCGCAAATAGACGGCAATACATGATCACCGCTTTGTGTAAGGTTACATTGTAAAGCGCCTAAATTTGGCATTCATAAGACGAAATACTGTATGTTTAGTCTTCACGTAAAGAAAAAAATGCCATGGTTTTACCAGGTTTGTCGAGCTCCGTTTTTGCGCTGAGAGCGCGCACACAATTGCAGCGCAAGACAAAGCACAGGCGCCGCTCGGCGCAGTCACCAGTTAAGGCGCAAACGCGCGCGGTGAACTTGGATGAGCGTCCCTTACTCTTTCCCCCTGTCCCCTCTTCGCACCGCACTAGGCGCTGGCTCGACCTTGGCTGAGCTTGAAGGTCAGATAGACGCCACGAGCCGCTTCATGGGTGTTAGAGCTTTCGCTCTGACATAAAACAGCAGCAGCTACAACAAATATACCTCATTTTTCCCTACGCACTTGGCTTCTATACGCCGAATAGAAGCAGGGCGCATGCCATTGCGAAAGTGGAGGCACCATCTGCATTGTACAGGTGAAGGAAGACGCCGCAGTCACGACGTCTTGTGTGCCACTGCCGGCACTGTCTTGGGCTTTGGGTTTGTGACGCATCGCAACCCAAAGTACCACAGCCTGGCAGATGCCCTGTAGGCGGGATGGAAATACGCTTTCATTACTGCATGCAACCAGTCCTGTAGAGTTCCGCCGCCGACTGTAAACTTCAGAGTTCATGTACAGGGTGTTACGACGATCATTGGAACACTAATTTTTTCCCGTTCGCGTTTAAACTTCACACGAAGGTGGCATTTTCTGGTCAATTTTGTTTGACACCGGGAACAACGACGGTACTTACCTGTTTATTCTGACAATAAATAAAACCGATTTTCGCCTATGTTAAAATGGCGGCTGATTTGGACGTGTGAGCCAGTGCAAGCTGATCTTGGAACGACGGCGCCACCTGGGATATGCAGAGCGAAACGGACAATGGGGATTCATGCACGCTCCTTCCACGGCAGGAAGAAGCCAAATGGGTTAGCAGATGATCAGAAAATGTGAAAGCAGGCGGAAAAACAAATCCACGTTTATTGGCACCGATGAACAGTGGGGATATTTTATTGTGAATGGTGTTACTTATGCAACTATTTGTGACCATCGTAAACTAGGGACGAGAGATTTTTTGATCGTCTGCTACCTAATCTGGCTCCTTCCTACCGTGAATCCCCATTGTCCGTTTCGCTCTGCATACCACAGGTGGCGCCGTCATCCCAAGATAAGCTTTCACTGGCTCACACGTCCAAATCGGCTGCCATTTTCCCATAGACGAAAATCGTTTTAATTTATTTTTAGAATAAACAGGTAAGTACCGTCGTCATTCCCGGTGTCAAACAAAATAGACCAGAAAATGCGACCTTCGTGTGAAGTTTGAGGACGAACCGGGCAGCGATTCGCTCAGGAAAAAAACTTTTGAAGTGTTCCAATTATCGTTGTAACACCCTGTGCAATCGGAGAAGGCACGACTTATTCTCAACAAATCGACCCGACTACCAACCGTTCCTCCGGCTGTTACTACTCACGCCTTATTTTCACTGCAGCCTCATTCGCCTCCCCGAAGGCGAAAGCGCCAAAATCCCCGCCGAAAACGGTTTTCACAGCAAGCGGCTTTCTCTTCCGTGAAAGCCGTTTGCTGTGAAAGCAGCGGCCACCTGTTAACTCCGTCCGGGAATTCCTATTGAACGAGTCCGCCCCCAACATGCGTAACGCAACATCAGACTTTTGCTTCCTCGTTGCTCCCCCCCCCCCCCCCTTCCCCCCCGCGCACAGCGTGCAGCTGCCCTCCCTCTCGTCGTTCGCGGCCCCATCAGCTGCTTCAACAGAGGCGCCCGTGGCATGTTTCGCCTGGACGGGAACAGGGTCGAACGATCGCACACCGGACATCTTCGCACTGCCAGTGCATCCAGAGACTTGGCGGAGCTGTTCCTGCAAGGGCACTGTCCTTCCTTTGTACCCGCTGTATTACCTTCTTACGGGCGCAGTTCTGGTCCAATTCTCTCCGCTCTTCTTTTTTTTTTTTTTTTTTTTATGAGCACTCAAGACGTGTCGGATGCACAAGCGAAAGGTTAGAAGCAGCGCGAGAGCTTGAGATGGCCCTTCTCCGTGCAACAGGGTGTCCGGGGGCTGCGATGGCCCCATCAGAATCCGGTCACGTTCGCTGACCTTTCTTGCTCCGCGGCCATTTACCTCGCTAATGGCCCGGCTAATGGCTTGTCCGGCGCGCGTCGAGAAGCCGGGTCGGGGCTGAGGGCGAGACGAGAACACTCTCATGAACTTGAAAAGGTCCACGGCGCATCGCGTCCCCGAATTCTGGACGCCCGGCGTGAAGTTATATGTGGGCCCGGAATGCGCCTCGTATGTGCACGTATGCCGTGCTACGCTGCAGGCGTCGACATTCGAGGAGGGGATGGGCGCATGCGTTGCTCCTGTAAGAAAAGTGAAAAAAAGTAGCGTCGCCTCATGGATTAATTTCGACTCAGTGTGCAGTGCGCTAAGAGAGAAAAAAAGGTTGGGAAGGAGTGCAAATAAAGCTGTCCCTGTGCTGTGGGGGACTCTATTACGTTTCCGCGTTCTAAATTATGTTACTGAAGAAAAAAAAAGCCGGGATAGAAGGCCATGGCTGAAATGCTATAGCGGCTTCCAGCCAAAGTCAGCATCCGTCTTCTCTTCGGCACGCTTTTACAGCTAATCTGATGCGAATTGAGAGAAAACTGTGCCCTCCACATGGTCTCCTTCACTTCAGTGATGTTCCATGCGAGGAATTTTCTATTGTTCGGGGAACTTTTGTCCCCAATTTAAGCCGAAAGGGAATGCTATAACTTGTTTGCGAGGATTTCTCGTGTCAAATGATTTTTTCGTCCTCGTAAGAAGGAATGGCGTTTCTCTGCTCACTCTGCTCTGTCGAATTGTTTTGTTTCTTGACAGCTAAGTCTTGGGCACACCGAAAAGATGTAATATTTATATGCCAGAGTCTGTGGATAATTTATTTAGAACTTGGAAGTATAGGCGGATTTTTTTGAGTATCTGTAGCCCAGCTCTAATGGCTGACTTGTCAGTCCGGTGATTCTTAGACTTTTTTAAAGCACGAAAGTGCATGATCTCAAATCTTCTTTCGTGGATCTCAGGTTGCCCAAAAGACACCAGTACAGTCTTCTAATTTTCGCGTAGGAGTTGTCGTGCCAACTAAACGAACAGAAAGAAAAGACACTGTGGTAAACAACGCAGAGTGAACATTGCGCGTCAACGCATGCAGGTTTGCCAAGGTGTGGGGCTCGTCCCATCGTCATTTGTATGCGACGGCGTTCACTTTTTAATCTTTTTCCTGGCCTATAGCCATGCCGGGGAGCCATTACATTGAAACGGAGAGCTTCGAGGTCCTTTAAAACTTGCCTAAGTAATTGCAGTTTAAACATGGGCTACTGTAAAGGGAAAAGCGCGGGGAGTGCGGGGCAACAGCCAATGTTCATTATGTTAACGCAGAACAAATCTTAAATACCACCCGCTGCTGCAACTTTCTCTCTATCTCTCTCTCTTGTTGCGTCGCTTTTTTTAAGAAAAGAGAGGTACGCTCACGGCTATCAGTTAGGAGCGCGTGACAGCGAGACGCGCCTTGTCGTAATGCGAATGCGCCAAGAGTGATTAGTCAGCGTTTGACCGTTGTGATTGTGGCATGGCCACTTTAATTCAGTTGGCTCCGTTAGGAGTGGCTTCAGTAGTCGCAGTTTGGAAGCTCTTATGGTCAAGAGATCCAAAGAGTCAAAAGATGCAATAGTCACGTCACAGCCGAGTCAAAAGATCGAGCGAGTCAGGAGATCCAACGAGTCAAAATGTCCAATAATTCAGGAACCGTGTCAGAAGGTCCAACGAATTATGGTAACTTTCGGAGCCTTGGATGGATATACAATTATAGACTACGTCATTTTATCGTATTTTTAGTGTTGTCTTGTCTCCCGTATCTGAAATTTCACTTCTAAATGTAGAAGCTATGCATTTGGTGCTCCTAATTATGCCGTGGCTATTATGGGCGTTATGAACGACGCCATTCATCGAACTGTTTTTATTTTTATTATTCTTTCAGGTTGGTCTATTACGTCGTTAATCAGTCATTGTATGCTATTACGTTCGAATGTCTTTGTTATTGACCATGAGGTTTAACACGCCGACGCTACACAGGCGATGAGGCGCGCTGTAGTGTAGGGCTCCGGATTAATTTTGACCACCTGGGGACCTTTAACGTGCGCTGAAACCTCGAAAACACAGGCGTTTTCGCTTTTCGCCTCCATCAGAAAAGCGGCCGCCGCGGCCCGCAACCGAACCCGCGTCCTTGGGTTCAGCTTCAGCAGCAAAACGCCTTAGATTTTGTAGTTATTGCTTGGTTATTATCAATGTAAGTGTCGTTTTTATTATTTAATGGCACAAATGTGTAGCCATTGAACCAAGGTTAGTTTGGGCCGATATTTGTTTTTCTTCTTCGGTTATTATTGTGTACACATTCAGAAAAAAACAAACAACGGATTCATGGTCTGTTTTAGTCAAATACTTTTATTCTGCATGGTTCAAAATGACCACCGCTTAGTGGATGGGCGCACGATGCTTTGCTGTAGTCTGGCTGCCGTCGTCGGTTCATGAAAGGTTTCCCTGTCTCTTACTGCGCCACAACGGGCTCGAACGAGGCAGCTCTGTCCAGGTAATATATATATATATATATATATATATATATATATATATATACCATGCAAAGCGCGGCTTGGGTGGCACGCAGCATCGGAGATTCCAACTAAAATGAAAGGGGGGGGGGGAGGTATATATATATATATATATATATATATATATATATATATATTTCAGGCGTTTCCTCGCGCTTCCTCAGGCGCTTCCTCGCTACCTTCCTGGTATAGGTCAGCGCAGTTGCCGCGGTATAGGAAGAAAAGACGGGTCAGTTCCTCGCAGTTTCTCGTTTTTTTGCGCGAACCGAACTTTTGCGGAAGGTAGCGAGGAAGCGCCTGAATTCCTGTTCTGTGACGAGGACTGGGCATCTTGCAAGAAGGGAATGAACTTAGCCAAAGTTGGGTGAAAATTGCTCATCCGGCTGTGGCGGCCGGTATGCGAGCCTTCCACCATGTTAGTAATGGTGGTGCGTCTCGGCTTTCAAATTTCTCTGAGTGCTTGGATGGCTGTTCTTGGTTCTTCTACCTTGCCGTTGAGCTTGAGGTGATTTGTTACAGTTTGGACCTCTTGACTCGTTGGACCTCTCGACTCGTTGGGCCTTTTGACTCACCTTAGCCGCGTCAAAAGGCCAACAATGAGTCGAAAGATCCAACGAATCAAAAAATCGGGAAGGTCAAAAAATCATGTATTGGACCTTTTGGCTCGTGGCATCCTCCGACTCGTTGATCTCTTGAATCGGAACCGTTTGAAACGACGGTCATCTCTGATTTCTCACCGCGGGAGGGGAGATGCTGGAGTGTGAGGCCTTTTTCCCTCGTCTCCCGACGTTGCTTCGCTCCATCTCCGTCGGCCGGCCACTTCGTATCCTCCCCATTCGATCGCCTTTCCATGTTACCAGCAGTCGACATAGGCACAGTTAGCGGCCTCCCCCCGCTACTTGAAAATTCTGGGAGGGGTGTAGGAGGCCCCCCTTACACATGCGCACTCACACACGCGCGCCCGCCGCCCGCGCTGTATGCAACCGCGTCGAATTACGTGCTTTGTTTTCCTTCGACGTACTAGTGCTTGGCAGCACTGAATCCTTTCCGTTCGATTGACATCCAAGTCAGATCGGTATGGTAATCGTCTTAACTGCAAGACAAAATCAAGCGTGGGTGAAAAAACAAACAAGCGCTTTTTGCTTCCTGCACACTTTTCGCGACTTACATAGCTGAAGTTCAAATAACGAGGTCTTCGCCACAACACTGGCCATCGAAGTCTGCTCGCTGAAGCTTCGCTGCGGTATTACTTATGGAGGCTCTGGCAGCTCGCCAGTGGTGCCACAACGTTTAGGGGCGATTGCCACCACTTCCGTATGAACATGCGTTGTAGTGGGATTGACTGAAAGTGTCCCGTTTTACAAACACCCAAGTACAAAGCCACAAATGCGAAAACAAAGTTTTAGGTATAACGCGCGTGCAGTCAATTGATCTGGTTACACTTAGATTCCCGGTAGTAACAGGCATTTCTTCGCAAAAAGTTACTGTTAACTATATAGAAACCAGCACGCGGCATAAAATTCCAAATATGGAGAACAATGTTCCGCATAAACGAAGGAGGATAAAAGTAAACTAACAAAAGCGGTAATGTATAAAACGCACACTTTTAGAGAGAAACGGGAAAACGGAGGACACCGTTTATTGGGCTTAAGTGGAACGGAAAAAAAGTCACAGGTAATCGGAACGAGTGTGGTCATCTGCTTAACGCTCTCATGTTACACATAGATGCACAAAACATAAAGCGAATAATCTTGTTTCATCCCATAGTGTTCTAGAAAATTTCTGACGAACACAGGATCGCGTTTCGGGCGTAATTTGTTGAGCGTGTTTTAAAATGTGTAACCGGATGAAGGGTGTGGGCTGGGGCGCGTATATTATCCGCGCAGTGCAATCTCCGGCCCTTCTGGAATTGCTACGAACGCCCTTTCTGCTTGGACGCCCGTCATCTCGTCTGCTTCCTCTACGCTCTCGCGTGGTTTCTGTTCTTTTTTTCCCCGCAAAACCTGGTAACGCACTGCCTGCGGGTTTTCTGCGCTTCTTTGCTCTTTTTTTTTTTTTTTGTCACTCGTTTCCGTTAGTGTGTTGTTGTTGTTGTTGGTAAACTTTATTGACACACAAAAAACAAAGAAAAAGACCCCCAAAGTCCGGGGTTCTGAAAGGAACAAAATTATCTATACAGACGGGAGAACCTGTGTGTAACGTCTAGGTTTCTCTCTCTCCTTTTTGTCGTCCTCTTGCAAGCCGGCTGGCAGATTTCACTCGTGTGTACCGCCAGAAAGGCGAATCTGAGCTGCGTGATGAGGTTCGCGTTTTCCGCCGACGCTGTTCCGGCCCGGACGCGCCTGCCCGACTCGGCGCGTCTGCGCGGACGTCCGCCGCGGAAGTACAGCTCGTTCGCGTGGCCGACCAGTTTTTTTCCGACGCCAACGACCTTTCCTACCTCCCCCCCCCCCCCCCCCCCCTTTCATTTTAGTTGGAATCTCCGATGGTGCGTGCCACCCAAGCCGCGCTTTGTTTAACTTGCACCTTCCCAAACGTTTATCCATTTTTCGGTCTTTCCTGATTAACACGTACTGAGAGGTTTAACACCACCTGCTCCTGCTGCGCTTGGCGTAGTTCCATGCCGTCCTTCCAAAACGTGTCTACTGGCACGAGATAAGAGTGAACCTCGCTGTTGCTGTTTTGCCGGCGTTGTCTTTATACTTAGCCGGCAAAAACGCTCCCGTCGGTTCACACACACACACACACGTACGACCAGTCACGGGCACGTTACCAATAAAAAATAACCGTGTTACAGTTACCAAAACAAAAGAAAATAACTATGTTACAGTTACAGTTACTCTGAAAGAGTAATGTCGTTACTTTTCCGTTACTGTATAAACCAAATGATAGAGTTTATTTATTGTATACATGTACGAAGGTGTGTGGGTAGTCAACAGTGCACCAGACCAACCTAAAAGGGGCGCACTCAAGCTTAACAACACCAAAAAGCGTTGTGAACGCCGCATTCTGGGGCATCAACATTTTGCTGATGCACCGTTGGTGTCGGGGAGTTTATTCGCAAAACTTACTGTAGCTTACGATAAATTGTTTCTCAGGCTGGCATCCGAGAGCTTCCCTCTTTTCGGAGGTCTAATGTTCCGTTTCTTTTTTTTTTTTTTTTTTCTTGTTTCTGCTCGCTCAAGACAAAGGCATAGTTTTAGACATGACCTCTAAGACCGACCTTCGACCTCGTTCTTCTGCAGGAACGATAATCCATCCTCTTAGCGACCTCCTCTGCAATCTGCGAGGGGGGCCGTGTTGTGGAAAGGTAAAAGGTGGAGAGAAAAAAGCCCAAAAAAGTAGAAAGCGTGAACTGTACTTCGGCCTTTAACGAGTGTTGCGATTGGATAGTTTTATATAGAAAAAAAGGGGGAGTAACTGTAACGCTATTTACTGTTACAGTTACTACGAACCTAAACACCGCGAAGACGAGGTGCTCGTTTTCATATACGCCCATAAAACCTTTTTGACCTGTTCAAATTCCTTATTTGAAATTTATGCAAAGTAAGAGTCTTTAATGAGTTTCTCAAAAAATTTGACATTATTGTTAACCGCAGCTTGGTCTGCAGAATAGTAGGCATAGCCGTTCTGGCGGACTCTCAGTCTAAGGAACACGCTGTATTTTTTTTTTATTTCTTTAGCTTTAGAGAGCGTGTTTTATAATTATAGAATGGCACACTCTTCCTTGCGTTTTTGTGTCACTGTATTTGAATTTACGGTCACTAAAGCGTTTCAATCCAAGTCGGTGATAAAGCTAAGGCGAGCGCACGGTCTAATGGCGGCCCATGGGCCATGACGACGCAAACGCCTTAGCATACAACAGAGCCAAAGGGTACGTGGTTTTTCGTTAGCGTCATGTGAAGGTAAAGTGCTTGCGTATGCTGATAACATCGCCTATTTTTGTGCTGACAAGCGTAGTGTTCACGAAACCCTTATATTGACTAAGGAGTTCTGTGACGTATCTGGAGCGGCCATGAATATGGAGAAAACTAAGGGGTTTTGGTTTGGCCATTGGGGAACCAAACCTTCGAAATTTGCGAGTGCTAGTTGGGACAATACGGCTCTGAATACTTTGGCGTGCGGAAAGCTCCCTGTGCGGAAAGCGGTGCACTGCGAAAGGCCGCGCACAGTTGCGGCCACGTGAGACGTGCATGGCGATTCGTCCCACAACTTGAGGTCCCAAGCGCACCTGGTACATCCGACGATGGCGCGTTTTCCCCCGCGACTTCCACATCTTCTGGCTGCACCTTTCGCTGAGCACCATGGCAGCCTACGGCGGAAACCGAAACCGCCCCGCGCGGAAGGCCAGTCATGGCGAGTGCGGCGCTAGCGTCACGTGTTGAAGGTCAGCGCAACTGCTCTTGCAAACGGACGCTGCGAATTCGAACGACGAGCAGTTTTAAATCTAGGTTCGAAAATGGCGCGCTTCAGCAGGCTTTCTTACCAGCTGGTGGTGTAGCGTTCAGCCAAAAGCTGGTTTCACGGCCGCGTTTCAGGGTCGCTGTGAAGAACGGCTCCTTTTGCCGCAGCCCAGAAGGCCGTGTCGCAAGGGCAGCGAACGCGAGTAAATGTACTGCTCATGGCGCTCCCAGTTTGCATAGATCGTCGTAATGGAGCCCTTTGGCGCGTTTTATTTTACCCGATTTATTGGCTGACAACGTAGAATATATTCTTCGGTGACCACGAGCATGACGAACAAACCTCGGTTCTTCGAAGCTAGCTTAGATTTGCCGTTCGAACCTGGTTTATCTCCGAGGGTACGCTTTAACTAGATTCCAATTTTTGTCTGCTATCGCGATACCTAGGCTTGCGCGCTCGTGTGCCTTAGGCGGCCAGTGCACGTGGCCTAATCCCTATGCCATTACATGGCAGCGTGTACTCGCACTCCCCTCGTCGTCGGGGAGCTTGAGCGGGCTCCCGTGGTCTGTTATTGTTTGGCCTGCCTGGAGGTATCCCGCGCACCGTTTGGAGGGCGGAAGCGAAAGGCAGATGGCTCTTCGCTGCTCTGACGGAAAATAAGACGGGAGCTCTCGGCAGGATAAGCGGAGGCCAAGCACAATAAACCGACACGCGTCGAGCAGCGCGGTCGATATATATTGGCCGACAGCGCCGGCCATTTCGCAACCACGCCGGCGCTTCTTCGCTGCTGCAGGGTCGATGACCGGCGTGTGACTTATAAAAAGAAGTGCCCATTGGCACGCTGGCGTGGCCTCCCAGCCAGAAGACACGGGTAGGGTTCCCTTCGTGGTTGGCGGTGCCTCTTTTTTGCCCGCATCTAAACATTCCGAGGAGCCGTGTCACTGCTGCTGCGCCAAAGTTCGCCCAAGCGCCTCCTGCAAAACTCTGCTAGTAGGAGTTACTTTATTGTGGCCGAAGCCTAGTGTGGCTCGCGGTGCAGTCGGCCTTCAGCGAATCATCGTGTGGAAAAGATTCTCCTTCGGAAGAAAAAAAAATCTTCCATAGCGCGAACCAGGTACACCGTAAATGGAGGCAGCGGAAGAACGCCACCGAACTAGCAGACATACAAACAGCGAAACTAATTAGGCGTAGTGATTACGGGGGAAAATATATGACAAAGTGAATTTGTGTGGACGCCAATATCGTCACCGGACTGAGCCGATGGAACTTGGTGGTTTAGGGTTTATAGAATTTGCTTTATTGCCACGAACTCGATGGGTCCCAAAACAGCGTCCGCGCGCTTGGCGAGAGCGAACGACATCGTCTTCCTCTGGCCGTCAGTCGATGATGATTGCCAATGATGGAGTGATGATGATGACGAGTGCTGAGATCAAGCACAGATGATAGGGGGGGGGGGGGGTTGACCGCCGTGTCAGTAGATACTATATAATGGTAGCTGCAATGTGAGGGTTGCCGGTAAAATAGTCACGCGGGAGAGGAAGCAGATATTTCGCCAGTGGACATGAATGGGGAAGAAACAGGACGCGAAAACGAAGTAAATCACGTATCTGTCAAATCATGTGTCTGTCTTTAATGCATCGCCACTTCAAATCGTCTTAGGGTTAGCGCCCTGGGAATTTATGGTTAAAACCCGATGAATTTTTGCACTGTCGGTGCGTTGTGACCGGTTTTCGTGGCATCATCACTTGTGGCGTAAGGGGAAGCAACTCTGCCGTGGCTACGTTTAGGGAGCCGATCACAGAAGAACTATCGTTCGTCGCTTGCTGCGCTAACGTGGGGCAGAGTCCTTGAAGTGCGAAATTATCTTAGTTTAATTTTGATTTGGCGCCCTTTTTTTTTTTTTTTCCCCTGCCGATGCGCCGTCTAAGGAGATTGATGCCAGCGGACGCAATGGCGCGCCCCTCGGTGCACTCGCCCTGTACAGTGGCGGATCTGAAGGGGTGGAGTAAAGGGGTGGGCAATCGCCCCCCCCCCCCCTCCCCCCCTCCACACTTCTTGACACTGATTTTCCGGCACGCGTAATTCCACGGCAGGGACCATCGCTGTCCGCGGCGAGCAAAGCACCCCTCACTTCTATATTGGCTAACGCAACGTCAGCACTAATCGCTTCTTCCCCACAGCCAATTTTTCCCCGCCAGAGAGTATATATCAGCGCGGCAGCAAGGAGGGTGCCTTCTTTAAACTGTTCACATGATTTTCTGCAATAGCTGATGAAAAATGCACTTGGTGTGCAACTGAGAACAAATAAAGACATTTTGATTGGTTGCGCCCTCCTCCCCCTCCCATCAGCCGCACCCCCCCCAAAAAAAAAGAAAGAAAGTCGGCACCTGGATCCGCCCAGCTGGCTCTGTACCGCATATGGCATTCCCCCCTCTATATGTACGGTTGTTCGTTGTCGTGTTTTATATATATATATATTAAATCTGGGGGTATAAATCGGGTGCTATTTTTTAAGTCGATAATCGGGGAGTAACCGTTTTTTTTTTTTTGTAAAACCATCCCGAAACCCGTGTTTTTTCGGGTTAATTCAACAGATGTACTAAGCTAATACACTGAGTTTATTTTATAACGAGCTTCTTAACTCTAACGCGTTAAGATTGGTGTTTGTTTCAATCTGGTAATCGGGGGGGATATCAGGGTTTTCTTGCAAATACTCTCCGAAATGTCGCGCTTGTTTCGAAATGGATCCGGTAGTGGCAGTACAGAGCATAGCTTCTAACGAGTGAAACATTTTATTCACTTTCACAGACCTTTGCTTTCGTACATCTGCGTGCGCAGCATGTCGGTCTCCATGGCTGGGTGAAAGTTCTGTCGGCATCACAGCCTCCATTAGCTTGGCACAACAATGTCAGCGCAGCGTTTGCCAGCCTGGGGTAGCGAGCGGCAGAGTCGTGTCAATACTCAATGAGTTCGACAGCTGCGTTTGTGGGGCTTGCTTGCAGCACGTACTGGTTGAGAACGGCGGACCGTGAACCCGCGGTTGTGCAGATCGCTACTTTGACACAAGGTCCACCATTCGGGGAGAAATCGCGTTCAACCCGATTCTCCTGAAACGTGTTCGGGGTGTAAGAATCGGGCAAATGCCTGTACATGAGCAACCCTACCTGTATGTCCTGCCGCGCTCCCACACCTGCGGCAGTGCGCTCGAGCCCTGCACAAGTATTGAGCCCTGTTCAGTGTTGCACAAGCGCAAACTGATCGCAGAGTCCCACTGCGCGTTGCCGATCAGTGCAGTTTGGCGCCCAGTGAGAGAGAGAGAGAGAGAGAGAGAGAGAGAGAGAGAGAGAGAGAGAGAGAGAGAGAGAGAGAGAGAGAGAGAGAGAGAGAGAGAGAGAGAGAGAGAGAGAGAGAGCAGTCTTTAATGGTACTAG